>NW_027422684.1:621471-1242943 GCF_048934315.1 Petromyzon marinus | reverse complement strand
GCTTGGGGGACATTGTGCTGGTTGCCATGTTGTATAGGTGACTTCCAAGTCAGCCATATTGCTTGGGGGACATTGTGCTGGTGGCCATGTTCTATAGGTGACTTCCAAGTCAGCCATATTGCATGGGGGACATTGTGCTGGTTGTCTTGTATAGGTGACTTCCAAGTCAGCCATATTGCATGGGGGACATTGTGCTGGTGGCCATGTTCTATAGGTGACTTCCAAGTCAGCCATATTGCTTGGGGGACATTGTGCTGGTTGCCATGTTGTATAGGTGACTTCCAAGTCAGCCATATTGCATGGGGGACATTGTGCTGGTTGCCATGTTGTATAGGTGACTTCCAAGTGAGCCATATTGCTTGGAGGACATTGTGCTGGTTGTGTTGTATAGGTGACTTCCAAGTCAGCCATATTGCATGGGGGACATTGTGCTGGTGGCCATGTTCTATAGGTGACTTCCAAGTCAGCCATATTGCTTGGGGGACATTGTGCTGGTTGCCATGTTGTATAGGTGACTTCCAAGTCAGCCATATTGCTTGGGGGACATTGTGCTGGTGGCCATGTTCTATAGGTGACTTCCAAGTCAGCCATATTGCATGGGGGACATTGTGCTGGTTGTCTTGTATAGGTGACTTCCAAGTCAGCCATATTGCATGGGGGACATTGTGCTGGTGGCCATGTTCTATAGGTGACTTCCAAGTCAGCCATATTGCTTGGGGGACATTGTGCTGGTTGCCATGTTGTATAGGTGACTTCCAAGTCAGCCATATTGCATGGGGGACATTGTGCTGGTTGCCATGTTGTATAGGTGACTTCCAAGTGAGCCATATTGCTTGGGGGACATTGTGCTGGTTGTGTTGTATAGGTGACTTCCAAGTCAGCCATATTGCATGGGGGACATTGTGCTGGTTGTCTTGTATAGGTGACTTCCAAGTCAGCCATGTTGCATGGGGGACATTGTGCTGGTGGCCATGTTGTATAGGTGACTTCCAAGTCAGCCATATTGCTTGGGGGACATTGTGCTGGTGGCCATGTTCTATAGGTGACTTCCAAGTCAGCCATATTGCATGGGGGACATTGTGCTGGTTGCCATGTTGTATAGGTGACTTACAAGTCAGCCATATTGCATGGGGGACGTTGTGCTGGTTGCCATGTCCTATAGGTGACTTCCAAGTCAGCCATATTGCATGGGGGAAATTGTGCTGGTTGTCTTGTATAGGTGACTTTTAAGTCAGCCATATTGCTTGGGGGACATTGTGCTGGTTGCCATGTTCTATAGGTGACTTCCAAGTCAGCCATATTGCTTGGGGGACATTGTGCTGGTTGCCATGTTGTATAGGTGACTTCCAAGTCAGCCATATTGCTTGGGGGACATTGTGCTGGTTGCCATGTTGTATAGGTGACTTCCAAGTCAGCCATATTGCATGGGGGACATTGTGCTGGTTGTATTGTATAGGTGACTTCCAAGTCAGCCATATTGCATGGGGGACATTGTGCTGGTTGTGTTGTATAGGTGACTTCCAAATCAGCCATATTGCATGGGGGACATTGTGCTGGTTGTATTGTATAGGTGACTTCCAAGTCAGCCATATTGCATGGGGGACATTGTGCTGGTGGCCATGTCCTATAGGTGACTTCCAAGTGAGCCATATTGCATGGGGGACATTGTGCTGGTTGTCTTGTATAGGTGACTTCCAAGTCAGCCATATTGCTTGGGGGACATTGTGCTGTTTGTATTGTATAGGTGACTTCCAAGTCAGCCATATTGCATGGGGGACATTGTGCTGGTTGCCATGTTGTATAGGTGACTTCCAAGTCAGCCATATTGCATGGGGGACATTGTGCTGGTGGCCATGTTCTATAGGTGACTTCCAAGTCAGCCATATTGCATGGGGGACATTGTGCTGGTTGTGTTGTATAGGTGACTTCCAAATCAGCCATATTGCATGGGGGACATTGTGCTGGTTGTATTGTATAGGTAACTTCCAAGTCAGCCATATTGCATGGGGGACATTGTGCTGGTTGTATTGTATAGGTGACTTCCAAGTCAGCCATATTGCATGGGGACATTGTGCTGGTGGCCATGTCCTATAGGTGACTTCCAAGTCAGCCATATTGCATGGGGGACATTGTGCTGGTTGTCTTGTATAGGTGACTTCCAAGTCAGCCATATTGCTTGGGGGACATTGTGCTGGTTGTATTGTATAGGTGACTTCCAAGTCAGCCATATTGCATGGGGGACATTGTGCTGGTTGCCATGTTGTATAGGTGACTTCCAAGTCAGCCATATTGCATGGGGGACATTGTGCTGGTGGCCATGTTCTATAGGTGACTTCCAAGTCAGCCATATTGCATTTGGGACATTGTGCTGGTTGTCTTGTATAGGTGACTTCCAAGTCAACCATATTGCATGGGGGACATTGTGCTTGTTGTGTTGTATAGGTGACTTCCAAATCAGCCATATTGCATGGGGGACATTGTGCTGGTTGTATTGTATAGGTGACTTCCAAGTCAGCCATATTGCATGGGGGACATTGTGCTGGTTGTATTGTATAGGTGACTTCCAAGTCAGCCATATTGCATGGGGACATTGTGCTGGTGGCCATGTCCTATAGGTGACTTCCAAGTCAGCCATATTGCATGGGGGACATTGTGCTGGTTGTCTTGTATAGGTGACTTCCAAGTCAGCCATATTGCTTGGGGGACATTGTGCTGGTTGTATTGTATAGGTGACTTCCAAGTCAGCCATATTGCATGGGGGACATTGTGCTGGTTGCCATGTTGTATAGGTGACTTCCAAGTCAGCCATATTGCATGGGGGACATTGTGCTGGTGGCCATGTTCTATAGGTGACTTCCAAGTCAGCCATATTGCTTGGGGGACATTGTGCTGGTTGTATTGTATAGGTGACTTCCAAGTCAGCCATATTGCATGGGGGACATTGTGCTGGTTGCCATGTTGTATAGGTGACTTCCAAGTCAGCCATATTGCATGGGGGACGTTGTGCTGGTTGTCTTGTATAGGTGACTTCCAAGTCAGCCATATTGCATGGGGGACATTGTGCTGGTTGCCATGTTGTATAGGTGACTTCCAAGTCAGGCATATTGCATGGGGGACATTGTGCTGGTTGCCATGTTGTATAGGTGACTTCCAAGTGAGCCATATTGCTTGGGGGACATTGTGCTGGTTGTGTTATATAGGTGACTTCCAAGTCAGCCATATTGCATGGGGGACATTGTGCTGGTTGTCTTGTATAGGTGACTTCCAAGTCAGCCGTGTTGCATGGGGGACATTGTGCTGGTGGCCATGTTCTATAGGTGACTTCCAAGTCAGCCATATTGCATTTGGGACATTGTGCTGGTTGTCTTGTATAGGTGACTTCCAAGTCAGCCATATTGCATGGGGGACATTGTGCTGGTTGTGTTGTATAGGTGACTTCCAAATCAGCCATATTGTATGGGGGACATTGTGCTGGTTGTATTGTATAGGTGACTTCCAAGTCAGCCATATTGCATGGGGGACATTGTGCTGGTTGTATTGTATAGGTGACTTCCAAGTCAACCATATTGCATGGGGGACATTGTGCTGGTGGCCATGTCGTATAGGTGACTTCCAAGTCAGCCATATTGCATGGGGAACATTGTGCTGGTTGTGTTGCATAGGTGACTTCCAAATCAGCCATATTGTATGGGGGACATTGTGCTGGTTGTATTGTATAGGTGACTTCCAAGTCAGCCATATTGCATGGGGGACATTGTGCTGGTTGTATTGTATAGGTGACTTCCAAGTGAGCCATATTGCTTGGGGGACATTGTGCTGGTGGCCATGTTCTATAGGTGACTTCCAAGTCAGCCATATTGCATGGGGGACATTGTGCTGGTTGCATTGTCCTATAGGTGACTTCCAAGTCAGCCATATTGCATGGGGGACATTGTGCTGGTGGCCATGTTCTATAGGTGACTTCCAAGTCAGCCATATTGCATGGGGGACATTGTGCTGGTTGTCTTGTATAGGTGACTTCCAAGTCAGCCATATTGCATGGGAGACATTGTGCTGGTGGCCATGTTCTATAGGTGACTTCCAAGTCAGCCATATTGCTTGGGGGACATTGTGCTGGTTGTATTGTATAGGTGACTTCCAAGTCAGCCATATTGCATGGGGGACATTGTGCTGGTTGCCATGTTGTATAGGTGACTTCCAAGTCAGCCATATTGCATGGGGGACATTGTGCTGGTTGTCTTGTATAGGTGACTTCCAAGTCAGCCATATTGCATGGGGGACATTGTGCTGGTTGCCATGTTGTATAGGTGACTTCCAAGTCAGGCATATTGCATGGGGGACATTGTGCTGGTTGCCATGTTGTATAGGTGACTTCCAAGTGAGCCATATTGCTTGGGGGACATTGTGCTGGTTGTGTTAAATAGGTGACTTCCAAGTCAGCCATATTGCATGGGGGACATTGTGCTGGTTGTCTTGTATAGGTGACTTCCAAGTCAGCCGTGTTGCATGGGGGACATTGTGCTGGTGGCCATGTTCTATAGGTGACTTCCAAGTCAGCCATATTGCATTTGGGACATTGTGCTGGTTGTCTTGTATAGGTGACTTCCAAGTCAGCCATATTGCATGGGGGACATTGTGCTGGTTGTGTTGCATAGGTGACTTCCAAATCAGCCATATTGTATGGGGGACATTGTGCTGGTTGTATTGTATAGGTGACTTCCAAGTCAGCCATATTGCATGGGGGACATTGTGCTGGTTGTATTGTATAGGTGACTTCCAAGTCAGCCATATTGCATGGGGGACATTGTGCTGGTGGCCATGTCGTATAGGTGACTTCCAAGTCAGCCATATTGCATGGGGGACATTGTGCTGGTTGTCTTGTATAGGTGACTTCCAAGTCAGCCATATTGCTTGGGGGACATTGTGCTGGTTGTATGGTATAGGTGACTTCCAAGTCAGCCATTATGCATGCATGGGGGACATTGTGCTGGTTGCCATGTTGTATAGGTGACGTCCAAGTCAGCCATATTGCATGGGGGACATTGTGCTGGTGGCCATGTTCTATAGGTGACTTCCAAGTCAGCCATATTGCATGGGGGACATTGTGCTGGTTGCATTGTCCTATAGGTGACTTCCAAGTCAGCCATATTGCATGTGGGACATTGTGCTGGTGGCCATGTTCTATAGGTGACTTCCAAGTCAGCCATATTGCATGGGGGACATTGTGCTGGTTGTATTTTATAGGTGACTTCCAAGTCAGCCATATTGCATGGGGGACATTGTGCTGGTTGCCATGTTGTATAGGTGACTTCCAAGTCAGCCATATTGCATGGGGGACATTGTGCTGGTGGCCATGTTCTATAGGTGACTTCCAAGTCAGCCATATTGCATTTGGGACATTGTGCTGGTTGTATTGTATAGGTGACTTCCAAGTCAGCCATATTGCATGGGGGACATTGTGCTGGTTGTATTGTATAGGTGACTTCCAAGTGAGCCATATTGCTTGGGGGACATTGTGCTGGTGGCCATGTTCTATAGGTGACTTCCAAGTCAGCCATATTGCATGGGGGACATTGTGCTGGTTGCATTGTCCTATAGGTGACTTCCAAGTCAGCCATATTGCATGGGGGACATTGTGCTGGTGGCCATGTTCTATAGGTGACTTCCAAGTCAGCCATATTGCATGGGGGACATTGTGCTGGTTGTCTTGTATAGGTGACTTCCAAGTCAGCCATATTGCATGGGAGACATTGTGCTGGTGGCCATGTTCTATAGGTGACTTCCAAGTCAGCCATATTGCTTGGGGGACATTGTGCTGGTTGTATTGTATAGGTGACTTCCAAGTCAGCCATATTGCATGGGGGACATTGTGCTGGTTGCCATGTTGTATAGGTGACTTCCAAGTCAGCCATATTGCATGGGGGACATTGTGCTGGTTGTCTTGTATAGGTGACTTCCAAGTCAGCCATATTGCATGGGGGACATTGTGCTGGTTGCCATGTTGTATAGGTGACTTCCAAGTCAGGCATATTGCATGGGGGACATTGTGCTGGTTGCCATGTTGTATAGGTGACTTCCAAGTGAGCCATATTGCTTGGGGGACATTGTGCTGGTTGTGTTATATAGGTGACTTCCAAGTCAGCCATATTGCATGGGGGACATTGTGCTGGTTGTCTTGTATAGGTGACTTCCAAGTCAGCCATATTGCATGGGGGACATTGTGCTGGTTGTGTTGTATAGGTGACTTCCAAATCAGCCATATTGTATGGGGGACATTGTGCTGGTTGTATTGTATAGGTGACTTCCAAGTCAGCCATATTGCATGGGGGACATTGTGCTGGTTGTATTGTATAGGTGACTTCCAAGTCAGCCATATTGCATGGGGGACATTGTGCTGGTGGCCATGTCGTATAGGTGACTTCCAAGTCAGCCATATTGCATGGGGGACATTGTGCTGGTTGTCTTGTATAGGTGACTTCCAAGTCAGCCATATTGCTTGGGGGACATTGTGCTGGTTGTATGGTATAGGTGACTTCCAAGTCAGCCATTATGCATGCATGGGGGACATTGTGCTGGTTGCCATGTTCTATAGGTGACTTCCAAGTCAGCCATATTGCATGGGGGACATTGTGCTGGTTGCATTGTCCTATAGGTGACTTCCAAGTCAGCCATATTGCATGTGGGACATTGTGCTGGTGGCCATGTTCTATAGGTGACTTCCAAGTCAGCCATATTGCATGGGGGACATTGTGCTGGTGGCCATGTTCTATAGGTGACTTCCAAGTCAGCCATATTGCTTGGGGGACATTGTGCTGGTTGTATTGTATAGGTGACTTCCAAGTCAGCCATATTGCATGGGGGACATTGTGCTGGTTGCCATGTTGTATAGGTGACTTCCAAGTCAGCCATATTGCATGGGGGACATTGTGCTGGTTGTCTTGTATAGGTGACTTCCAAGTCAGCCATATTGCATGGGGGACATTGTGCTGGTTGTGTTGTATAGGTGACTTCCAAATCAGCCATATTGTATGGGGGACATTGTGCTGGTTGTATTGTATAGGTGACTTCCAAGTCAGCCATATTGCATGGGGGACATTGTGCTGGTTGTATTGTATAGGTGACTTCCAAGTCAGCCATATTGCATGGGGGACATTGTGCTGGTGGCCATGTCGTATAGGTGACTTCCAAGTCAGCCATATTGCATGGGGGACATTGTGCTGGTTGTCTTGTATAGGTGACTTCCAAGTCAGCCATATTGCTTGGGGGACATTGTGCTGGTTGTATGGTATAGGTGACTTCCAAGTCAGCCATATTGCATGCATGGGGGACATTGTGCTGGTTGCCATGTTGTATAGGTGACGTCCAAGTCAGCCATATTGCATGGGGGATATTGTGCTGGTGGACATGTTCTATAGGTGACTTCCAAGTCAGCCATATTGCATGGGGGACATTGTGCTGGTTGCATTGTCCTATAGGTGACTTCCAAGTCAGCCATATTGCATGTGGGACATTGTGCTGGTGGCCATGTTCTATAGGTGACTTCCAAGTCAGCCATATTGCATGGGGGACATTGTGCTGGTGGCCATGTTCTATAGGTGACTTCCAAGTCAGCCATATTGCTTGGGGGACATTGTGCTGGTTGTATTGTATAGGTGAATTCCAAGTCAGCCATATTGCATGGGGGACATTGTGCTGGTTGCCATGTTGTATAGGTGACTTCCAAGTCAGCCATATTGCATGGGGGACATTGTGCTGGTTGTCTTGTATAGGTGACTTCCAAGTCAGCCATATTGCATGGGGGACATTGTGCTGGTTGCCATGTTGTATAGGTGACTTCCAAGTCAGGCATATTGAATGGGGGACATTGTGCTGGTTTCCATGTTGTATAGGTGACTTCCAAGTGAGCCATATTGCTTGGGGGACATTGTGCTGGTTGTGTTGTATAGGTGACTTTCAAGTCAGCCATATTGCATGGGGGACATTGTGCTGGTTGTCTTGTATAGGTGACTTCCAAGTCAGCCGTGTTGCATGGGGGACATTGTGCTGGTTGTCTTGTATAGGTGACTTCCAAGTCAGTCTTATTGCTTGGAGGACATTGTGCTGGTTGTCTTCTATAGGTGACTTCCAAGTCAGCCATATTGCATGGGGGACATTGTGCTGGTTGTCTTGTATAGGTGACTTCCAAGTCAGCCATATTGCTTGGAGGACATTGTGCTGGTTGTCTTGTATAGGTGACTTCCAAGTCAGCCATATTACATGGGGGAAATTGTGCTGGTTGCCATGTTGTATAGGTGACTTCCAAGTCAGCCATATTTCATGGGGGACATTGTGCTGGTTGCCATGTTGTATAGGTGACTTCCAAGTCAGCCATATTGCATGGGGGACATTGTGCTGGTTGCCATGTTGTATAGGTGACTTTCAAGTGAGCCATATTGCATGGGGGACATTGTGCTGGTTGTGTTGTATAGGTGACTTCCAAGTCAGCCATATTGCATGGGGGACATTGTGCTGGTTGTGTTGTATAGGTGACTTCCAAGTCAGCCATATTGCATGGGGGAAATTGTGCTGGTTGTATTGTAAAGGTGACTTCCAAGTCAGCCATATTGCATAGGGGACATTGTGCTGGTTGTATTGTATAGGTGACTTCCAAGTGAGCCATATTGCATGGGGGACATTGTGCTGGTGGCCATGTTCTATAGGTGACTTCCAAGTCAGCCATATTGCATGGGGGACATTGTGCTGGTTGTGTTGTTTAGGTGACTTCCAAGTCAGCCATATTGCATGGGGGACATTGTGCTGGTTGTGTTGTATAGGTGACTTCCAAGTCAGCCATATTGCATGGGGGACATTGTGCTGGTTGTATTGTATAGGTGACTTCCAAGTCAGCCATATTGCATGGGGGACATTGTGCTGGTTGTATTGTATAGGTGACTTCCAAGTCAGCCATATTGCATGGGGGACATTGTGCTGGTTGTCTTGTATAGGTGACTTCCAAGTCAGCCATATTGCTTGGGGGACATTGTGCTGGTTGCCATTTTATTTAGGTGACTTCCAAGTCAGCCATATTGCATGGGGGACATTGTGCTGGTTGTATTGTATAGGTGACTTCCAAGTCAGCCATATTGCATGGGGGACATTGTGCTGGTTGTATGTATAGGTGACTTCCAAGTCAGCCATATTGCATGGGGGACATTGTGCTGGTTGCCATGTACTATAGGTGACTTCCAAGTCAGCCATATTGCATGGGGGACATTGTGCTGGTTGTCTTGTATAGGTGACATCCAAGTCAGCCATATTGCTTGGGGGACATTGTGCTGGTTGCCATGTTCTATAGGTGACTTCCAAGTCAGCCATATTGCTTGGGGGACATTGTGCTGGTGGCCATGTTCTATAGGTGACTTCCAAGTCAGCCATATTGCTTGGGGGACATTGTGCTGGTTGCCATGTTGTATAGGTGACTTCCAAGTCAGCCATATTGCTTGGGGGACATTGTGCTGGTGGCCATGTTCTATAGGTGACTTCCAAGTCAGCCATATTGCATGGGGGACATTGTGCTGGTTGTCTTGTATAGGTGACTTCCAAGTCAGCCATATTGCATGGGGGACATTGTGCTGGTGGCCATGTTCTATAGGTGACTTCCAAGTCAGCCATATTGCTTGGGGGACATTGTGCTGGTTGCCATGTTGTATAGGTGACTTCCAAGTCAGCCATATTGCATGGGGGACATTGTGCTGGTTGCCATGTTGTATAGGTGACTTCCAAGTGAGCCATATTGCTTGGGGGACATTGTGCTGGTTGTGTTGTATAGGTGACTTCCAAATCAGCCATATTGCATGGGGGACATTGTGCTGGTGGCCATGTTCTATAGGTGACTTCCAAGTCAGCCATATTGCTTGGGGGACATTGTGCTGGTTGCCATGTTGTATAGGTGACTTCCAAGTCAGCCATATTGCTTGGGGGACATTGTGCTGGTGGCCATGTTCTATAGGTGACTTCCAAGTCAGCCATATTGCATGGGGGACATTGTGCTGGTTGTCTTGTATAGGTGACTTCCAAGTCAGCCATATTGCATGGGGGACATTGTGCTGGTGGCCATGTTCTATAGGTGACTTCCAAGTCAGCCATATTGCTTGGGGGACATTGTGCTGGTTGCCATGTTGTATAGGTGACTTCCAAGTCAGCCATATTGCATGGGGGACATTGTGCTGGTTGCCATGTTGTATAGGTGACTTCCAAGTGAGCCATATTGCTTGGGGGACATTGTGCTGGTTGTGTTGTATAGGTGACTTCCAAGTCAGCCATATTGCATGGGGGACATTGTGCTGGTTGTCTTGTATAGGTGACTTCCAAGTCAGCCGTGTTGCATGGGGGACATTGTGCTGGTGGCCATGTTGTATAGGTGACTTCCAAGTCAGCCATATTGCTTGGGGGACATTGTGCTGGTGGCCATGTTCTATAGGTGACTTCCAAGTCAGCCATATTGCATGGGGGACATTGTGCTGGTTGCCATGTTGTATAGGTGACTTACAAGTCAGCCATATTGCATGGGGGACGTTGTGCTGGTTGCCATGTCCTATAGGTGACTTCCAAGTCAGCCATATTGCATGGGGGAAATTGTGCTGGTTGTCTTGTATAGGTGACTTTTAAGTCAGCCATATTGCTTGGGGGACATTGTGCTGGTTGCCATGTTCTATAGGTGACTTCCAAGTCAGCCATATTGCTTGGGGGACATTGTGCTGGTTGCCATGTTGTATAGGTGACTTCCAAGTCAGCCATATTGCTTGGGGGACATTGTGCTGGTTGCCATGTTGTATAGGTGACTTCCAAGTCAGCCATATTGCATGGGGGACATTGTGCTGGTTGTATTGTATAGGTGACTTCCAAGTCAGCCATATTGCATGGGGGACATTGTGCTGGTTGTGTTGTATAGGTGACTTCCAAATCAGCCATATTGCATGGGGGACATTGTGCTGGTTGTATTGTATAGGTGACTTCCAAGTCAGCCATATTGCATGGGGGACATTGTGCTGGTGGCCATGTCCTATAGGTGACTTCCAAGTGAGCCATATTGCATGGGGGACATTGTGCTGGTTGTCTTGTATAGGTGACTTCCAAGTCAGCCATATTGCTTGGGGGACATTGTGCTGTTTGTATTGTATAGGTGACTTCCAAGTCAGCCATATTGCATGGGGGACATTGTGCTGGTTGCCATGTTGTATAGGTGACTTCCAAGTCAGCCATATTGCATGGGGGACATTGTGCTGGTGGCCATGTTCTATAGGTGACTTCCAAGTCAGCCATATTGCATGGGGGACATTGTGCTGGTTGTGTTGTATAGGTGACTTCCAAATCAGCCATATTGCATGGGGGACATTGTGCTGGTTGTATTGTATAGGTAACTTCCAAGTCAGCCATATTGCATGGGGGACATTGTGCTGGTTGTATTGTATAGGTGACTTCCAAGTCAGCCATATTGCATGGGGACATTGTGCTGGTGGCCATGTCCTATAGGTGACTTCCAAGTCAGCCATATTGCATGGGGGACATTGTGCTGGTTGTCTTGTATAGGTGACTTCCAAGTCAGCCATATTGCTTGGGGGACATTGTGCTGGTTGTATTGTATAGGTGACTTCCAAGTCAGCCATATTGCATGGGGGACATTGTGCTGGTTGCCATGTTGTATAGGTGACTTCCAAGTCAGCCATATTGCATGGGGGACATTGTGCTGGTGGCCATGTTCTATAGGTGACTTCCAAGTCAGCCATATTGCATTTGGGACATTGTGCTGGTTGTCTTGTATAGGTGACTTCCAAGTCAACCATATTGCATGGGGGACATTGTGCTTGTTGTGTTGTATAGGTGACTTCCAAATCAGCCATATTGCATGGGGGACATTGTGCTGGTTGTATTGTATAGGTGACTTCCAAGTCAGCCATATTGCATGGGGGACATTGTGCTGGTTGTATTGTATAGGTGACTTCCAAGTCAGCCATATTGCATGGGGACATTGTGCTGGTGGCCATGTCCTATAGGTGACTTCCAAGTCAGCCATATTGCATGGGGGACATTGTGCTGGTTGTCTTGTATAGGTGACTTCCAAGTCAGCCATATTGCTTGGGGGACATTGTGCTGGTTGTATTGTATAGGTGACTTCCAAGTCAGCCATATTGCATGGGGGACATTGTGCTGGTTGCCATGTTGTATAGGTGACTTCCAAGTCAGCCATATTGCATGGGGGACATTGTGCTGGTGGCCATGTTCTATAGGTGACTTCCAAGTCAGCCATATTGCTTGGGGGACATTGTGCTGGTTGTATTGTATAGGTGACTTCCAAGTCAGCCATATTGCATGGGGGACATTGTGCTGGTTGCCATGTTGTATAGGTGACTTCCAAGTCAGCCATATTGCATGGGGGACGTTGTGCTGGTTGTCTTGTATAGGTGACTTCCAAGTCAGCCATATTGCATGGGGGACATTGTGCTGGTTGCCATGTTGTATAGGTGACTTCCAAGTCAGGCATATTGCATGGGGGACATTGTGCTGGTTGCCATGTTGTATAGGTGACTTCCAAGTGAGCCATATTGCTTGGGGGACATTGTGCTGGTTGTGTTATATAGGTGACTTCCAAGTCAGCCATATTGCATGGGGGACATTGTGCTGGTTGTCTTGTATAGGTGACTTCCAAGTCAGCCGTGTTGCATGGGGGACATTGTGCTGGTGGCCATGTTCTATAGGTGACTTCCAAGTCAGCCATATTGCATTTGGGACATTGTGCTGGTTGTCTTGTATAGGTGACTTCCAAGTCAGCCATATTGCATGGGGGACATTGTGCTGGTTGTGTTGTATAGGTGACTTCCAAATCAGCCATATTGTAAGGGGGACATTGTGCTGGTTGTATTGTATAGGTGACTTCCAAGTCAGCCATATTGCATGGGGGACATTGTGCTGGTTGTATTGTATAGGTGACTTCCAAGTCAACCATATTGCATGGGGGACATTGTGCTGGTGGCCATGTCGTATAGGTGACTTCCAAGTCAGCCATATTGCATGGGGAACATTGTGCTGGTTGTCTTGTATAGGTGACTTCCAAGTCAGCCATATTGGTTGGGGGACATTGTGCTGGTTGTATGGTATAGGTGACTTCCAAGTCAGCCATTATGCATGCATGGGGGACATTGTGCTGGTTGCCATGTTGTATAGGTGACGTCCAAGTCAGCCATATTGCATGGGGGACATTGTGCTGGTGGCCATGTTCTATAGGTGACTTCCAAGTCATCCATATTGCATGGGGGACATTGTGCTGGTTGCATTGTCCTATAGGTGACTTCCAAGTCAGCCATATTGCATGTGGGACATTGTGCTGGTGGCCATGTTCTATAGGTGACTTCCAAGTCAGCCATATTGCATGGGGGACATTGTGCTGGTGGCCATGTTCTATAGGTGACTTCCAAGTCAGCCATATTGCTTGGGGGACATTGTGCTGGTTGTATTGTATAGGTGACTTCCAAGTCAGCCATATTGCATGGGGGACATTGTGCTGGTTGCCATGTTGTATAGGTGACTTCCAAGTCAGCCATATTGCATGGGGGACATTGTGCTGGTTGTCTTGTATAGGTGACTTCCAAGTCAGCCATATTGCATGGGGGACATTGTGCTGGTTGCCATGTTGTATAGGTGACTTCCAAGTCAGCCATATTGCATGGGGGACATTGTGCTGGTTGTCTTGTATAGGTGACTTCCAAGTCAGCCATATTGCATGGGGGACATTGTGCTGGTTGTGTTGTATAGGTGACTTCCAAATCAGCCATATTGTATGGGGGACATTGTGCTGGTTGTATTGTATAGGTGACTTCCAAGTCAGCCATATTGCATGGGGGACATTGTGCTGGTTGTATTGTATAGGTGACTTCCAAGTCAACCATATTGCATGGGGGACATTGTGCTGGTGGCCATGTCGTATAGGTGACTTCCAAGTCAGCCATATTGCATAGGGGACATTGTGCTGGTTGTCTTGTATAGGTGACTTCCAAGTCAGCCATATTGCTTGGGGGACATTGTGCTGGTTGTATGGTATAGGTGACTTCCAAGTCAGCCATTATGCATGCATGGGGGACATTGTGCTGGTTGCCATGTTGTATAGGTGACGTCCAAGTCAGCCATATTGCATGGGGGACATTGTGCTGGTGGCCATGTTCTATAGGTGACTTCCAAGTCATCCATATTGCATGGGGGACATTGTGCTGGTTGCATTGTCCTATAGGTGACTTCCAAGTCAGCCATATTGCATGTGGGACATTGTGCTGGTGGCCATGTTCTATAGGTGACTTCCAAGTCAGCCATATTGCATGGGGGACATTGTGCTGGTGGCCATGTTCTATAGGTGACTTCCAAGTCAGCCATATTGCTTGGGGGACATTGTGCTGATTGTATTGTATAGGTGACTTCCAAGTCAGCCATATTGCATGGGGGACATTGTGCTGGTTGCCATGTTGTATAGGTGACTTCCAAGTCAGCCATATTGCATGGGGGAATTGTGCTGGTTGTCTTGTATAGGTGACTTCCAAGTCAGCCATATTGCATGGGGGACATTGTGCTGGTTGTGTTGTATAGGTGACTTCCAAATCAGCCATATTGTATGGGGGACATTGTGCTGGTTGTATTGTATAGGTGACTTCCAAGTCAGCCATATTGCATGGGGGACATTGTGCTGGTGGCCATGTCGTATAGGTGACTTCCAAGTCAGCCATATTGCATGGGGGACATTGTGCTGGTTGTCTTGTATAGGTGACTTCCAAGTCAGCCATATTGCTTGGGGGACATTGTGCTGGTTGTATGGTATAGGTGACTTCCAAGTCAGCCATATTGCATGCATGGGGGACATTGTGCTGGTTGCCATGTTGTATAGGTGACGTCCAAGTCAGCCATATTGCATGGGGGACATTGTGCTGGTGGCCATGTTCTATAGGTGACTTCCAAGTCAGCCATATTGCATGGGGGACATTGTGCTGGTTGCATTGTCCTATAGGTGACTTCCAAGTCAGCCATATTGCATGTGGGACATTGTGCTGGTGGCCATGTTCTATAGGTGACTTCCAAGTCAGCCATATTGCATGGGGGACATTGTGCTGGTGGCCATGTTCTATAGGTGACTTCCAAGTCAGCCATATTGCATGGGGGACATTGTGCTGGTTGTCTTGTATAGGTGACTTCCAAGTCAGCCATATTGCATGGGGGACATTGTGCTGGTTGCCATGTTGTATAGGTGACTTCCAAGTCAGGCATATTGAATGGGGGACATTGTGCTGGTTGCCATGTTGTATAGGTGACTTCCAAGTGAGCCATATTGCTTGGGGGACATTGTGCTGGTTGTGTTGTATAGGTGACTTTCAAGTCAGCCATATTGCATGGGGGACATTGTGCTGGTTGTCTTGTATAGGTGACTTCCAAGTCAGCCGTGTTGCATGGGGGACATTGTGCTGGTTGTCTTGTATAGGTGACTTCCAAGTCAGTCTTATTGCTTGGAGGACATTGTGCTGGTTGTCTTCTATAGGTGACTTCCAAGTCAGCCATATTGCATGGGGGACATTGTGCTGGTTGTCTTGTATAGGTGACTTCCAAGTCAGCCATATTGCTTGGAGGACATTGTGCTGGTTGTCTTGTATAGGTGACTTCCAAGTCAGCCATATTACATGGGGGAAATTGTGCTGGTTGCCATGTTGTATAGGTGACTTCCAAGTCAGCCATATTTCATGGGGGACATTGTGCTGGTTGCCATGTTGTATAGGTGACTTCCAAGTCAGCCATATTGCATGGGGGACATTGTGCTGGTTGCCATGTTGTATAGGTGACTTTCAAGTGAGCCATATTGCATGGGGGACATTGTGCTGGTTGTGTTGTATAGGTGACTTCCAAGTCAGCCATATTGCATGGGGGACATTGTGCTGGTTGTCTTGTATAGGTGACTTCCAAGTCAGCCATATTGCTTGGGGGACATTGTGCTGGTTGTATGGTATAGGTGACTTCCAAGTCAGCCATTATGCATGCATGGGGGACATTGTGCTGGTTGCCATGTTGTATAGGTGACTTTCAAGTGAGCCATATTGCATGGGGGACATTGTGCTGGTTGTGTTGTATAGGTGACTTCCAAGTCAGCCATATTGCATGGGGGACATTGTGCTGGTTGTCTTGTATAGGTGACGTCCAAGTCAGCCATATTGCATGGGGGACATTGTGCTGGTGGCCATGTTCTATAGGTGACTTCCAAGTCATCCATATTGCATGGGGGACATTGTGCTGGTTGCATTGTCCTATAGGTGACTTCCAAGTCAGCCATATTGCATGTGGGACATTGTGCTGGTGGCCATGTTCTATAGGTGACTTCCAAGTCAGCCATATTGCATGGGGGACATTGTGCTGGTGGCCATGTTCTATAGGTGACTTCCAAGTCAGCCATATTGCTTGGGGGACATTGTGCTGGTTGTATTGTATAGGTGACTTCCAAGTCAGCCATATTGCATGGGGGACATTGTGCTGGTTGCCATGTTGTATAGGTGACTTCCAAGTCAGCCATATTGCATGGGGGAATTGTGCTGGTTGTCTTGTATAGGTGACTTCCAAGTCAGCCATATTGCATGGGGGACATTGTGCTGGTTGTGTTGTATAGGTGACTTCCAAATCAGCCATATTGTATGGGGGACATTGTGCTGGTTGTATTGTATAGGTGACTTCCAAGTCAGCCATATTGCATGGGGGACATTGTGCTGGTTGTATTGTATAGGTGACTTCCAAGTCAGCCATATTGCATGGGGGACATTGTGCTGGTTGCATTGTCCTATAGGTGACTTCCAAGTCAGCCATATTGCATGTGGGACATTGTGCTGGTGGCCATGTTCTATAGGTGACTTCCATGTCAGCCATATTGCATGGGGGACATTGTGCTGGTGGCCATGTTCTATAGGTGACTTCCAAGTCAGCCATATTGCTTGGGGGACATTGTGCTGGTTGTATTGTATAGGTGACTTCCAAGTCAGCCATATTGCATGGGGGCATTGTGCTGGTTGTCTTGTATAGGTGACTTCCAAGTCAGCCATATTGCTTGGAGGACATTGTGCTGGTTGTCTTGTATAGGTGACTTCCAAGTCAGCCATATTACATGGGGGAAATTGTGCTGCTTGCCATGTTGTATAGGTGACTTCCAAGTCAGCCATATTTCATGGGGGACATTGTGCTGGTTGCCATGTTGTATAGGTGACTTCCAAGTCAGCCATATTGCATGGGGGACATTGTGCTGGTTGCCATGTTGTATAGGTGACTTTCAAGTCAGCCATATTGCATGGGGGACATTGTGCTGGTTGTGTTGTATAGGTGACTTCCAAGTCAGCCATATTGCATGGGGGACATTGTGCTGGTTGTATTGTAAAGGTGACTTCCAAGTCAGCCATATTGCATGGGGGACATTGTGCTGGTTGTATTGTATAGGTGACTTCCAAGTGAGCCATATTGCATGGGGGACATTGTGCTGGTGGCCATGTTCTATAGGTGACTTCCAAGTCAGCCATATTGCATGGGGGACATTGTGCTGGTTGTGTTGTTTAGGTGACTTCCAAGTCAGCCATATTGCATGGGGGACATTGTGCTGGTTGTGTTGTATAGGTGACTTCCAAGTCAGCCATATTGCATGGGGGACATTGTGCTGGTTGTATTGTATAGGTGACTTCCAAGTCAGCCATATTGCATGGGGGACATTGTGCTGGTTGTATTGTATAGGTGACTTCCAAGTCAGCCATATTGCATGGGGGACATTGTGCTGGTTGTCTTGTATAGGTGACTTCCAAGTCAGCCATATTGCTTGGGGGACATTGTGCTGGTTGCCATTTTATTTAGGTGACTTCCAAGTCAGCCATATTGCATGGCGGACATTGTGCTGGTTGTATTGTATAGGTGACTTCCAAGTCAGCCATATTGCATGGGGGACATTGTGCTGGTTGTATGTATAGGTGACTTCCAAGTCAGCCATATTGCATGGGGGACATTGTGCTGGTTGCCATGTCCTATAGGTGACTTCCAAGTCAGCCATATTGCATGGGGGACATTGTGCTGGTTGTCTTGTATAGGTGACTTCCAAGTCAGCCATATTGCTTGGGGGACATTGTGCTGGTTGCCATGTTCTATAGGTGACTTCCAAGTCATCCATATTGCTTGGGGGACATTGTGCTGGTGGCCATGTTCTATAGGTAACTTCCAAGTCAGCCATATTGCTTGGGGGACATTGTGCTGGTTGCCATGTTGTATAGGTGACTTCCAAGTCAGCCATATTGCTTGGGGGACATTGTGCTGGTGGCCATGTTCTATAGGTGACTTCCAAGTCAGCCATATTGCATGGGGGACATTGTGCTGGTTGTCTTGTATAGGTGACTTCCAAGTCAGCCATATTGCATGGGGGACATTGTGCTGGTGGCCATGTTCTATAGGTGACTTCCAAGTCAGCCATATTGCTTGGGGGACATTGTGCTGGTTGCCATGTTGTATAGGTGACTTCCAAGTCAGCCATATTGCATGGGGGACATTGTGCTGGTTGCCATGTTGTATAGGTGACTTCCAAGTGAGCCATATTGCTTGGGGGACATTGTGCTGGTTGTGTTGTATAGGTGACTTCCAAGTCAGCCATATTGCATGGGGGACATTGTGCTGGTTGTCTTGTATAGGTGACTTCCAAGTCAGCCGTGTTGCATGGGGGACATTGTGCTGGTGGCCATGTTGTATAGGTGACTTCCAAGTCAGCCATATTGCTTGGGGGACATTGTGCTGGTGGCCATGTTCTATAGGTGACTTCCAAGTCAGCCATATTGCATGGGGGACATTGTGCTGGTTGCCATGTTGTATAGGTGACTTACAAGTCAGCCATATTGCATGGGGGACATTGTGCTGGTTGCCATGTCCTATAGGTGACTTCCAAGTCAGCCATATTGCATGGGGGAAATTGTGCTGGTTGTCTTGTATAGGTGACTTCCAAGTCAGCCATATTGCTTGGAGGACATTGTGCTGGTTGTCTTGTATAGGTGACTTCCAAGTCAGCCATATTACATGGGGGAAATTGTGCTGGTTGCCATGTTGTATAGGTGACTTCCAAGTCAGCCATATTTCATGGGGGACATTGTGCTGGTTGCCATGTTGTATAGGTGACTTCCAAGTCAGCCATATTGCATGGGGGACATTGTGCTGGTTGCCATGTTGTATAGGTGACTTTCAAGTCAGCCATATTGCATGGGGGACATTGTGCTGGTTGTGTTGTATAGGTGACTTCCAAGTCAGCCATATTGCATGGGGGACATTGTGCTGGTTGTATTGTAAAGGTGACTTCCAAGTCAGCCATATTGCATGGGGGACATTGTGCTGGTTGTATTGTATAGGTGACTTCCAAGTGAGCCATATTGCATGGGGGACATTGTGCTGGTGGCCATGTTCTATAGGTGACTTCCAAGTCAGCCATATTGCATGGGGGACATTGTGCTGGTTGTGTTGTTTAGGTGACTTCCAAGTCAGCCATATTGCATGGGGGACATTGTGCTGGTTGTGTTGTATAGGTGACTTCCAAGTCAGCCATATTGCATGGGGGACATTGTGCTGGTTGTATTGTATAGGTGACTTCCAAGTCAGCCATATTGCATGGGGGACATTGTGCTGGTTGTATTGTATAGGTGACTTCCAAGTCAGCCATATTGCATGGGGGACATTGTGCTGGTTGTCTTGTATAGGTGACTTCCAAGTCAGCCATATTGCTTGGGGGACATTGTGCTGGTTGCCATTTTATTTAGGTGACTTCCAAGTCAGCCATATTGCATGGGGGACATTGTGCTGGTTGTATTGTATAGGTGACTTCCAAGTCAGCCATATTGCATGGGGGACATTGTGCTGGTTGTATGTATAGGTGACTTCCAAGTCAGCCATATTGCATGGGGGACATTGTGCTGGTTGCCATGTCCTATAGGTGACTTCCAAGTCAGCCATATTGCATGGGGGACATTGTGCTGGTTGTCTTGTATAGGTGACTTCCAAGTCAGCCATATTGCTTGGGGGACATTGTGCTGGTTGCCATGTTCTATAGGTGACTTCCAAGTCATCCATATTGCTTGGGGGACATTGTGCTGGTGGCCATGTTCTATAGGTAACTTCCAAGTCAGCCATATTGCTTGGGGGACATTGTGCTGGTTGCCATGTTGTATAGGTGACTTCCAAGTCAGCCATATTGCTTGGGGGACATTGTGCTGGTGGCCATGTTCTATAGGTGACTTCCAAGTCAGCCATATTGCATGGGGGACATTGTGCTGGTTGTCTTGTATAGGTGACTTCCAAGTCAGCCATATTGCATGGGGGACATTGTGCTGGTGGCCATGTTCTATAGGTGACTTCCAAGTCAGCCATATTGCTTGGGGGACATTGTGCTGGTTGCCATGTTGTATAGGTGACTTCCAAGTCAGCCATATTGCATGGGGGACATTGTGCTGGTTGCCATGTTGTATAGGTGACTTCCAAGTGAGCCATATTGCTTGGGGGACATTGTGCTGGTTGTGTTGTATAGGTGACTTCCAAGTCAGCCATATTGCATGGGGGACATTGTGCTGGTTGTCTTGTATAGGTGACTTCCAAGTCAGCCGTGTTGCATGGGGGACATTGTGCTGGTGGCCATGTTGTATAGGTGACTTCCAAGTCAGCCATATTGCTTGGGGGACATTGTGCTGGTGGCCATGTTCTATAGGTGACTTCCAAGTCAGCCATATTGCATGGGGGACATTGTGCTGGTTGCCATGTTGTATAGGTGACTTACAAGTCAGCCATATTGCATGGGGGACATTGTGCTGGTTGCCATGTCCTATAGGTGACTTCCAAGTCAGCCATATTGCATGGGGGAAATTGTGCTGGTTGTCTTGTATAGGTGACTTTTAAGTCAGCCATATTGCTTGGGGGACATTGTGCTGGTTGCCATGTTCTATAGGTGACTTCCAAGTCAGCCATATTGCTTGGGGGACATTGTGCTGGTTGCCATGTTGTATAGGTGACTTCCAAGTCAGCCATATTGCTTGGGGGACATTGTGCTGGTTGCCATGTTGTATAGGTGACTTCCAAGTCAGCCATATTGCTTGGGGGACATTGTGCTGGTTGCCATGTTCTATAGGTGACTTCCAAGTCAGCATATTGCTTGGGGGACATTGTGCTGGTTGCCATGTTGTATAGGTGACTTCCAAGTCAGCCATATTGCTTGGGGGACATTGTGCTGGTTGCCATGTTGTATAGGTGACTTCCAAGTCAGCCATATTGCATGGGGGACATTGTGCTGTTTGTATTGTATAGGTGACTTCCAAGTCAGCCATATTGCATGGGGGACATTGTGCTGGTTGCCATGTTGTATAGGTGACTTCCAAGTCAGCCATATTGCATGGGGGACATTGTGCTGGTTGTGTTGTATAGGTGACTTCCAAATCAGCCATATTGTATGGGGGACATTGTGCTGGTTGTATTGTATAGGTGACTTCCAAGTCAGCCATATTGCATGGGGGACATTGTGCTGGTTGTATTGTATAGGTGACTTCCAAGTCAGCCATATTGCATGGGGGACATTGTGCTGGTGGCCATGTCGTATAGGTGACTTCCAAGTCAGCCATATTGCATGGGGGACATTGTGCTGGTTGTCTTGTATAGGTGACTTCCAAGTCAGCCATATTGCTTGGGGGACATTGTGCTGGTTGTATGGTATAGGTGACTTCCAAGTCAGCCATATTGCATGCATGGGGGACATTGTGCTGGTTGCCATGTTGTATAGGTGACGTCCAAGTCAGCCATATTGCATGGGGGACATTGTGCTGGTGGCCATGTTCTATAGGTGACTTCCAAGTCAGCCATATTGCATGGGGGACATTGTGCTGGTTGCATTGTCCTATAGGTGACTTACAAGTCAGCCATATTGCATGTGGGACATTGTGCTGGTGGCCATGTTCTATAGGTGACTTCCAAGTCAGCCATATTGCATGGGGGACATTGTGCTGGTGGCCATGTTCTATAGTTGACTTCCAAGTCAGCCATATTGCTTGGGGGACATTGTGCTGGTTGTATTGTATAGGTGACTTCCAAGTCAGCCATATTGCATGGGGGACATTGTGCTGGTTGCCATGTTGTATAGGTGACTTCCAAGTCAGCCATATTGCATGGGGGACATTGTGCTGGTTGTCTTGTATAGGTGACTTCCAAGTCAGCCATATTGCATGGGGGACATTGTGCTGGTTGCCATGTTGTATAGGTGACTTCCAAGTCAGGCATATTGAATGGGGGACATTGTGCTGGTTGCCATGTTGTATAGGTGACTTCCAAGTGAGCCATATTGCTTGGGGGACATTGTGCTGGTTGTGTTGTATAGGTGACTTTCAAGTCAGCCATATTGCATGGGGGACATTGTGCTGGTTGTCTTGTATAGGTGACTTCCAAGTCAGCCGTGTTGCATGGGGGACATTGTGCTGGTTGTCTTGTATAGGTGACTTCCAAGTCAGTCTTATTGCTTGGAGGACATTGTGCTGGTTGTCTTCTATAGGTGACTTCCAAGTCAGCCATATTGCATGGGGGACATTGTGCTGGTTGTCTTGTATAGGTGACTTCCAAGTCAGCCATATTGCTTGGAGGACATTGTGCTGGTTGTCTTGTATAGGTGACTTCCAAGTCAGCCATATTACATGGGGGAAATTGTGCTGGTTGCCATGTTGTATAGGTGACTTCCAAGTCAGCCATATTTCATGGGGGACATTGTGCTGGTTGCCATGTTGTATAGGTGACTTCCAAGTCAGCCATATTGCATGGGGGACATTGTGCTGGTTGCCATGTTGTATAGGTGACTTTCAAGTGAGCCATATTGCATGGGGGACATTGTGCTGGTTGTGTTGTATAGGTGACTTCCAAGTCAGCCATATTGCATGGGGGACATTGTGCTGGTTGTATTGTATAGGTGACTTCCAAGTCAGCCATATTGCATGGGGGACATTGTGCTGGTTGTATTGTATAGGTGACTTCCAAGTCAGCCATATTGCATGGGGGACATTGTGCTGGTGGTCTTGTATAGGTGACTTCCAAGTCAGCCATATTGCTTGGGGGACATTGTGCTGGTTGTATTGTATAGGTGACTTCCAAGTCAGCCATATTGCATGGGGGACATTGTGCTGGTTGTCTTGTATAGGTGACTTCCAAGTCAGCCATATTGCTTGGGGGACATTGTGCTGGTTGCCATTTTATTTAGGTGACTTCCAAGTCAGCCATATTGCATGGGGGACATTGTGCTGGTTGTATTGTATAGGTGACTTCCAAGTCAGCCATATTGCATGGGGGACATTGTGCTGGTTGTATGTATAGGTGACTTCCAAGTCAGCCATATTGCATGGGGGACATTGTGCTGGTTGCCATGTCCTATAGGTGACTTCCAAGTCAGCCATATTGCATGGGGGACATTGTGCTGGTTGTCTTGTATAGGTGACTTCCAAGTCAGCCATATTGCTTGGGGGACATTGTGCTGGTTGCCATGTTCTATAGGTGACTTCCAAGTCAGCCATATTGCTTGGGGGACATTGTGCTGGTGGCCATGTTCTATAGGTGACTTCCAAGTCAGCCATATTGCTTGGGGGACATTGTGCTGGTTGCCATGTTGTATAGGTGACTTCCAAGTCAGCCATATTGCTTGGGGGACATTGTGCTGGTGGCCATGTTCTATAGGTGACTTCCAAGTCAGCCATATTGCATGGGGGACATTGTGCTGGTTGTCTTGTATAGGTGACTTCCAAGTCAGCCATATTGCATGGGGGACATTGTGCTGGTGGCCATGTTCTATAGGTGACTTCCAAGTCAGCCATATTGCTTGGGGGACATTGTGCTGGTTGCCATGTTGTATAGGTGACTTCCAAGTCAGCCATATTGCATGGGGGACATTGTGCTGGTTGCCATGTTGTATAGGTGACTTCCAAGTGAGCCATATTGCTTGGGGGACATTGTGCTGGTTGTGTTGTATAGGTGACTTCCAAGTCAGCCATATTGCATGGGGGACATTGTGCTGGTTGTCTTGTATAGGTGACTTCCAAGTCAGCCGTGTTGCATGGGGGACATTGTGCTGGTGGCCATGTTGTATAGGTGACTTCCAAGTCAGCCATATTGCTTGGGAGACATTGTGCTGGTGGCCATGTTCTATAGGTGACTTCCAAGTCAGCCATATTGCATGGGGGACATTGTGCTGGTTGCCATGTTGTATAGGTGACTTACAAGTCAGCCATATTGCATGGGGGACATTGTGCTGGTTGCCATGTCCTATAGGTGACTTCCAAGTCAGCCATATTGCATGGGGGAAATTGTGCTGGTTGTCTTGTATAGGTGACTTTTAAGTCAGCCATATTGCTTGGGGGACATTGTGCTGGTTGCCATGTTCTATAGGTGACTTCCAAGTCAGCCATATTGCTTGGGGGACATTGTGCTGGTTGCCATGTTGTATAGGTGACTTCCAAGTCAGCCATATTGCTTGGGGGACATTGTGCTGGTTGCCATGTTGTATAGGTGACTTCCAAGTCAGCCATATTGCTTGGGGGACATTGTGCTGGTTGCCATGTTCTATAGGTGACTTCCAAGTCAGCCATATTGCTTGGGGGACATTGTGCTGGTTGCCATGTTGTATAGGTGACTTCCAAGTCAGCCATATTGCTTGGGGGACATTGTGCTGGTTGCCATGTTGTATAGGTGACTTCCAAGTCAGCCATATTGCATGGGGGACATTGTGCTGTTTGTATTGTATAGGTGACTTCCAAGTCAGCCATATTGCATGGGGGACATTGTGCTGGTTGCCATGTTGTATAGGTGACTTCCAAGTCAGCCATATTGCATGGGGGACATTGTGCTGGTGGCCATGTTCTATAGGTGACTTCCAAGTCAGCCATATTGCATGGGGGACATTGTGCTGGTTGTGTTGTATAGGTGACTTCCAAATCAGCCATATTGCATGGGGGACATTGTGCTGGTTGTATTGTATAGGTGACTTCCAAGTCAGCCATATTGCATGGGGGACATTGTGCTGGTTGTATTGTATAGGTGACTTCCAAGTCAGCCATATTGCATGGGGACATTGTGCTGGTGGCCATGTCCTATAGGTGACTTCCAAGTCAGCCATATTGCATGGGGGACATTGTGCTGGTTGTCTTGTATAGGTGACTTCCAAGTCAGCCATATTGCTTGGGGGACATTGTGCTGGTTGTATTGTATAGGTGACTTCCAAGTCAGCCATATTGCATGGGGGACATTGTGCTGGTTGCCATGTTGTATAGGTGACTTCCAAGTCAGCCATATTGCATGGGGGACATTGTGCTGGTGGCCATGTTCTATAGGTGACTTCCAAGTCAGCCATATTGCATTTGGGACATTGTGCTGGTTGTCTTGTATAGGTGACTTCCAAGTCAGCCATATTGCATGGGGGACATTGTGCTGGTTGTGTTGTATAGGTGACTTCCAAATCAGCCATATTGCATGGGGGACATTGTGCTGGTTGTATTGTATAGGTGACTTCCAAGTCAGCCATATTGCATGGGGGACATTGTGCTGGTTGTATTGTATAGGTGACTTCCAAGTCAGCCATATTGCATGGGGACATTGTGCTGGTGGCCATGTCCTATAGGTGACTTCCAAGTCAGCCATATTGCATGGGGGACATTGTGCTGGTTGTCTTGTATAGGTGACTTCCAAGTCAGCCATATTGCTTGGGGGACATTGTGCTGGTTGTATTGTATAGGTGACTTCCAAGTCAGCCATATTGCATGGGGGACATTGTGCTGGTTGCCATGTTGTATAGGTGACTTCCAAGTCAGCCATATTGCATGGGGGACATTGTGCTGGTGGCCATGTTCTATAGGTGACTTCCAAGTCAGCCATATTGCATTTGGGACATTGTGCTGGTTGTCTTGTATAGATGACTTCCAAGTCAGCCATATTGCATGGGGGACATTGTGCTGGTTGCCATGTCCTATAGGTGACTTCCAAGTCAGCCATATTGCATGGGGGACATTGTGCTGGTTGTCTTGTATAGGTGACTTCCAAGTCAGCCATATTGCATCGGGGACATTGTGCCGGTTGCCATGTTGTATAGGTGACTTCCAAGTCAGCCATATTGCATGGGGGACATTGTGCTGGTGGCCATGTCGTATAGGTGACTTCCAAGTCAGCCATATTGCATGGGGGACATTGTGCTGGTTGTCTTGTATAGGTGACTTCCAAGTCACCCATATTGCTTGGGGGACATTGTGCTGGTTGTATGGTATAGGTGACTTCCAAGTCAGCCATATTGCATGCATGGGGGACATTGTGCTGGTTGCCATGTTGTATAGGTGACGTCCAAGTCAGCCATATTGCATGGGGGACATTGTGCTGGTGGCCATGTTCTATAGGTGACTTCCAAGTCAGCCATATTGCATGGGGGACATTGTGCTGGTTGCATTGTCCTATATTTGACTTCCAAGTCAGCCATATTGCATGTGGGACATTGTGCTGGTGGCCATGTTCTATAGGTGACTTCCAAGTCAGCCATATTGCATGGGGGACATTGTGCTGGTGGCCATGTTCTATAGGTGACTTCCAAGTCAGCCATATTGCTTGGGGGACATTGTGCTGGTTGTATTGTATAGGTGACTTCCAAGTCAGCCATATTGCATGGGGGACATTGTGCTGGTTGCCATGTTGTATAGGTGACTTCCAAGTCAGCCATATTGCATGGGGGACATTGTGCTGGTTGTCTTGTATAGGTGACTTCCAAGTCAGCCATATTGCATGGGGGACATTGTGCTGGTTGCCATGTTGTATAGGTGACTTCCAAGTCAGGCATATTGAATGGGGGACATTGTGCTGGTTGCCATGTTGTATAGGTGACTTCCAAGTGAGCCATATTGCTTGGGGGACATTGTGCTGGTTGTGTTGTATAGGTGACTTTCAAGTCAGCCATATTGCATGGGGGACATTGTGCTGGTTGTCTTGTATAGGTGACTTCCAAGTCAGCCGTGTTGCATGGGGGACATTGTGCTGGTTGTCTTGTATAGGTGACTTCCAAGTCAGTCTTATTGCTTTGAGGACATTGTGCTGGTTGTCTTCTATAGGTGACTTCCAAGTCAGCCATATTGCATGGGGGACATTGTGCTGGTTGTCTTGTATAGGTGACTTCCAAGTCAGCCATATTGCTTGGAGGACATTGTGCTGGTTGTCTTGTATAGGTGACTTCCAAGTCAGCCATATTACATGGGGGAAATTGTGCTGGTTGCCATGTTGTATAGGTGACTTCCAAGTCAGCCATATTTCATGGGGGACATTGTGCTGGTTGCCATGTTGTATAGGTGACTTCCAAGTCAGCCATATTGCATGGGGGACATTGTGCTGGTTGCCATGTTGTATAGGTGACTTTCAAGTGAGCCATATTGCATGGGGGACATTGTGCTGGTTGTGTTGTATAGGTGACTTCCAAGTCAGCCATATTGCATGGAGGACATTGTGCTGGTTGTGTTGTATAGGTGACTTCCAAGTCAGCCATATTGCATGGGGGACATTGTGCTGGTTGTATTGTAAAGGTGACTTCCAAGTCAGCCATATTGCATGGGGGACATTGTGCTGGTTGTATTGTATAGGTGACTTCCAAGTGAGCCATATTGCATGGGGGACATTTGCTGGTGGCCATGTTCTATAGGTGACTTCCAAGTCAGCCATATTGCATGGGGGACATTGTGCTGGTTGTGTTGTTTAGGTGACTTCCAAGTCAGCCATATTGCATGGGGGACATTGTGCTGGTTGTGTTGTATAGGTGACTTCCATGTCAGCCATATTGCATGGGGGACATTGTGCTGGTTGTATTGTATAGGTGACTTCCAAGTCAGCCATATTGCATGGGGGACATTGTGCTGGTTGTATTGTATAGGTGACTTCCAAGTCAGCCATATTGCATGGGGGACATTGTGCTGGTTGTCTTGTATAGGTGACTTCCAAGTCAGCCATATTGCTTGGGGGACATTGTGCTGGTTGCCATTTTATTTAGGTGACTTCCAAGTCAGCCATATTGCATGGGGGACATTGTGCTGGTTGTATTGTATAGGTGACTTCCAAGTCAGCCATATTGCATGGGGGACATTGTGCTGGTTGTATGTATAGGTGACTTCCAAGTCAGCCATATTGCATGGGGGACATTGTGCTGGTTGCCATGTCCTATAGGTGACTTCCAAGTCAGCCATATTGCATGGGGGACATTGTGATGGTTGTCTTGTATAGGTGACTTCCAAGTCAGCCATATTGCTTGGGGGACATTGTGCTGGTTGCCATGTTCTATAGGTGACTTCCAAGTCAGCCATATTGCTTGGGGGACATTGTGCTGGTGGCCATGTTCTATAGGTGACTTCCAAGTCAGCCATATTGCTTGGGGGACATTGTGCTGGTTGCCATGTTGTATAGGTGACTTCCAAGTCAGCCATATTGCTTGGGGGACATTGTGCTGGTGGCCATGTTCTATAGGTGACTTCCAAGTCAGCCATATTGCATGGGGGACATTGTGCTGGTTGTCTTGTATAGGTGACTTCCAAGTCAGCCATATTGCATGGGGGACATTGTGCTGGTGGCCATGTTCTATAGGTGACTTCCAAGTCAGCCATATTGCTTGGGGGACATTGTGCTGGTTGCCATGTTGTATAGGTGACTTCCAAGTCAGCCATATTGCATGGGGGACATTGTGCTGGTTGCCATGTTGTATAGGTGACTTCCAAGTGAGCCATATTGCTTGGGGGACATTGTGCTGGTTGTGTTGTATAGGTGACTTCCAAGTCAGCCATATTGCATGGGGGACATTGTGCTGGTTGTCTTGTATAGGTGACTTCCAAGTCAGCCGTGTTGCATGGGGGAAATTGTGCTGGTGGCCATGTTGTATAGGTGACTTCCAAGTCAGCCATATTGCTTGGGGGACATTGTGCTGGTGGCCATGTTCTATAGGTGACTTCCAAGTCAGCCATATTGCATGGGGGACATTGTGCTGGTTGCCATGTTGTATAGGTGACTTACAAGTCAGCCATATTGCATGGGGGACATTGTGCTGGTTGCCATGTCCTATAGGTGACTTCCAAGTCAGCCATATTGCATGGGGGAAATTGTGCTGGTTGTCTTGTATAGGTGACTTTTAAGTCAGCCATATTGCTTGGGGGACATTGTGCTGGTTGCCATGTTCTATAGGTGACTTCCAAGTCTGCCATATTGCTTGGGGGACATTGTGCTGGTTGCCATGTTGTATAGGTGACTTCCAAGTCAGCCATATTGCATGGGGGACATTGTGCTGGTGGCCATTTTCTATAGGTGACTTCCAAGTCAGCCATATTGCATGGGGGACATTGTGCTGGTTGTCTTGTATAGGTGACTTCCAAGTCAGCCATATTGCATGGGGGACATTGTGCTGGTTGTGTTGTATAGGTGACTTCCAAATCAGCCATATTGCATGGGGGACATTGTGCTGGTTGTATTGTATAGGTGACTTCCAAGTCAGCCATATTGCATGGGGGACATTGTGCTGGTGGCCATGTCCTATAGGTGACTTCCAAGTGAGCCATATTGCATGGGGGACATTGTGCTGGTTGTCTTGTATAGGTGACTTCCAAGTCAGCCATATTGCTTGGGGGACATTGTGCTGTTTGTATTGTATAGGTGACTTCCAAGTCAGCCATATTGCATGGGGGACATTGTGCTGGTTGCCATGTTGTATAGGTGACTTCCAAGTCAGCCATATTGCATGGGGGACATTGTGCTGGTGGCCATGTTCTATAGGTGACTTCCAAGTCAGCCATATTGCATGGGGGACATTGTGCTGGTTGTGTTGTATAGGTGACTTCCAAATCAGCCATATTGCATGGGGGACATTGTGCTGGTTGTATTGTATAGGTAACTTCCAAGTCAGCCATATTGCATGGGGGACATTGTGCTGGTTGTATTGTATAGGTGACTTCCAAGTCAGCCATATTGCATGGGGACATTGTGCTGGTGGCCATGTCCTATAGGTGACTTCCAAGTCAGCCATATTGCATGGGGGACATTGTGCTGGTTGTCTTGTATAGGTGACTTCCAAGTCAGCCATATTGCATGGGGGACATTGTGCTGGTTGCCATGTTGTATAGGTGACTTCCAAGTCAGCCATATTGCATGGGGGACATTGTGCTGGTGGCCATGTTCTATAGGTGACTTCCAAGTGAGCCATATTGCATTTGGGACATTGTGCTGGTTGTCTTGTATAGGTGACTTCCAAGTCAGCCATATTGCATGGGGGACATTGTGCTTGTTGTGTTGTATAGGTGACTTCCAAATCAGCCATATTGCATGAGGGACATTGTGCTGGTTGTATTGTATAGGTGACTTCCAAGTCAGCCATATTGCATGGGGGACATTGTGCTGGTTGTATTGTATAGGTGACTTCCAAGTCAGCCATATTGCATGGGTGACATTGTGCTGGTGGCCATGTCCTATAGGTGACTTCCAAGTCAGCCATATTGCATGGGGGACATTGTGCTGGTTGTCTTGTATAGGTGACTTCCAAGTCAGCCATATTTCTTGGGGGACATTGTGCTGGTTGTATTGTATAGGTGACTTCCAAGTCAGCCATATTGCATGGGGGACATTGTGCTGGTTGCCATGTTGTATAGGTGACTTCCAAGTCAGCCATATTGCATGGGGGACATTGTGCTGGTGGCCATGTTCTATAGGTGACTTCCAAGTCAGCCATATTGCTTGGGGGACATTGTGCTGGTTGTATTGTATAGGTGACTTCCAAGTCAGCCATATTGCATGGGGGACATTGTGCTGGTTGCCATGTTGTATAGGTGACTTCCAAGTCAGCCATATTGCATGGGGGACATTGTGCTGGTTGTCTTGTATAGGTGACTTCCAAGTCAGCCATATTGCATGGGGGACATTGTGCTGGTTGCCATGTTGTATAGGTGACTTCCAAGTCAGGCATATTGCATGGGGGACATTGTGCTGGTTGTCTTGTATAGGTGACTTCCAAGTCAGCCATATTGCATGGGGGACATTGTGCTTGTTGTGTTGTATAGGTGACTTCCAAATCAGCCATATTGCATGAGGGACATTGTGCTGGTTGTATTGTATAGGTGACTTCCAAGTCAGCCATATTGCATGGGGGACATTGTGCTGGTTGTATTGTATAGGTGACTTCCAAGTCAGCCATATTGCATGGGTGACATTGTGCTGGTGGCCATGTCCTATAGGTGACTTCCAAGTCAGCCATATTGCATGGGGGACATTGTGCTGGTTGTCTTGTATAGGTGACTTCCAAGTCAGCCATATTGCTTGGGGGACATTGTGCTGGTTGTATTGTATAGGTGACTTCCAAGTCAGCCATATTGCATGGGGGACATTGTGCTGGTTGCCATGTTGTATAGGTGACTTCCAAGTCAGCCATATTGCATGGGGGACATTGTGCTGGTGGCCATGTTCTATAGGTGACTTCCAAGTCAGCCATATTGCTTGGGGGACATTGTGCTGGTTGTATTGTATAGGTGACTTCCAAGTCAGCCATATTGCATGGGGGACATTGTGCTGGTTGCCATGTTGTATAGGTGACTTCCAAGTCAGCCATATTGCATGGGGGACATTGTGCTGGTTGTCTTGTATAGGTGACTTCCAAGTCAGCCATATTGCATGGGGGACATTGTGCTGGTTGCCATGTTGTATAGGTGACTTCCAAGTCAGGCATATTGCATGGGGGACATTGTGCTGGTTGCCATGTTGTATAGGTGACTTCCAAGTGAGCCATATTGCTTGGGGGACATTGTGCTGGTTGTGTTATATAGGTGACTTCCAAGTCAGCCATATTGCATGGGGGACATTGTGCTGGTTGTCTTGTATAGGTGACTTCCAAGTCAGCCGTGTTGCATGTTGGACATTGTGCTGGTGGCCATGTTCTATAGGTGACTTCCAAGTCAGCCATATTGCATTTGGGACATTGTGCTGGTTGTCTTGTATAGGTGACTTCCAAGTCAGCCATATTGCATGGGGGACATTGTGCTGGTTGTATTGTATAGGTGACTTCCAAGTCAACCATATTGCATGGGGGACATTGTGCTGGTGGCCATGTTGTATAGGTGACTTCCAAGTCAGCCATATTGCATGGGGGACATTGTGCTGGTTGTCTTGTATAGGTGACTTCCAAGTCAGCCATATTGCATGGGGGACATTGTGCTGGTTGCCATGTTGTATAGGTGACTTCCAAGTCAGGCATATTGCATGGGGGACATTGTGCTGGTTGCCATGTTGTATAGGTGACTTCCAAGTGAGCCATATTGCTTGGGGGACATTGTGCTGGTTGTGTTATATAGGTGACTTCCAAGTCAGCCATATTGCATGGGGGACATTGTGCTGGTTGTCTTGTATAGGTGACTTCCAAGTCAGCCGTGTTGCATGTTGGACATTGTGCTGGTGGCCATGTTCTATAGGTGACTTCCAAGTCAGCCATATTGCATTTGGGACATTGTGCTGGTTTTCTTGTATAGGTGACTTCCAAGTCAGCCATATTGCATGGGGGACATTGTGCTGGTTGTGTTGTATAGGTGACTTCCAAATCAGCCATATTGTATGGGGGACATTGTGCTGGTTGTATTGTATAGGTGACTTCCAAGTCAGCCATATTGCATGGGGGACATTGTGCTGGTTGTATTGTATAGGTGACTTCCAAGTCAACCATATTGCATGGGGGACATTGTGCTGGTGGCCATGTCGTATAGGTGACTTCCAAGTCAGCCATATTGCATGGGGGACATTGTGCTGGTTGTCTTGTATAGGTGACTTCCAAGTCAGCCATATTGCTTGGGGGACATTGTGCTGGTTGTATGGTATAGGTGACTTCCAAGTCAGCCATTATGCATGCATGGCGGACATTGTGCTGGTTGCCATGTTGTATAGGTGACGTCCAAGTCAGCCATATTGCATGGGGGACATTGTGCTGGTGGCCATGTTCTATAGGTGACTTCCAAGTCATCCATATTGCATGGGGGACATTGTGCTGGTTGCATTGTCCTATAGGTGACTTCCAAGTCAGCCATATTGCATGTGGGACATTGTGCTGGTGGCCATGTTCTATAGGTGACTTCCAAGTCAGCCATATTGCATGGGGGACATTGTGCTGGTGGCCATGTTCTATAGGAGACTTCCAAGTCAGCCATATTGCTTGGGGGACATTGTGCTGGTTGTATTGTATAGGTGACTTCCAAGTCAGCCATATTGCATGGGGGACATTGTGCTGGTTGCCATGTTGTATAGGTGACTTCCAAGTCAGCCATATTGCATGGGGGAATTGTGCTGGTTGTCTTGTATAGGTGACTTCCAAGTCAGCCATATTGCATGGGGGACATTGTGCTGGTTGTGTTGTATAGGTGACTTCCAAATCAGCCATATTGTATGGGGGACATTGTGCTGGTTGTATTGTATAGGTGACTTCCAAGTCAGCCATATTGCATGGGGGACATTGTGCTGGTTGTATTGTATAGGTGACTTCCAAGTCAGCCATATTGCATGGGGGACATTGTGCTGGTGGCCATGTCGTATAGGTGACTTCCAAGTCAGCCATATTGCATGGGGGACATTGTGCTGGTTGTCTTGTATAGGTGACTTCCAAGTCAGCCATATTGCTTGGGGGACATTGTGCTGGTTGTATGGTATAGGTGACTTCCAAGTCAGCCATATTGCATGCATGGGGGACATTGTGCTGGTTGCCATGTTGTATAGGTGACGTCCAAGTCAGCCATATTGCATGGGGGACATTGTGCTGGTGGCCATGTTCTATAGGTGACTTCCAAGTCAGCCATATTGCATGGGGGACATTGTGCTGGTTGCATTGTCCTATAGGTGACTTCCAAGTCAGCCATATTGCATGTGGGACATTGTGCTGGTGGCCATGTTCTATAGGTGACTTCCAAGTCAGCCATATTGCATGGGGGACATTGTGCTGGTGGCCATGTTCTATAGGTGACTTCCAAGTCAGCCATATTGCTTGGGGGACATTGTGCTGGTTGTATTGTATAGGTGACTTCCAAGTCAGCCATATTGCATGGGGGACATTGTGCTGGTTGCCATGTTGTATAGGTGACTTCCAAGTCAGCCATATTGCATGGGGGACATTGTGCTGGTTGTCTTGTATAGGTGACTTCCAAGTCAGCCATATTGCATGGGGGACATTGTGCTAGTTGCCATGTTGTATAGGTGACTTCCAAGTCAGGCATATTGCATGGGGGACATTTTGCTGGTGCCATGTTGTATAGGTGACTTCCAAGTGAGCCATATTGCTTGGGGGACATTGTGCTGGTTGTGTTATATAGGTGACTTCCAAGTCAGCCATATTGCATGGGGGACATTGTGCTGGTTGTCTTGTATAGGTGACTTCCAAGTCAGCCGTGTTGCATGTTGGACATTGTGCTGGTGGCCATGTTCTATAGGTGACTTCCAAGTCAGCCATATTGCATTTGGGACATTGTGCTGGTTGTCTTGTATAGGTGACTTCCAAGTCAGCCATATTGCATGGGGGAATTGTGCTGGTTGTCTTGTATAGGTGACTTCCAAGTCAGCCATATTGCATGGGGGACATTGTGCTGGTTGTGTTGTATAGGTGACTTCCAAATCAGCCATATTGTATGGGGGACATTGTGCTGGTTGTATTGTATAGGTGACTTCCAAGTCAGCCATATTGCATGGGGGACATTGTGCTGGTTGTATTGTATAGGTGACTTCCAAGTCAGCCATATTGCATGGGGGACATTGTGCTGGTGGCCATGTCGTATAGGTGACTTCCAAGTCAGCCATATTGCATGGGGGACATTGTGCTGGTTGTCTTGTATAGGTGACTTCCAAGTCAGCCATATTGCTTGGGGGACATTGTGCTGGTTGTATGGTATAGGTGACTTCCAAGTCAGCCATATTGCATGCATGGGGGACATTGTGCTGGTTGCTATGTTGTATAGGTGACGTCCAAGTCAGCCATATTGCATGGGGGACATTGTGCTGGTGGCCATGTTCTATAGGTGACTTCCAAGTCAGCCATATTGCATGGGGGACATTGTGCTGGTTGCATTGTCCTATAGGTGACTTCCAAGTCAGCCATATTGCATGTGGGACATTGTGCTGGTGGCCATGTTCTATAGGTGACTTCCAAGTCAGCCATATTGCATGGGGGACATTGTGCTGGTGGCCATGTTCTATAGGTGACTTCCAAGTCAGCCATATTGCTTGGGGGACATTGTGCTGGTTGTATTGTATAGGTGACTTCCAAGTCAGCCATATTGCATGGGGGACATTGTGCTGGTTGCCATGTTGTATAGGTGACTTCCAAGTCAGCCATATTGCATGGGGGACATTGTGCTGGTTGTCTTGTATAGGCGACTTCCAAGTCAGCCATATTGCATGGGGGACATTGTGCTGGTTGCCATGTTGTATAGGTGACTTCCAAGTCAGGCATATTGCATGGGGGACATTTTGCTGGTTGCCATGTTGTATAGGTGACTTCCAAGTGAGCCATATTGCTTGGGGGACATTGTGCTGGTTGTGTTATATAGGTGACTTCCAAGTCAGCCATATTGCATGGGGGACATTGTGCTGGTTGTCTTGTATAGGTGACTTCCAAGTCAGCCGTGTTGCATGTTGGACATTGTGCTGGTGGCCATGTTCTATAGGTGACTTCCAAGTCAGCCATATTGCATTTGGGACATTGTGCTGGTTGTCTTGTATAGGTGACTTCCAAGTCAGCCATATTGCATGGGGGACATTGTGCTGGTTGTGTTGTATAGGTGACTTCCAAATCAGCCATATTGTATGGGGGACATTGTGCTGGTTGTATTGTATAGGTGACTTCCAAGTCAGCCATATTGCATGGGGGACATTGTGCTGGTTGTATTGTATAGGTGACTTCCAAGTCAACCATATTGCATGGGGGACATTGTGCTGGTGGCCATGTCGTATAGGTGACTTCCAAGTCAGCCATATTGCATGGGGGACATTGTGCTGGTTGTCTTGTATAGGTGACTTCCAAGTCAGCCATATTGCTTGGGGGACATTGTGCTGGTTGTATGGTATAGGTGACTTCCAAGTCAGCCATTATGCATGCATGGGGGACATTGTGCTGGTTGCCATGTTGTATAGGTGACGTCCAAGTCAGCCATATTGCATGGGGGACATTGTGCTGGTGGCCATGTTCTATAGGTGACTTCCAAGTCATCCATATTGCATGGGGGACATTGTGCTGGTTGCATTGTCCTATAGGTGACTTCCAAGTCAGCCATATTGCATGTGGGACATTGTGCTGGTGGCCATGTTCTATAGGTGACTTCCAAGTCAGCCATATTGCATGGGGGACATTGTGCTGGTGGCCATGTTCTATAGGAGACTTCCAAGTCAGCCATATTGCTTGGGGGACATTGTGCTGGTTGTATTGTATAGGTGACTTCCAAGTCAGCCATATTGCATGGGGGACATTGTGCTGGTTGCCATGTTGTATAGGTGACTTCCAAGTCAGCCATATTGCATGGGGGAATTGTGCTGGTTGTCTTGTATAGGTGACTTCCAAGTCAGCCATATTGCATGGGGGACATTGTGCTGGTTGTGTTGTATAGGTGACTTCCAAATCAGCCATATTGTATGGGGGACATTGTGCTGGTTGTATTGTATAGGTGACTTCCAAGTCAGCCATATTGCATGGGGGACATTGTGCTGGTTGTATTGTATAGGTGACTTCCAAGTCAGCCATATTGCATGGGGGACATTGTGCTGGTGGCCATGTCGTATAGGTGACTTCCAAGTCAGCCATATTGCATGGGGGACATTGTGCTGGTTGTCTTGTATAGGTGACTTCCAAGTCAGCCATATTGCTTGGGGGACATTGTGCTGGTTGTATGGTATAGGTGACTTCCAAGTCAGCCATATTGCATGCATGGGGGACATTGTGCTGGTTGCCATGTTGTATAGGTGACGTCCAAGTCAGCCATATTGCATGGGGGACATTGTGCTGGTGGCCATGTTCTATAGGTGACTTCCAAGTCAGCCATATTGCATGGGGGACATTGTGCTGGTTGCATTGTCCTATAGGTGACTTCCAAGTCAGCCATATTGCATGTGGGACATTGTGCTGGTGGCCATGTTCTATAGGTGACTTCCAAGTCAGCCATATTGCATGGGGGACATTGTGCTGGTGGCCATGTTCTATAGGTGACTTCCAAGTCAGCCATATTGCTTGGGGGACATTGTGCTGGTTGTATTGTATAGGTGACTTCCAAGTCAGCGATATTGCATGGGGGACATTGTGCTGGTTGCCATGTTGTATAGGTGACTTCCAAGTCAGCCATATTGCATGGGGGACATTGTGCTGGTTGTCTTGTATAGGTGACTTCCAAGTCAGCCATATTGCATGGGGGACATTGTGCTGGTTGCCATGTTGTATAGGTGACTTCCAAGTCAGGCATATTGAATGGGGGACATTGTGCTGGTTGCCATGTTGTATAGGTGACTTCCAAGTGAGCCATATTGCTTGGGGGACATTGTGCTGGTTGTGTTGTATAGTTGACTTTCAAGTCAGCCATATTGCATGGGGACATTGTGCTGGTTGTCTTGTATAGGTGACTTCCAAGTCAGCCGTGTTGCATGGGGGACATTGTGCTGGTTGTCTTGTATAGGTGACTTCCAAGTCAGTCTTATTGCTTGGAGGACATTGTGCTGGTTGTCTTCTATAGGTGACTTCCAAGTCAGCCATATTGCATGGGGGACATTGTGCTGGTTGTCTTGTATAGGTGACTTCCAAGTCAGCCATATTGCTTGGAGGACATTGTGCTGGTTGTCTTGTATAGGTGACTTCCAAGTCAGCCATATTACATGGGGGAAATTGTGCTGGTTGCCATGTTGTATAGGTGACTTCCAAGTCAGCCATTTTTCATGGGGGACATTGTGCTGGTTGCCATGTTGTATAGGTGACTTTCAAGTGAGCCATATTGCATGGGGGACATTGTGCTGGTTGCCATGTTGTATAGGTGACTTTCAAGTGAGCCATATTGCATGGGGGACATTGTGCTGGTTGTGTTGTATAGGTGACTTCCAAGTCAGCCATATTGCTTGGGGGACATTGTGCTGGTTGTATGGTATAGGTGACTTCCAAGTCAGCCATTATGCATGCATGGGGGACATTGTGCTGGTTGCCATGTTGTATAGGTGACGTCCAAGTCAGCCATATTGCATGGGGGACATTGTGCTGGTGGCCATGTTCTATAGGTGACTTCCAAGTCATCCATATTGCATGGGGGACATTGTGCTGGTTGCATTGTCCTATAGGTGACTTCCAAGTCAGCCATATTGCATGTGGGACATTGTGCTGGTGGCCATGTTCTATAGGTGACTTCCAAGTCAGCCATATTGCATGGGGGACATTGTGCTGGTGGCCATGTTCTATAGGTGACTTCCAAGTCAGCCATATTGCTTGGGGGACATTGTGCTGGTTGTATTGTATAGGTGACTTCCAAGTCAGCCATATTGCATGGGGGACATTGTGCTGGTTGCCATGTTGTATAGGTGACTTCCAAGTCAGCCATATTGCATGGGGGAATTGTGCTGGTTGTCTTGTATAGGTGACTTCCAAGTCAGCCATATTGCATGGGGGACATTGTGCTGGTTGTGTTGTATAGGTGACTTCCAAATCAGCCATATTGTATGGGGGACATTGTGCTGGTTGTATTGTATAGGTGACTTCCAAGTCAGCCATATTGCATGGGGGACATTGTGCTGGTTGTATTGTATAGGTGACTTCCAAGTCAGCCATATTGCATGGGGGACATTGTGCTGGTGGCCATGTCGTATAGGTGACTTCCAAGTCAGCCATATTGCATGGGGGACATTGTGCTGGTTGTCTTGTATAGGTGACTTCCAAGTCAGCCATATTGCTTGGGGGACATTGTGCTGGTTGTATGGTATAGGTGACTTCCAAGTCAGCCATATTGCATGCATGGGGGACATTGTGCTGGTTGCCATGTTGTATAGGTGACGTCCAAGTCAGCCATATTGCATTGGGGACATTGTGCTGGTGGCCATGTTCTATAGGTGACTTCCAAGTCAGCCATATTGCATGGGGGACATTGTGCTGGTTGCATTGTCCTATAGGTGACTTCCAAGTCAGCCATATTGCATGTGGGACATTGTGCTGGTGGCCATGTTCTATAGGTGACTTCCAAGTCAGCCATATTGCATGGGGGACATTGTGCTGGTGGCCATGTTCTATAGGTGACTTCCAAGTCAGCCATATTGCTTGGGGGACATTGTGCTGGTTGTATTGTATAGGTGACTTCCAAGTCAGCCATATTGCATGGGGGACATTGTGCTGGTTGCCATGTTGTATAGGTGACTTCCAAGTCAGCCATATTGCATGGGGGACATTGTGCTGGTTGTCTTGTATAGGTGACTTCCAAGTCAGCCATATTGCATGGGGGACATTGTGCTGGTTGCCATGTTGTATAGGTGACTTCCAAGTCAGGCATATTGAATGGGGGACATTGTGCTGGTTGCCATGTTGTATAGGTGACTTCCAAGTGAGCCATATTGCTTGGGGGACATTGTGCTGGTTGTGTTGTATAGGTGACTTTCAAGTCAGCCATATTGCATGGGGGACATTGTGCTGGTTGTCTTGTATAGGTGACTTCCAAGTCAGCCGTGTTGCATGGGGGACATTGTGCTGGTTGTCTTTTATAGGTGACTTCCAAGTCAGTCTTATTGCTTGGAGGACATTGTGCTGGTTGTCTTCTATAGGTGACTTCCAAGTCAGCCATATTGCATGGGGGACATTGTGCTGGTTGTCTTGTATAGATGACTTCCAAGTCAGCCATATTGCTTGGAGGACATTGTGCTGGTTGTCTTGTATAGGTGACTTCCAAGTCAGCCATATTACATGGGGGAAATTGTGCTGGTTGCCATGTTGTATAGGTGACTTCCAAGTCAGCCATTTTTCATGGGGGACATTGTGCTGGTTGCCATGTTGTATAGGTGACTTCCAAGTCAGCCATATTGCATGGGGGACATTGTGCTGGTTGCCATGTTGTATAGGTGACTTTCAAGTGAGCCATATTGCATGGGGGACATTGTGCTGGTTGTGTTGTATAGGTGACTTCCAAGTCAGCCATATTGCATGGGGGACATTGTGCTGGTTGTCTTGTATAGGTGACTTCCAAGTCAGCCATATTGCTTGGGGGACATTGTGCTGGTTGTATGGTATAGGTGACTTCCAAGTCAGCCATTATGCATGCATGGGGGACATTGTGCTGGTTGCCATGTTGTATAGGTGACGTCCAAGTCAGCCATATTGCATGGGGGACATTGTGCTGGTGGCCATGTTCTATAGGTGACTTCCAAGTCATCCATATTGCATGGGGAACATTGTGCTGGTTGCATTGTCCTATAGGTGACTTCCAAGTCAGCCATATTGCATGTGGGACATTGTGCTGGTGGCCATGTTCTATAGGTGACTTCCAAGTCAGCCATATTGCATGGGGGACATTGTGCTGGTGGCCATGTTCTATAGGTGACTTCCAAGTCAGCCATATTGCTTGGGGGACATTGTGCTGGTTGTATTGTATAGGTGACTTCCAAGTCAGCCATATTGCATGGGGGACATTGTGCTGGTTGCCATGTTGTATAGGTGACTTCCAAGTCAGCCATATTGCATGGGGGAATTGTGCTGGTTGTCTTGTATAGGTGACTTCCAAGTCAGCCATATTGCATGGGGGGCATTGTGCTGGTTGTGTTGTATAGGTGACTTCCAAGTCAGCCATATTGCATGTGGGACATTGTGCTGGTGGCCATGTTCTATAGGTGACTTCCAAGTCAGCCATATTGCATGGGGGACATTGTGCTGGTGGCCATGTTCTATAGGTGACTTCCAAGTCAGCCATATTGCTTGGGGGACATTGTGCTGGTTGTATTGTATAGGTGACTTCCAAGTCAGCCATATTGCATGGGGGACATTGTGCTGGTTGCCATGTTGTATAGGTGACTTCCAAGTCAGCCATATTGCATGGGGGACATTGTGCTGGTTGTCTTGTATAGGTGACTTCCAAGTCAGCCATATTGCATGGGGGACATTGTGCTGGTTGCCATGTTGTATAGGTGACTTCCAAGTCAGGCATATTGAATGGGGGACATTGTGCTGGTTGCCATGTTGTATAGGTGACTTCCAAGTGAGCCATATTGCTTGGGGGACATTGTGCTGGTTGTGTTGTATAGGTGACTTTCAAGTCAGCCATATTGCATGGGGGACATTGTGCTGGTTGTCTTGTATAGGTGACTTCCAAGTCAGCCGTGTTGCATGGGGGACATTGTGCTGGTTGTCTTGTATAGGTGACTTCCAAGTCAGTCTTATTGCTTGGAGGACATTGTGCTGGTTGTCTTCTATAGGTGACTTCCAAGTCAGCCATATTGCATGGGGGACATTGTGCTGGTTGTCTTGTATAGGTGACTTCCAAGTCAGCCATATTGCTTGGAGGACATTGTGCTGGTTGTCTTGTATAGGTGACTTCCAAGTCAGCCATATTACATGGGGGAAATTGTGCTGGTTGCCATGTTGTATAGGTGACTTCCAAGTCAGCCATATTTCATGGGGGACATTGTGCTGGTTGCCATGTTGTATAGGTGACTTCCAAGTCAGCCATATTGCATGGGGGACATTGTGCTGGTTGCCATGTTGTATAGGTGACTTTCAAGTGAGCCATATTGCATGGGGGACATTGTGCTGGTTGTGTTGTATAGGTGACTTCCAAGTCAGCCATATTGCATGGGGGACATTGTGCTGGTTGTGTTGTATAGGTGACTTCCAAGTCAGCCATATTGCATGGGGGACATTGTGCTGGTTCTATTGTAAAGGTGACTTCCAAGTCAGCCATATTGCATGGGGGACATTGTGCTGGTTGTATTGTATAGGTGACTTCCAAGTGAGCCATATTGCATGGGGGACATTGTGCTGGTGGCCATGTTCTATAGGTGACTTCCAAGTCAGCCATATTGCATGGGGGACATTGTGCTGGTTGTGTTGTTTAGGTGACTTCCAAGTCAGCCATATTGCATGGGGGACATTGTGCTGGTTGTGTTGTATAGGTGACTTCCAAGTCAGCCATATTGCATGGGGGACATTGTGCTGGTTGTATTGTATAGGTGACTTCCAAGTCAGCCATATTGCATGGGGGACATTGTGCTGGTTGTATTGTATAGGTGACTTCCAAGTCAGCCATATTGCATGGGGGACATTGTGCTGGTTGTCTTGTATAGGTGACTTCCAAGTCAGCCATATTGCTTGGGGGACATTGTGCTGGTTGCCATGTCCTATAGGTGACTTCCAAGTCAGCCATATTGCATGGGGGACATTGTGCTGGTTGTCTTGTATAGGTGACTTCCAAGTCAGCCATATTGCTTGGGGGACATTGTGCTGGTTGCCATGTTCTATAGGTGACTTCCAAGTCAGCCATATTGCTTGGGGGACATTGTGCTGGTGGCCATGTTCTATAGGTGACTTCCAAGTCAGCCATATTGCTTGGGGGACATTGTGCTGGTTGCCATGTTGTATAGGTGACTTCCAAGTCAGCCATATTGCTTGGGGGACATTGTGCTGGTGGCCATGTTCTATAGGTGACTTCCAAGTCAGCCATATTGCATGGGGGACATTGTGCTGGTTGTCTTGTATAGGTGACTTCCAAGTCAGCCATATTGCATGGGGGACATTGTGCTGGTGGCCATGTTCTATAGGTGACTTCCAAGTCAGCCATATTGCTTGGGGGACATTGTGCTGGTTGCCATGTTGTATAGGTGACTTCCAAGTCAGCCATATTGCATGGGGGACATTGTGCTGGTTGCCATGTTGTATAGGTGACTTCCAAGTGAGCCATATTGCTTGGGGGACATTGTGCTGGTTGTGTTGTATAGGTGACTTCCAAGTCAGCCATATTGCATGGGGGACATTGTGCTGGTTGTCTTGTATAGGTGACTTCCAAGTCAGCCGTGTTGCATGGGGGACATTGTGCTGGTGGCCATGTTGTATAGGTGACTTCCAAGTCAGCCATATTGCTTGGGGGACATTGTGCTGGTGGCCATGTTCTATAGGTGACTTCCAAGTCAGCCATATTGCATGGGGGACATTGTGCTGGTTGCCATGTTGTATAGGTGACTTACAAGTCAGCCATATTGCATGGGGGACATTGTGCTGGTTGCCATGTCCTATAGGTGACTTCCAAGTCAGCCATATTGCATGGGGGAAATTGTGCTGGTTGTCTTGTATAGGTGACTTTTAAGTCAGCCATATTGCTTGGGGGACATTGTGCTGGTTGCCATGTTCTATAGGTGACTTCCAAGTCAGCCATATTGCTTGGGGGACATTGTGCTGGTTGCCATGTTGTATAGGTGACTTCCAAGTCAGCCATATTGCTTGGGGGACATTGTGCTGGTTGCCATGTTGTATAGGTGACTTCCAAGTCAGCCATATTGCATGGGGGACATTGTGCTGGTGGCCATTTTCTATAGGTGACTTCCAAGTCAGCCATATTGCATGGGGGACATTGTGCTGGTTGTCTTGTATAGGTGACTTCCAAGTCAGCCATATTGCATGGGGGACATTGTGCTGGTTGTGTTGTATAGGTGACTTCCAAATCAGCCATATTGCATGGGGGACATTGTGCTGGTTGTATTGTATAGGTGACTTCCAAGTCAGCCATATTGCATGGGGGACATTGTGCTGGTGGCCATGTCCTATAGGTGACTTCCAAGTGAGCCATATTGCATGGGGGACATTGTGCTGGTTGTCTTGTATAGGTGACTTCCAAGTCAGCCATATTGCTTGGGGGACATTGTGCTGTTTGTATTGTATAGGTGACTTCCAAGTCAGCCATATTGCATGGGGGACATTGTGCTGGTTGCCATGTTGTATAGGTGACTTCCAAGTCAGCCATATTGCATGGGGGACATTGTGCTGGTGGCCATGTTCTATAGGTGACTTCCAAGTCAGCCATATTGCATGGGGGACATTGTGCTGGTTGTGTTGTATAGGTGACTTCCAAATCAGCCATATTGCATGGGGGACATTGTGCTGGTTGTATTGTATAGGTGACTTCCAAGTCAGCCATATTGCATGGGGGACATTGTGCTGGTTGTTTTGTATAGGTGACTTCCAAGTCAGCCATATTGCATGGGGACATTGTGCTGGTGGCCATTTCCTATAGGTGACTTCCAAGTCAGACATATTGCATGGGGGACATTGTGCTGGTTGTCTTGTATAGGTGACTTCCAAGTCAGCCATATTGCTTGGGGAACATTGTGCTGGTTGTATTGTATAGGTGACTTCCAAGTCAGCCATATTGCATGGGGGACATTGTGCTGGTTGCCATGTTGTATAGGTGACTTCCAAGTCAGCCATATTGCATGGGGGACATTGTGCTGGTGGCCATGTTCTATAGGTGACTTCCAAGTCAGCCATATTGCATTTGGGACATTGTGCTGGTTGTCTTGTATAGGTGACTTCCAAGTCAGCCATATTGCATGGGGGACATTGTGCTGGTTGTGTTGTATAGGTGACTTCCAAATCAGCCATATTGCATGGGGGACATTGTGCTGGTTGTATTGTATAGGTGACTTCCAAGTCAGCCATATTGCATGGGGGACATTGTGCTGGTTGTATTGTATAGGTGACTTCCAAGTCAGCCATATTGCATGGGGACATTGTGCTGGTGGCCATGTCCTATAGGTGACTTCCAAGTCAGCCATATTGCATGGGGGACATTGTGCTGGTTGTCTTGTATAGGTGACTTCCAAGTCAGCCAAATTGCTTGGGGGACATTGTGCTGGTTGTATTGTATAGGTGACTTCCAAGTCAGCCATATTGCATGGGGGACATTGTGCTGGTTGCCATGTTGTATAGGTGACTTCCAAGTCAGCCATATTGCATGGGGGACATTGTGCTGGTGGCCATGTTCTATAGGTGACTTCCAAGTCAGCCATATTGCATTTGGGACATTGTGCTGGTTGTCTTGTATAGGTGACTTCCAAGTCAGCCATATTGCATGGGGGACATTGTGCTGGTTGCCATGTCCTATAGGTGACTTCCAAGTCAGCCATATTGCATGGGGGACATTGTGCTGGTTGTCTTGTATAGGTGACTTCCAAGTCAGCCATATTGCATGGGGGACATTGTGCCGGTTGCCATGTTGTATAGGTGACTTCCAAGTCAGCCATATTGCATGGGGGACATTGTGCTGGTTGCCATGTTGTATAGGTGACTTCCAAGTCAGCCATATTGCTTGGGGGACATTGTGCTGGTTGCCATGTTCTATAGGTGACTTCCAAGTGAGCCATATTGCTTGGGGGACATTGTGCTGGTTGCCATGTTGTATAGGTGACTTCCAAGTCAGCCATATTGCTTGGGGGACATTGTGCTGGTTGCCATGTTGTATAGGTGACTTCCAAGTCAGCCATATTGCATGGGGGACATTGTGCTGGTGGCCATGTCCTATAGGTGACTTCCAAGTGAGCCATATTGCATGGGGGACATTGTGCTGGTTGTCTTGTATAGGTGACTTCCAAGTCAGCCATATTGCTTAGGGGACATTGTGCTGGTTGTATTGTATAGGTGACTTCCAAGTCAGCCATATTGCATGGGGGACATTGTGCTGGTTGCCATGTTGTATAGGTGACTTCCAAGTCAGCCATATTGCATGGGGGACATTGTGCTGGTGGCCATGTTCTATAGGTGACTTCCAAGTCAGCCATATTGCATTTGGGACATTGTGCTGGTTGTCTTGTATAGGTGACTTCCAAGTCAGCCATATTGCATGGGAGACATTGTGCTGGTTGTGTTGTATAGGTGACTTCCAAATCAGCCATATTGCATGGGGGACATTGTGCTGGTTGTATTGTATAGGTGACTTCCAAGTCAGCCATATTGCATGGGGGACATTGTGCTGGTTGTATTGTATAGGTGACTTCCAAGTCAGCCATATTGCATGGGGGACATTGTGCTGGTGGCCATGTCCTATAGGTGACTTCCAAGTCAGCCATATTGCATGGGGGACATTGTGCTGGTTGTCTTGTATAGGTGACTTCCAAGTCAGCCATATTGCTTGGGGGACATTGTGCTGGTTGTATTGTATAGGTGACTTCCAAGTCAGCCATATTGCATGGGGGACATTGTGCTGGTTGCCATGTTGTATACATGACTTCCAAGTGAGCCATATTGCTTGGGGGACATTGTGTTGGTTGTGTTGTATAGGTGACTTCCGAGTCAGCCATATTGCATGGGGGACATTGTGCTGGTTGTCTTGTATAGGTGACTTCCAAGTCAGCCGTGTGGCATGGGGGACATTGTGCTGGTTGCCATGTTCTATAGGTGACTTCCAAGTCAGCCATATTGCATGGGGGACATTGTGCTGGTTGTGTTGTATAGGTGACTTCCAAATCAGCCATATTGCATGGGGGACATTGTGCTGGTTGTATTGTATAGGTGACTTCCAAGTCAGCCATATTGCATGGGGGACATTGTGCTGGTTGTATTGTATAGGTGACTTCCAAGTCAGCCATATTGCATGGGGACATTGTGCTGGTGGCCATGTCCTATAGGTGACTTCCAAGTCAGCCATATTGCATGGGGGACATTGTGCTGGTTGTCTTGTATAGGTGACTTCCAAGTCAGCCAAATTGCTTGGGGGACATTGTGCTGGTTGTATTGTATAGGTGACTTCCAAGTCAGCCATATTGCATGGGGGACATTGTGCTGGTTGCCATGTTGTATAGGTGACTTCCAAGTCAGCCATATTGCATGGGGGACATTGTGCTGGTGGCCATGTTCTATAGGTGACTTCCAAGTCAGCCATATTGCATTTGGGACATTGTGCTGGTTGTCTTGTATAGGTGACTTCCAAGTCAGCCATATTGCATGGGGGACATTGTGCTGGTTGCCATGTCCTATAGGTGACTTCCAAGTCAGCCATATTGCATGGGGGACATTGTGCTGGTTGTCTTGTATAGGTGACTTCCAAGTCAGCCATATTGCATGGGGGACATTGTGCCGGTTGCCATGTTGTATAGGTGACTTCCAAGTCAGCCATATTGCATGGGGGACATTGTGCTGGTTGCCATGTTGTATAGGTGACTTCCAAGTCAGCCATATTGCTTGGGGGACATTGTGCTGGTTGCCATGTTCTATAGGTGACTTCCAAGTGAGCCATATTGCTTGGGGGACATTGTGCTGGTTGCCATGTTGTATAGGTGACTTCCAAGTCAGCCATATTGCTTGGGGGACATTGTGCTGGTTGCCATGTTGTATAGGTGACTTCCAAGTCAGCCATATTGCATGGGGGACATTGTGCTGGTGGCCATGTCCTATAGGTGACTTCCAAGTGAGCCATATTGCATGGGGGACATTGTGCTGGTTGTCTTGTATAGGTGACTTCCAAGTCAGCCATATTGCTTAGGGGACATTGTGCTGGTTGTATTGTATAGGTGACTTCCAAGTCAGCCATATTGCATGGGGGACATTGTGCTGGTTGCCATGTTGTATAGGTGACTTCCAAGTCAGCCATATTGCATGGGGGACATTGTGCTGGTGGCCATGTTCTATAGGTGACTTCCAAGTCAGCCATATTGCATTTGGGACATTGTGCTGGTTGTCTTGTATAGGTGACTTCCAAGTCAGCCATATTGCATGGGAGACATTGTGCTGGTTGTGTTGTATAGGTGACTTCCAAATCAGCCATATTGCATGGGGGACATTGTGCTGGTTGTATTGTATAGGTGACTTCCAAGTCAGCCATATTGCATGGGGGACATTGTGCTGGTTGTATTGTATAGGTGACTTCCAAGTCAGCCATATTGCATGGGGGACATTGTGCTGGTGGCCATGTCCTATAGGTGACTTCCAAGTCAGCCATATTGCATGGGGGACATTGTGCTGGTTGTCTTGTATAGGTGACTTCCAAGTCAGCCATATTGCTTGGGGGACATTGTGCTGGTTGTATTGTATAGGTGACTTCCAAGTCAGCCATATTGCATGGGGGACATTGTGCTGGTTGCCATGTTGTATACATGACTTCCAAGTGAGCCATATTGCTTGGGGGACATTGTGTTGGTTGTGTTGTATAGGTGACTTCCGAGTCAGCCATATTGCATGGGGGACATTGTGCTGGTTGTCTTGTATAGGTGACTTCCAAGTCAGCCGTGTGGCATGGGGGACATTGTGCTGGTTGCCATGTTCTATAGGTGACTTCCAAGTCAGCCATATTGCATGGGGGACATTGAGCTGGTTGTGTTGTATAGGTGACTTCCAAATCAGCCATATTGCATGGGGGACATTGTGCTGGTTGTATTGTATAGGTGACTTCCAAGTCAGCCATATTGCATGGGGGACATTGTGCTGGTGGCCATGTCCTATAGGTGACTTCCAAGTGAGCCATATTGCATGGGGGACATTGTGCTGGTTGTCTTGTATAGGTGACTTCCAAGTCAGCCATATTGCTTAGGGGACATTGTGCTGGTTGTATTGTATAGGTGACTTCCAAGTCAGCCATATTGCATGGGGGACATTGTGCTGGTTGCCATGTTGTATAGGTGACTTCCAAGTCAGCCATATTGCATGGGGGACATTGTGCTGGTGGCCATGTTCTATAGGTGACTTCCAAGTCAGCCATATTGCATTTGGGACATTGTGCTGGTTGTCTTGTATAGGTGACTTCCAAGTCAGCCATATTGCATGGGAGACATTGTGCTGGTTGTGTTGTATAGGTGACTTCCAAATCAGCCATATTGCATGGGGGACATTGTGCTGGTTGTATTGTATAGGTGACTTCCAAGTCAGCCATATTGCATGGGGGACATTGTGCTGGTTGTATTGTATAGGTGACTTCCAAGTCAGCCATATTGCATGGGGGACATTGTGCTGGTGGCCATGTCCTATAGGTGACTTCCAAGTGAGCCATATTGCATGGGGGACATTGTGCTGGTTGTCTTGTATAGGTGACTTCCAAGTCAGCCATATTGCATGGGGGACATTGTGCTGGTTGTCTTGTATAGGTGACTTCCAAGTCAGCCATATTGCATGGGGGACATTGTGCTGGTTGCCATGTTGTATAGGTGACTTCCAAGTCAGCCATATTGCATGGGGGACATTGTGCTGGTGGCCATGTTCTATGGGTGACTTCCAAGTCAGCCATATTGCATTTGGGACATTGTGCTGGTTGTCTTGTATAGGTGACTTCCAAGTCAGCCATATTGCATGGGAGACATTGTGCTGGTTGTGTTGTATAGGTGACTTCCAAATCAGCCATATTGCATGGGGGACATTGTGCTGGTTGTATTGTATAGGTGACTTCCAAGTCAGCCATATTGCATGGGGGACATTGTGCTGGTTGTATTGTATAGGTGACTTCCAAGTCAGCCATATTGCATGGGGGACATTGTGCTGGTTGTATTGTATATGTGACTTCCAAGTCAGCCATATTGCATGGGGGACATTGTGCTGGTGGCCATGTCCTATAGGTGACTTCCAAGTCAGCCATATTGCATGGGGGACATTGTGCTGGTTGTCTTGTATAGGTGACTTCCAAGTCAGCCATATTGTTTGGGGGACATTGTGCTGGTTGTATTGTATAGGTGACTTCCAAGTCAGCCATATTGCATGGGGGACATTGTGCTGGTTGCCATGTTGTATAGGTGACTTCCAAGTCAGCCATATTGCATGGGGGACATTGTGCTGGTGGCCATGTTCTATAGGTGATTTCCAAGTCAGCCATATTGCATTTGGGACAATGTGCTGGTTGTCTTGTATAGGTGACTTCCAAGTCAGCCATATTGCTTGGGGGACATTGTGCTGGTTGCCATGTCCTATAGGTGACTTCCAAGTCAGCCATATTGCATGGGGGACATTGTGCTGGTTGTCTTGTATAGGTGACTTCCAAGTCAGCCATATTGCATGGGGGACATTGTGCTGGTTGCCATGTTGTATAGGTGACTTCCAAGTCAGCCATATTGCATGGGGGACATTGTGCTGGTTGCCATGTTGTATACGTGACTTCCAAGTGAGCCATATTGCTTGGGGGACATTGTGCTGGCTGTGTTGTATAGGTGACTTCCGAGTCAGCCATATTGCATGGGGGACATTGTGCTGGTTGTCTTGTATAGGTGACTTCCAAGTCAGCCGTGTGGCATGGGGGACATTGTGCTGGTGGCCATGTTCTATAGGTGACTTCCAAGTCAGCCATATTGCATGGGGGACATTGAGCTGGTTGTGTTGTATAGGTGACTTCCAAATCAGCCATATTGCATGGGGGACATTGTGCTGGTTGTATTGTATAGGTGACTTCCAAGTCAGCCATATTGCATGGGGGACATTGTGCTGGTGGCCATGTCCTATAGGTGACTTCCAAGTGAGCCATATTGCATGGAGGACATTGTGCTGGTTGTCTTGTATAGGTGACTTCCAAGTCAGCCATATTGCTTAGGGGACATTGTGCTGGTTGTATTGTATAGGTGACTTCCAAGTCAGCCATATTGCATGGGGGACATTGTGCTGGTTGCCATGTTGTATAGGTGACTTCCAAGTCAGCCATATTGCATGTGGGACATTGTGCTGGTGGCCATGTTCTATAGGTGACTTCCAAGTCAGCCATATTGCATTTGGGACATTGTGCTGGTTGTCTTGTATAGGTGACTTCCAAGTCAGCCATATTGCATGGGAGACATTGTGCTGGTTATGTTGTATAGGTGACTTCCAAATCAGCCATATTGCATGGGGGACATTGTGCTGGTTGTATTGTATAGGTGACTTCCAAGTCAGCCATATTGCATGGGGGACATTGTGCTGGTTGTATTGTATAGGTGACTTCCAAGTCAGCCATATTGCATGGGGGACATTGTGCTGGTGGCCATGTCCTATAGGTGACTTCCAAGTCAGCCATATTGCATGGGGGACATTGTGCTGGTTGTCTTGTATAGGTGACTTCCAAGTCAGCCATATTGCTTGGGGGACATTGTGCTGGTTGTATTGTATAGGTGACTTCCAAGTCAGCCATATTGCATGGGGGACATTGTGCTGGTTGCCATGTTGTATAGGTGACTTCCAAGTCAGCCATATTCCATGGGGGACATTGTGCTGGTGGCCATGTTCTATAGGTGACTTCCAAGTCAGCCATATTGCATTTGGGACAATGTGCTGGTTGTCTTGTATAGGTGACTTCCAAGTCAGCCATATTGCTTGGGGGACATTGTGCTGGTTGCCATGTCCTATAGGTGACTTCCAAGTCAGCCATATTGCATGGGGGACATTGTGCTGGTTGTCTTGTATAGGTGACTTCCAAGTCAGCCATATTGCATGGGGGACATTGTGCTGGTTGCCATGTTGTATAGGTGACTTCCAAGTCAGCCATATTGCATGGGGGACATTGTGCTGGTTGCCATGTTGTATACGTGACTTCAAAGTGAGCCATATTGCTTGGGGGACATTGTGCTGGTTGTGTTGTATAGGTGACTTCCGAGTCAGCCATATTGCATGGGGGACATTGTGCTGGTTGTCTTGTATAGGTGACTTCCAAGTCAGCCGTGTGGCATGGGGGACATTGTGCTGGTGGCCATGTTCTATAGGTGACTTCCAAGTCAGCCATATTGCATTTGGGACATTGTGCTGGTTGTCTTGTATAGGTGACTTCCAAGTCAGCCATATTGCATGGGGGACATTGTGCTGGTTGCCATGTCCTATAGGTGACTTCCAAGTCAGCCATATTGCATGGGGGACATTGTGCTGGTTGTATTGTATAGGTGACTTCCAAGTCAGCCATATTGCATGGGGGACATTATGCCGGTTGCCATGTTGTATAGGTGACTTCCAAGTCAGCCATATTGCATGGGGGACATTGTGCTGGTTGTATTGTATAGGTGACTTCCAAGTCAGCCATATTGCATGGGGGACATTGTGCTGGTTGTATTGTATAGGTGACTTCCAAGTCAGCCATATTGCATGGGGGACATTGTGCTGGTGGCCATGTCCTATAGGTGACTTCCAAGTCAGCCATATTGCATGGGGGACATTGTGCTGGTTGTCTTGTATAGGTGACTTCCAAGTCAGCCATATTGTTTGGGGGACATTGTGCTGGTTGTATTGTATAGGTGACTTCCAAGTCAGCCATATTGCATGGGGGACATTGTGCTGGTTGCCATGTTGTATAGGTGACTTCCAAGTCAGCCATATTGCATGGGGGACATTGTGCTGGTGGCCATGTTCTATAGGTGATTTCCAAGTCAGCCATATTGCATTTGGGACAATGTGCTGGTTGTCTTGTATAGGTGACTTCCAAGTCAGCCATATTGCTTGGGGGACATTGTGCTGGTTGCCATGTCCTATAGGTGACTTCCAAGTCAGCCATATTGCATGGGGGACATTGTGCTGGTTGTCTTGTATAGGTGACTTCCAAGTCAGCCATATTGCATGGGGGACATTGTGCTGGTTGCCATGTTGTATAGGTGACTTCCAAGTCAGCCATATTGCATGGGGGACATTGTGCTGGTTGCCATGTTGTATACGTGACTTCCAAGTGAGCCATATTGCTTGGGGGACATTGTGCTGGCTGTGTTGTATAGGTGACTTCCGAGTCAGCCATATTGCATGGGGGACATTGTGCTGGTTGTCTTGTATAGGTGACTTCCAAGTCAGCCGTGTGGCATGGGGGACATTGTGCTGGTGGCCATGTTCTATAGGTGACTTCCAAGTCAGCCATATTGCATGGGGGACATTGAGCTGGTTGTGTTGTATAGGTGACTTCCAAATCAGCCATATTGCATGGGGGACATTGTGCTGGTTGTATTGTATAGGTGACTTCCAAGTCAGCCATATTGCATGGGGGACATTGTGCTGGTGGCCATGTCCTATAGGTGACTTCCAAGTGAGCCATATTGCATGGAGGACATTGTGCTGGTTGTCTTGTATAGGTGACTTCCAAGTCAGCCATATTGCTTAGGGGACATTGTGCTGGTTGTATTGTATAGGTGACTTCCAAGTCAGCCATATTGCATGGGGGACATTGTGCTGGTTGCCATGTTGTATAGGTGACTTCCAAGTCAGCCATATTGCATGTGGGACATTGTGCTGGTGGCCATGTTCTATAGGTGACTTCCAAGTCAGCCATATTGCATTTGGGACATTGTGCTGGTTGTCTTGTATAGGTGACTTCCAAGTCAGCCATATTGCATGGGAGACATTGTGCTGGTTATGTTGTATAGGTGACTTCCAAATCAGCCATATTGCATGGGGGACATTGTGCTGGTTGTATTGTATAGGTGACTTCCAAGTCAGCCATATTGCATGGGGGACATTGTGCTGGTTGTATTGTATAGGTGACTTCCAAGTCAGCCATATTGCATGGGGGACATTGTGCTGGTGGCCATGTCCTATAGGTGACTTCCAAGTCAGCCATATTGCATGGGGGACATTGTGCTGGTTGTCTTGTATAGGTGACTTCCAAGTCAGCCATATTGCTTGGGGGACATTGTGCTGGTTGTATTGTATAGGTGACTTCCAAGTCAGCCATATTGCATGGGGGACATTGTGCTGGTTGCCATGTTGTATAGGTGACTTCCAAGTCAGCCATATTCCATGGGGGACATTGTGCTGGTGGCCATGTTCTATAGGTGACTTCCAAGTCAGCCATATTGCATTTGGGACAATGTGCTGGTTGTCTTGTATAGGTGACTTCCAAGTCAGCCATATTGCTTGGGGGACATTGTGCTGGTTGCCATGTCCTATAGGTGACTTCCAAGTCAGCCATATTGCATGGGGGACATTGTGCTGGTTGTCTTGTATAGGTGACTTCCAAGTCAGCCATATTGCATGGGGGACATTGTGCTGGTTGCCATGTTGTATAGGTGACTTCCAAGTCAGCCATATTGCATGGGGGACATTGTGCTGGTTGCCATGTTGTATACGTGACTTCAAAGTGAGCCATATTGCTTGGGGGACATTGTGCTGGTTGTGTTGTATAGGTGACTTCCGAGTCAGCCATATTGCATGGGGGACATTGTGCTGGTTGTCTTGTATAGGTGACTTCCAAGTCAGCCGTGTGGCATGGGGGACATTGTGCTGGTGGCCATGTTCTATAGGTGACTTCCAAGTCAGCCATATTGCATTTGGGACATTGTGCTGGTTGTCTTGTATAGGTGACTTCCAAGTCAGCCATATTGCATGGGGGACATTGTGCTGGTTGCCATGTCCTATAGGTGACTTCCAAGTCAGCCATATTGCATGGGGGACATTGTGCTGGTTGTATTGTATAGGTGACTTCCAAGTCAGCCATATTGCATGGGGGACATTGTGCCGGTTGCCATGTTGTATAGGTGACTTCCAAGTCAGCCATATTGCATGGGGGACATTGTGCTGGTTGCCATGTTGTATAGGTGACTTCCAAGTGAGCCATATTGCTTGGGGGACATTGTGCTGGTTGTGTTGTATAGGTGACTTCCAAGTCAGCCATATTGCATGGGGGACATTGTGCTGGTTGTCTTGTATAGGTGACTTCCAAGTCAGCCGTGTTGCATGGGGGACATTGTGCTGGTGGCCATGTTCTATAGGTGACTTCCAAGTCAGCCATATTGCATGGGGGACATTGTGCTGGTTGCCATGTTGTATAGGTGACTTCCAAAATCAGCCATATTGCTTGGGGGACATTGTGCTGGTTGCCATGTTCTATAGGTGACTTCCAAGTGAGCCATATTGCTTGGGGGACATTGTGCTGGTTGCCATGTTGTATAGGTGACTTCCAAGTCAGCCATATTGCTTGGGGGACATTGTGCTGGTTGCCATCTTGTATAGGTGACTTCCAAGTCAGCCATATTGCATGGGGGACATTGTGCTGGTGGCCATGTTCTATAGGTGACTTCCAAGTCAGCCATATTGCATGGGGGACATTGTGCTGGTTGTCTTGTATAGGTGACTTCCAAGTCAGCCATATTGCATGGGGGACATTGAGCTGGTTGTGTTGTATAGGTGACTTCCAAATCAGCCATATTGCATGGGGGACATTGTGCTGGTTGTATTGTATAGGTGACTTCCAAGTCAGCCATATTGCATGGGGGACATTGTGCTGGTGGCCATGTCCTATAGGTGACTTCCAAGTGAGCCATATTGCATTTGGGACATTGTGCTGGTTGTCTTGTATAGGTGACTTCCAAGTCAGCCATATTGCATGGGAGACATTGTGCTGGTTGTGTTGTATAGGTGAATTCCAAATCAGCCATATTGCATGGGGGACATTGTGCTGGTTGTATTGTATAGGTGACTTCCAAGTCAGCCATATTGCATGGGGGACATTGTGCTGGTTGTATTGTATAGGTGACTTCCAAGTCAGCCATATTGCATGGGGGACATTGTGCTGGTGCCCATGTCCTATAGGTGACTTCCAAGTCAGCCATATTGCATGGGGGACATTGTGCTGGTTGTCTTGTATAGGTGACTTCCAAGTCAGCCATATTGCATGGGGGACATTGTGCTGGTGGCCATGTTCTATAGGTAACTTCCAAGTCAGCCATATTGCATGGGGGACATTGTGCTGGTTGTCTTGTATAGGTGACTTCCAAGTCAGCCATATTGCATGGGGGACATTGTGCTGGTGGCCATGTTCTATAGGTGACTTCCAAGTCAGCCATATTGCATTTGGGACATTGTGCTGGTTGTCTTGTATAGGTGACTTCCAAGTCAGCCATATTGCATGGGAGACATTGTGCTGGTTGTGTTGTATAGGTGACTTCCAAATCAGCCATATTGCATGGGGGACATTGTGCTGGTTGTATTGTATAGGTGACTTCCAAGTCAGCCATATTGCATGGGGGACATTGTGCTGGTTGTATTGTATAGGTGACTTCCAAGTCAGCCATATTGCATGGGGGACATTGTGCTGGTGGCCATGTCCTATAGGTGACTTCCAAGTCAGCCATATTGCATGGGGGACATTGTGCTGGTTGTCTTGTATAGGTGACTTCCAAGTCAGCCATATTGCTTGGGGGACATTGTGCTGGTTGTATTGTATAGGTGACTTCCAAGTCAGCCATATTGCATGGGGGACATTGTGCTGGTTGCCATGTTGTATAGGTGACTTCCAAGTCAGCCATATTGCATGGGGGACATTGTGCTGGTGGCCATGTTCTATAGGTGACTTCCAAGTCAGCCATATTGCATTTGGGACAATGTGCTGGTTGTCTTGTATAGGTGACTTCCAAGTCAGCCATATTGCTTGGGGGACATTGTGCTGGTTGCCATGTCCTATAGGTGACTTCCAAGTCAGCCATATTGCATGGGGGACATTGTGCTGGTTGTCTTGTATAGGTGACTTCCAAGTCAGCCATATTGCATGGGGGACATTGTGCTGGTTGCCATGTTGTATAGGTGACTTCCAAGTCAGCCATATTGCATGGCGGACATTGTGCTGGTTGCCATGTTGTATACGTGACTTCCAAGTGAGCCATATTGCTTGGGGGACATTGTGCTGGTTGTGTTGTATAGGTGACTTCCGAGTCAGCCATATTGCATGGGGGACATTGTGCTGGTTGTCTTGTATAGGTGACTTCCAAGTCAGCCGTGTTGCATGGGGGACATTGTGCTGGTGGCCATGTTCTATAGGTGACTTCCAGGTCAGCCATATTGCAAGGGGGACATTGTGCTAGTTGCCATGTTGTATAGGTGACTTCCAAGTCAGCCATATTGCTTGGGGGACATTGTGCTGGTTGCCATGTTCTATAGGTGACTTCCAAGTGAGCCATATTGCTTGGGGGATATTGTGCTGGTTGCCATGTTGTATAGGTGACTTCCAAGTCAGCCATATTGCATGGGGGACATTGTGCTGGTGGCCATGTTCTATAGGTGACTTCCAAGTCAGCCACATTGCATGGGGGACATTGTGCTGGTTTCTTGTATAGGTGACTTCCAAGTCAGCCATATTGCATGGGGGATTTTGTGCTGGTTGCCATGTTGTATAGGTGACTTCCAAGTCAGCCATATTGCATGGGGGACATTGTGCTGGTTGCCATGTTGTATAGGTGACTTCCAAGTCAGCCATATTGCATGGGGGACATTGTGCTGGATGCCATGTTGTATAGGTGACTTCCAAGTGAGCCATATTGCATGGGGGACATTGTGCTGGTTGTGTTGTATAGGTGACTTCCAAGTCAGCCATATTGCCTGGGGGACATTGTGCTGGTTGTGTTGTATAGGTGACTTCCAAGTCAGCCATATTGCATGGGGGACATTGTGCTGGTTGTATTGTATAGGTGACTTCCAAGTCAGCCATATTGCATGGGGGACATTGTGCTGGTGGCCATGTTCTATAGGTGACTTCCAAGTCAGCCATATTGCATGGGAGACATTGTGCTGGTTGTCTTGTATAGGTGACTTCCAAGTCAGCCATATTGCATGGGGGACATTGTGCTGGTGGCCATGTTCTATAGGTGACTTCCAAGTCAGCCATATTGCTTGGGGGACATTGTGCTGGTTGTATTGTATAGGTGACTTCCAAGTCAGCCATATTGCATGGGGGACATTGTGCTGGTTGCCATGTTGTATAGGTGACTTCCAAGTGAGCCATATTGCTTGGGGGACATTGTGCTGGTTGTGTTGAAGAGGTGACTTCCAAGTCAGCCATATTGCATGGGGGACATTGTGCTGGTTGTGTTGTATAGGTGAATTCCAAATCAGCCATATTGCATGGGGGACATTGTGCTGGTTGTCTTGTATAGGTGACTTCCAAGTCAGCCATATTGCATGGGGGACATTGTGCTGGTTGCCATGTTGTATAGGTGACTTCCAAGTCAGGCATATTGCATGGGGGACATTGTGCTGGTTGCCATGTTCTATAGGTGACTTCCAAGTGAGCCATATTGCTTGGGGGACATTGTGCTGGTTGCCATGTTGTATAGGTGACTTCCAAGTCAGCCATATTGCTTGGGGGACATTGTGCTGGTTGCCATCTTGTATAGGTGACTTCCAAGTCAGCCATATTGCATGGGGGACATTGTGCTGGTGGCCATGTTCTATAGGTGACTTCCAAGTCAGCCATATTGCATGGGGGACATTGTGCTGGTTGTCTTGTATAGGTGACTTCCAAGTCAGCCATATTGCATGGGGGACATTGAGCTGGTTGTGTTGTATAGGTGACTTCCAAATCAGCCATATTGCATGGGGGACATTGTGCTGGTTGTATTGTATAGGTGACTTCCAAGTCAGCCATATTGCATGGGGGACATTGTGCTGGTGGCCATGTCCTATAGGTGACTTCCAAGTGAGCCATATTGCATTTGGGACATTGTGCTGGTTGTCTTGTATAGGTGACTTCCAAGTCAGCCATATTGCATGGGAGACATTGTGCTGGTTGTATTGTATAGGTGACTTCCAAGTCAGCCATATTGCATGGGGGACATTGTGCTGGTTGTATTGTATAGGTGACTTCCAAGTCAGCCATATTGCATGGGGGACATTGTGCTGGTGCCCATGTCCTATAGGTGACTTCCAAGTCAGCCATATTGCATGGGGGACATTGTGCTGGTTGTCTTGTATAGGTGACTTCCAAGTCAGCCATATTGCATGGGGGACATTGTGCTGGTGGCCATGTTCTATAGGTAACTTCCAAGTCAGCCATATTGCATGGGGGACATTGTGCTGGTTGTCTTGTATAGGTGACTTCCAAGTCAGCCATATTGCATGGGGGACATTGTGCTGGTGGCCATGTTCTATAGGTGACTTCCAAGTCAGCCATTTTGCATTTGGGACATTGTGCTGGTTGTCTTGTATAGGTGACTTCCAAGTCAGCCATATTGCATGGGAGACATTGTGCTGGTTGTGTTGTATAGGTGACTTCCAAATCAGCCATATTGCATGGGGGACATTGTGCTGGTTGTATTGTATAGGTGACTTCCAAGTCAGCCATATTGCATGGGGGACATTGTGCTGGTTGTATTGTATAGGTGACTTCCAAGTCAGCCATATTGCATGGGGGACATTGTGCTGGTGGCCATGTCCTATAGGTGACTTCCAAGTCAGCCATATTGCATGGGGGACATTGTGCTGGTTGTCTTGTATAGGTGACTTCCAAGTCAGCCATATTGCTTGGGGGACATTGTGCTGGTTGTATTGTATAGGTGACTTCCAAGTCAGCCATATTGCATGGGGGACATTGTGCTGGTTGCCATGTTGTATAGGTGACTTCCAAGTCAGCCATATTGCATGGGGGACATTGTGCTGGTGGCCATGTTCTATAGGTGACTTCCAAGTCAGCCATATTGCATTTGGGACAATGTGCTGGTTGTCTTGTATAGGTGACTTCCAAGTCAGCCATATTGCTTGGGGGACATTGTGCTGGTTGCCATGTCCTATAGGTGACTTCCAAGTCAGCCATATTGCATGGGGGACATTGTGCTGGTTGTCTTGTATAGGTGACTTCCAAGTCAGCCATATTGCATGGGGGACATTGTGCTGGTTGCCATGTTGTATAGGTGACTTCCAAGTCAGCCATATTGCATGGGGGACATTGTGCTGGTTGCCATGTTGTATACGTGACTTCCAAGTGAGCCATATTGCTTGGGGGACATTGTGCTGGTTGTGTTGTATAGGTGACTTCCGAGTCAGCCATATTGCATGGGGGACATTGTGCTGGTTGTCTTGTATAGGTGACTTCCAAGTCAGCCGTGTTGCATGGGGGACATTGTGCTGGTGGCCATGTTCTATAGGTGACTTCCAGGTCAGCCATATTGCAAGGGGGACATTGTGCTAGTTGCCATGTTGTATAGGTGACTTCCAAGTCAGCCATATTGCTTGGGGGACATTGTGCTGGTTGCCATGTTCTATAGGTGACTTCCAAGTGAGCCATATTGCTTGGGGGATATTGTGCTGGTTGCCATGTTGTATAGGTGACTTCCAAGTCAGCCATATTGCATGGGGGACATTGTGCTGGTGGCCATGTTCTATAGGTGACTTCCAAGTCAGCCACATTGCATGGGGGACATTGTGCTGGTTTCTTGTATAGGTGACTTCCAAGTCAGCCATATTGCATGGGGGATTTTGTGCTGGTTGCCATGTTGTATAGGTGACTTCCAAGTCAGCCATATTGCATGGGGGACATTGTGCTGGTTGCCATGTTGTATAGGTGACTTCCAAGTCAGCCATATTGCATGGGGGACATTGTGCTGGATGCCATGTTGTATAGGTGACTTCCAAGTGAGCCATATTGCATGGGGGACATTGTGCTGGTTGTGTTGTATAGGTGACTTCCAAGTCAGCCATATTGCCTGGGGGACATTGTGCTGGTTGTGTTGTATAGGTGACTTCCAAGTCAGCCATATTGCATGGGGGACATTGTGCTGGTTGTATTGTATAGGTGACTTCCAAGTCAGCCATATTGCATGGGGGACATTGTGCTGGTGGCCATGTTCTATAGGTGACTTCCAAGTCAGCCATATTGCATGGGAGACATTGTGCTGGTTGTCTTGTATAGGTGACTTCCAAGTCAGCCATATTGCATGGGGGACATTGTGCTGGTGGCCATGTTCTATAGGTGACTTCCAAGTCAGCCATATTGCTTGGGGGACATTGTGCTGGTTGTATTGTATAGGTGACTTCCAAGTCAGCCATATTGCATGGGGGACATTGTGCTGGTTGCCATGTTGTATAGGTGACTTCCAAGTGAGCCATATTGCTTGGGGGACATTGTGCTGGTTGTGTTGAAGAGGTGACTTCCAAGTCAGCCATATTGCATGGGGGACATTGTGCTGGTTGTCTTGTATAGGTGACTTCCAAGTCAGCCGTGTTGCATGGGGGACATTGTGCTGGTTGTCTTGTATAGGTGACTTCCAAGTCAGCCATATTGCTTGGGGGACATTGTGCTGGTTGCCATGTTCTGTAGGTGACTTCCAAGTCAGCCATATTGCTTGGGGGACATTGTGCTGGTTGCCATGTCCTATAGGTGACTTCCAAGTCAGCCATATTGCATGGGGGACATTGTGCTGGTTATCTTGTATAGGTGACTTCCAAGTCAGCCGTGTTGCATGGGGGACATTGTGCTGGTGGCCATGTTCTATAGGTGACTTCCAAGTCAGCCATATTGCATGGGGGACATTGTGCTGGTTGCCATGTTGTATAGGTGACTTCCAAGTCAGCCATATTGCTTGGGGGACATTGTGCTTTTTGCCATGTTCTATAGGTGACTTCCAAGTGAGCCATATTGCTTGGGGGACATTGTGCTGGTTGCCATGTTGTATAGGTGACTTCCAAGTCAGCCATATTGCATGGGGGACATTGTGCTGGTGGCCATGTTCTATAGGTGACTTCCAAGTCAGCCACATTGCATGGGGGACATTGTGCTGGTTTCTTGTATAGGTGACTTCCAAGTCAGCCATATTGCATGGGGGACATTGTGCTGGTTGCCATGTTGTATAGGTGACTTCCAAGTCAGCCATATTGCATGGGGGACATTGTGCTGGTTGCCATGTTGTATAGGTGACTTCCAAGTCAGCCATATTGCATGGGGGACATTGTGCTGGTTGTCTTGTATAGGTGACTTCCAAGTCAGCCATATTGCTTGGGGGACATTGTGCTGGTTGTATTGTATAGGTGACTTCCAAGTCAGCCATAATGCATGGGGGACATTGTGCTGGTTGCCATGTTGTATAGGTGACTTCCAAGTCAGCCATATTGCATGGGGGACATTGTGCTGGTGGCCATGTTCTATAGGTGACTTCCAAGTCAGCCATATTGCATTTGGGACATTGTGCTGGTTGTCTTGTATAGGTGACTTCCAAGTCAGCCATATTGCATCATAGACATTGTGCTGGTTGTGTTGTATAGGTGACTTCCAAATCAGCCATATTGCATGGGGGACATTGTGCTGGTTGTATTGTATAGGTGACTTCCAAGTCAGCCATATTGCATGGGGGACATTGTGCTGGTGGCCATGTCCTATAGGTGACTTCCAAGTGAGCCATATTGCTTGGGGGACATTGTGCTGGTTGCCATGTTGTATAGGTGACTTCCAAGTCAGCCATATTGCATGGGGGACATTGTGCTGGTGGCCATGTTCTATAGGTGACTTCCAAGTCAGCCACATTGCATGGGGGACATTGTGCTGGTTTCTTGTATAGGTGACTTCCAAGTCAGCCATATTGCATGGGGGACATTGTGCTGGTTGCCATGTTGTATAGGTGACTTCCAAGTCAGCCATATTGCATTTGGGACATTGTGCTGGTTGTCTTGTATAGGTGACTTCCAAGTCAGCCATATTGCATCAGAGACATTGTGCTGGTTGTGTTGTATAGGTGACTTCCAAATCAGCCATATTGCATGGGGGACATTGTGCTGGTTGTATTGTATAGGTGACTTCCAAGTCAGCCATATTGCATGAGGGACATTGTGCTGGTGGCCATGTCCTATAGGTGACTTCCAAGTGAGCCATATTGCTTCTGGGACATTGTGCTGGTTGCCATGTTGTATAGGTGACTTCCAAGTCAGCCATATTGCATGGGGGACATTGTGCTGGTGGGCATGTTCTATAGGTGACTTCCAAGTCAGCCACATTGCATGGGGGACATTGTGCTGGTTTCTTGTATAGGTGACTTCCAAGTCAGCCATATTGCATGGGGGACATTGTGCTGGTTGCCATGTTGTATAGGTGACTTCCAAGTCAGCCATATTGCATGGGGGACATTGTGCTGGTTGCCATGTTGTATAGGTGACTTCCAAGTCAGCCATATTGCATGGGGGACATTGTGCTGGTTGTCTTGTATAGGTGACTTCCAAGTCAGCCATATTGCTTGGGGGACATTGTGCTGGTTGTATTGTATAGGTGACTTCCAAGTCAGCCATATTGCATGGGGGACATTGTGCTGGTTGCCATGTTGTATAGGTGACTTCCAAGTCAGCCATATTGCATGGGGGACATTGTGCTGGTGGCCATGTTCTATAGGTGACTTCCAAGTCAGCCATATTGCATTTGGGACATTGTGCTGGTTGTCTTGTATAGGTGACTTCCAAGTCAGCCATATTGCATCGGAGACATTGTGCTGGTTGTGTTGTATAGGTGACTTCCAAATCAGCCATATTGCATGGGGGACATTGTGCTGGTTGTATTGTATAGGTGACTTCCAAGTCAGCCATATTGCATGGGGGACATTGTGCTGGTTGTCTTGTATAGGTGACTTCCAAGTCAGCCATATTGCTTGGGGGACATTGTGCTGGTTGTATTGTATAGGTGACTTCCAAGTCAGCCATATTGCATGGGGGACATTGTGCTGGTTGCCATGTTGTATAGGTGACTTCCAAGTCAGCCATATTGCATGGGGGACATTGTGCTGGTGGCCATGTTCTATAGGTGACTTCCAAGTCAGCCATATTGCATTTGGGACATTGTGCTAGTTGTGTTGTATAGGTGACTTCCGAGTCAGCCATATTGCATGGGGGACATTGTGCTGGTTGCCATGTTGTATAGGTGACTTCCAAGTCAGCCATATTGCTTGGGGGACATTGTGCTGGTTGTGTTGTATAGGTGACTTCCAAGTCAGCCATATTGCATGGGGGACATTGTGCTGGTTGTCTTGTATAGGTGACTTCCAAGTCAGCCGTGTTGCATGGGGGACATTGTGCTGGTTGTCTTGTATAGGTGACTTCCAAGTCGCCATATTCCTTGGGGGACATTGTGCTGGTTGCCATGTTCTGTAGGTGACTTCCAAGTCAGCCATATTGCTTGGGGGACATTGTGCTGGTTGCCATGTCCTATAGGTGACTTCCAAGTCAGCCATATTGCATCGGGGACATTGTGCTGGTTATCTTGTATAGGTGACTTCCAAGTCAGCCGTGTTGCATGGGGGACATTGTGCTGGTGGCCATGTTCTATAGGTGACTTCCAAGTCAGCCATATTGCATGGGGGACATTGTGCTGGTTGCCATGTTGTATAGGTGACTTCCAAGTCAGCCATATTGCTTGGGGGACATTGTGCTTTTTGCCATGTTCTATAGGTGACTTCCAAGTGAGCCATATTGCTTGGGGGACATTGTGCTGGTTGCCATGTTGTATAGGTGACTTCCAAGTCAGCCATATTGCATGGGGGACATTGTGCTGGTGGCCATGTTCTATAGGTGACTTCCAAGTCAGCCACATTGCATGGGGGACATTGTGCTGGTTTCTTGTATAGGTGACTTCCAAGTCAGCCATATTGCATGGGGGACATTGTGCTGGTTGCCATGTTGTATAGGTGACTTCCAAGTCAGCCATATTGCATGGGGGACATTGTGCTGGTTGCCATGTTGTATAGGTGACTTCCAAGTCAGCCATATTGCATGGGGGACATTGTGCTGGTTGTCTTGTATAGGTGACTTCCAAGTCAGCCATATTGCTTGGGGGACATTGTGCTGGTTGTATTGTATAGGTGACTTCCAAGTCAGCCATATTGCATGGGGGACATTGTGCTGGTTGCCATGTTGTATAGGTGACTTCCAAGTCAGCCATATTGCATGGGGGACATTGTGCTGGTGGCCATGTTCTATAGGTGACTTCCAAGTCAGCCATATTGCATTTGGGACATTGTGCTGGTTGTCTTGTATAGGTGACTTCCAAGTCAGCCATATTGCATCAGAGAGATTGTGCTGGTTGTGTTGTATAGGTGACTTCCAAATCAGCCATATTGCATGGGGGGCATTGTGCTGGTTGTATTGTATAGGTGACTTCCAAGTCAGCCATATTGCATGGGGGACATTGTGCTGGTGGCCATGTCCTATAGGTGACTTCCAAGTGAGCCATATTGCTTGGGGGACATTGTGCTGGTTGCCATGTTGTATAGGTGACTTCCAAGTCAGCCATATTGCATGGGGGACATTGTGCTGGTGGCCATGTTCTATAGGTGACTTCCAAGTCAGCCACATTGCATGGGGGACATTGTGCTGGTTTCTTGTATAGGTGACTTCCAAGTCAGCCATATTGCATGGGGGACATTGTGCTGGTTGCCATGTTGTATAGGTGACTTCCAAGTCAGCCATATTGCATGGGGGACATTGTGCTGGTTGCCATGTTGTATAGGTGACTTCCAAGTCAGCCATATTGCATGGGGGACATTGTGCTGGTTGTCTTGTATAGGTGACTTCCAAGTCAGCCATATTGCTTGGGGGACATTGTGCTGGTTGTATTGTATAGGTGACTTCCAAGTCAGCCATATTGCATGGGGGACATTGTGCTGGTTGCCATGTTGTATAGGTGACTTCCAAGTCAGCCATATTGCATGGGGGACATTGTGCTGGTGGCCATGTTCTATAGGTGACTTCCAAGTCAGCCATATTGCATTTGGGACATTGTGCTGGTTGTCTTGTATAGGTGACTTCCAAGTCAGCCATATTGCATCAGAGACATTGTGCTGGTTGTGTTGTATAGGTGACTTCCAAATCAGCCATATTGCATGGGGGGCATTGTGCTGGTTGTATTGTATAGGTGACTTCCAAGTCAGCCATATTGCATGGGGGACATTGTGCTGGTGGCCATGTCCTATAGGTGACTTCCAAGTGAGCCATATTGCTTGGGGGACATTGTGCTGGTTGCCATGTTGTATAGGTGACTTCCAAGTCAGCCATATTGCATGGGGGACATTGTGCTGGTGGCCATGTTCTATAGGTGACTTCCAAGTCAGCCACATTGCATGGGGGACATTGTGCTGGTTTCTTGTATAGGTGACTTCCAAGTCAGCCATATTGCATGGGGGACATTGTGCTGGTTGCCATGTTGTATAGGTGACTTCCAAGTCAGCCATATTGCATGGGGGACATTGTGCTGGTTGCCATGTTGTATAGGTGACTTCCAAGTCAGCCATATTGCATGGGGGACATTGTGCTGGTTGTCTTGTATAGGTGACTTCCAAGTCAGCCATATTGCTTGGGGGACATTGTGCTGGTTGTATTGTATAGGTGACTTCCAAGTCAGCCATATTGCATGGGGGACATTGTGCTGGTTGCCATGTTGTATAGGTGACTTCCAAGTCAGCCATATTGCATGGGGGACATTGTGCTGGTGGCCATGTTCTATAGGTGACTTCCAAGTCAGCCATATTGCATTTGGGACATTGTGCTGGTTGTCTTGTATAGGTGACTTCCAAGTCAGCCATATTGCATCGGAGACATTGTGCTGGTTGTGTTGTATAGGTGACTTCCAAATCAGCCATATTGCATGGGGGACATTGTGCTGGTTGTATTGTATAGGTGACTTCCAAGTCAGCCATATTGCATGGGGGACATTGTGCTGGTTGTCTTGTATAGGTGACTTCCAAGTCAGCCATATTGCTTGGGGGACATTGTGCTGGTTGTATTGTATAGGTGACTTCCAAGTCAGCCATATTGCATGGGGGACATTGTGCTGGTTGCCATGTTGTATAGGTGACTTCCAAGTCAGCCATATTGCATGGGGGACATTGTGCTGGTTGTCTTGTATAGGTGACTTCCAAGTCAGCCATATTGCTTGGGGGACATTGTGCTGGTTGTATTGTATAGGTGACTTCCAAGTCAGCCATATTGCATGGGGGACATTGTGCTGGTTGCCATGTTGTATAGGTGACTTCCAAGTCAGCCATATTGCATGGGGGACATTGTGCTGGTGGCCATGTTCTATAGGTGACTTCCAAGTCAGCCATATTGCATTTGGGACATTGTGCTGGTTGCCTTGTATAGGTGACTTCCAAGTCAGCCATATTGCTTGGGGGACATTGTGCTGGTTGCCATGTCCTATAGGTGACTTCCAAGTCAGCCATATTGCATGGGGGACATTGTGATGGTTGTCTTGTATAGGTGACTTCCAAGTCAGCCATATTGCATGGGGGACATTGTGCTGGTTGCCATGTTGTATAGGTGACTTCAAAGTCAGCCATATTGCATGGGGGACATTGTGCTGGTTGCCATGTTGTATACGTGACTTCCAAGTGAGCCATATTGCTTGGGGGACATTGTGCTGGTTGTGTTGTATAGGTGACTTCCGAGTCAGCCATATTGCATGGGGGACATTGTGCTGGTTGTCTTGTATAGGTGACTTCCAAGTCAGCCGTGTTGCATGGGGGACATTGTGCTGGTGGCCATGTTCTATAGGTGACTTCCAAGTCAGCCATATTGCATGGGGGACATTGTGCTGGTTGCCATGTTGTATAGGTGACTTACAAGTCAGCCATATTGCATGGGGGACATTGTGCTGGTTGCCATGTTGTATAGGTGACTTCCAAGTCAGCCATATTGCTTGGGGGACATTGTGCTGGTTGCCATGTTGTATAGGTGACTTCCAAGTCAGCCATATTGCATGGGGGACATTGTGCTGGTGGCCATGTTCTATAGGTGACTTCCAAGTCAGCCACATTGCATGGGGGACATTGTGCTGGTTTCTTGTATAGGTGACTTCCAAGTCAGCCATATTGCATGGGGGACATTGTGCTGGTTGCCATGTTGTATAGGTGACTTCCAAGTCAGCCATATTGCATGGGGGACATTGTGCTGGATGCCATGTTGTATAGGTGACTTCCAAGTGAGCCATATTGCATGGAGGACATTGTGCTGGTTGTGTTGTATAGGTGACTTCCAAGTCAGCCATATTGCATGGGGGACATTGTGCTGGTTGTGTTGTATAGGTGACTTCCAAGTCAGCCATATTGCATGGGGGACATTGTGCTGGATGCCATGTTGTATAGGTGACTTCCAAGTGAGCCATATTGCATGGAGGACATTGTGCTGGTTGTGTTGTATAGGTGACTTCCAAGTCAGCCATATTGCATGGGGGACATTGTGCTGGTTGTGTTGTATAGGTGACTTCCAAGTCAGCCATATTGCATGGGGGACATTGTGCTGGTTGTATTGTATAGGTGACTTCCAAGTCAGCCATATTGCATGGGGGACATTGTGCTGGTTTCTTGTATAGGTGACTTCCAAGTCAGCCATATTGCATGGGGGACATTGTGCTGGTGGCCATGTTCTATAGGTGACTTCCAAGTCAGCCACATTGCATGGGGGACATTGTGCTGGTTTCTTGTATAGGTGACTTCCAAGTCAGCCATATTGCATGGGGGACATTGTGCTGGTTGCCATGTTGTATAGGTGACTTCCAAGTCAGCCATATTGCATGGGGGACATTGTGCTGGATGCCATGTTGTATAGGTGACTTCCAAGTGAGCCATATTGCATGGAGGACATTGTGCTGGTTGTGTTGTATAGGTGACTTCCAAGTCAGCCATATTGCATGGGGGACATTGTGCTGGTTGTGTTGTATAGGTGACTTCCAAGTCAGCCATATTGCATGGGGGACATTGTGCTGGTTGTATTGTATAGGTGACTTCCAAGTCAGCCATATTGCATGGGGGACATTGTGCTGGTTGTATTGTATAGGTGACTTCCAAGTGAGCCATATTGCTTGGGGGACATTGTGCTGGTGGCCATGTTCTATAGGTGACTTCCAAGTCAGCCATATTGCATGGGGGACATTGTGCTGGTTGCCATGTCCTATAGGTGACTTCCAAGTCAGCCATATTGCATGGGGGACATTGTGCTGGTTGTCTTGTATAGGTGACTTCCAAGTCAGCCGTGTTGCATGGGGGACATTGTGCTGGTGGCCATGTTCTATAGGTGACTTCCAAGTCAGCCATATTGCATGGGGGACATTGTGCTGGTTGCCATGTTGTATAGGTGACTTCCAAGTCAGCCATATTGCTTGGGGGACATTGTGCTTTTTGCCATGTTCTATAGGTGACTTCCAAGTGAGCCATATTGCTTGGGGGACATTGTGCTGGTTGCCATGTTGTATAGGTGACTTCCAAGTCAGCCATATTGCATGGGGGACATTGTGCTGGTGGCCATGTTCTATAGGTGACTTCCAAGTCAGCCACATTGCATGGGGGACATTGTGCTGGTTTCTTGTATAGGTGACTTCCAAGTCAGCCATATTGCATGGGGGACATTGTGCTCGTTGCCATGTTGTATAGGTGACTTCCAAGTCAGCCATATTGCATGGTGGACATTGTGCTGGTTGCCATGTTGTATAGGTGACTTCCAAGTCAGCCATATTGCATGGGGTACATTGTGCTGGTTGTGTTGTATAGGTGACTTCCAAGTCAGCCATATTGCATGGTGGACATTGTGCTGGTTGTATTGTATAGGTGACTTCCAAGTCAGCCATATTGCATGGGGGACATTGTGCTGGTGGCCATGTTCTATAGGTGACTTCCAAGTCAGCCATATTGCATTTGGGCCATTGTGCTGGTTGTCTTGTATAGGTGACTTCCAAGTCAGCCATATTGCATCGGAGACATTGTGCTGGTTGTGTTGTATAGGTGACTTCCAAATCAGCCATATTGCATGGGGGACATTGTGCTGGTTGTATTGTATAGGTGACTTCCAAGTCAGCCATATTGCATGGGGGACATTGTGCTGGTTGTCTTGTATAGGTGACTTCCAAGTCAGCCATATTGCTAGGGGGACATTGTGCTGGTTGTATTGTATAGGTGACTTCCAAGTCAGCCATATTGCATGGGGGACATTGTGCTGGTTGCCATGTTGTATAGGTGACTTCCAAGTCAGCCATATTGCATGGGGGACATTGTGCTGGTGGCCATGTTCTATAGGTGACTTCCAAGTCAGCCATATTGCATTTGGGACATTGTGCTGGTTGCCTTGTATAGGTGACTTCCAAGTCAGCCATATTGCTTGGGGGACATTGTGCTGGTTGCCATGTCCTATAGGTGACTTCCAAGTCAGCCATATTGCATGGGGGACATTGTGATGGTTGTCTTGTATAGGTGACTTCCAAGTCAGCCATATTGCATGGGGGACATTGTGCTGGTTGCCATGTTGTATAGGTGACTTCAAAGTCAGCCATATTTCATGGGGGACATTGTGCTGGTTGCCATGTTGTATACGTGACTTCCAAGTGAGCCATATTGCTTGGGGGACATTGTGCTGGTTGTGTTGTATAGGTGACTTCCGAGTCAGCCATATTGCATGGGGGACATTGTGCTGGTTGTCTTGTATAGGTGACTTCCAAGTCAGCCGTGTTGCATGGGGGACATTGTGCTGGTGGCCATGTTCTATAGGTGACTTCCAAGTCAGCCATATTGCATGGGGGACATTGTGCTGGTTGCCATGTTGTATAGGTGACTTACAAGTCAGCCATATTGCATGGGGGACATTGTGCTGGTTGCCATGTTGTATAGGTGACTTCCAAGTCAGCCATATTGCTTGGGGGACATTGTGCTGGTTGCCATGTTGTATAGGTGACTTCCAAGTCAGCCATATTGCATGGGGGACATTGTGCTGGTGGCCATGTTCTATAGGTGACTTCCAAGTCAGCCACATTGCATGGGGGACATTGTGCTGGTTTCTTGTATAGGTGACTTCCAAGTCAGCCATATTGCATGGGGGACATTGTGCTGGTTGCCATGTTGTATAGGTGACTTCCAAGTCAGCCATATTGCATGGGGGACATTGTGCTGGATGCCATGTTGTATAGGTGACTTCCAAGTGAGCCATATTGCATGGAGGACATTGTGCTGGTTGTGTTGTATAGGTGACTTCCAAGTCAGCCATATTGCATGGGGGACATTGTGCTGGTTGTGTTGTATAGGTGACTTCCAAGTCAGCCATATTGCATGGGGGACATTGTGCTGGTTGTATTGTATAGGTGACTTCCAAGTCAGCCATATTGCATGGGGGACATTGTGCTGGTTGTATTGTATAGGTGACTTCCAAGTGAGCCATATTGCTTGGGGGACATTGTGCTGGTGGCCATGTTCTATAGGTGACTTCCAAGTCAGCCATATTGCATGGGGGACATTGTGCTGGTTGCCATGTCCTATAGGTGACTTCCAAGTCAGCCATATTGCATGGGGGACATTGTGCTGGTTGTCTTGTATAGGTGACTTCCAAGTCAGCCGTGTTGCATGGGGGACATTGTGCTGGTGGCCATGTTCTATAGGTGACTTCCAAGTCAGCCATATTGCATGGGGGACATTGTGCTGGTTGCCATGTTGTATAGGTGACTTCCAAGTCAGCCATATTGCTTGGGGGACATTGTGCTTTTTGCCATGTTCTATAGGTGACTTCCAAGTGAGCCATATTGCTTGGGGGACATTGTGCTGGTTGCCATGTTGTATAGGTGACTTCCAAGTCAGCCATATTGCATGGGGGACATTGTGCTGGTGGCCATGTTCTATAGGTGACTTCCAAGTCAGCCACATTGCATGGGGGACATTGTGCTGGTTTCTTGTATAGGTGACTTCCAAGTCAGCCATATTGCATGGGGGACATTGTGCTGGTTGCCATGTTGTATAGGTGACTTCCAAGTCAGCCATATTGCATGGGGGACATTGTGCTGGTTGCCATGTTGTATAGGTGACTTCCAAGTCAGCCATATTGCATGGGGTACATTGTGCTGGTTGTGTTGTATAGGTGACTTCCAAGTCAGCCATATTGCATGGTGGACATTGTGCTGGTTGTATTGCATAGGTGACTTCCAAGTCAGCCATATTGCATGGGGGACATTGTGCTGGTTGTATTGTATAGGTGACTTCCAAATGAGCCATATTGCTTGGGGGACATTGTGTTGGTGGCCATGTTCTATAGGTGACTTCCAAGTCAACCATATTGCATGGGGGACATTGTGCTGGTTGCCATGTCCTATAGGTGACTTCCAAGTCAGCCATATTGCATGGGGGACATTGTGCTGGTGGCCATGTTGTAAAGGTGACTTCCAAGTCAGCCATATTGCATGGGGGACATTGTGCTGGATGCCATGTTGTATAGGTGACTTCCAAGTCAGCCATATTGCATGGGGGACATTGTGCTGGTTGTGTTGTATAGGTGACTTCCAAGTCAGCCATATTGCATGGTGGACATTGTGCTGGTTGTATTGCATAGGTGACTTCCAAGTCAGCCATATTGCATGGGGGACATTGTGCTGGTTGTATTGTATAGGTGACTTCCAAATGAGCCATATTGCTTGGGGGACATTGTGTTGGTGGCCATGTTCTATAGGTGACTTCCAAGTCAGCCATATTGCATGGGGGACATTGTGCTGGTTGCCATGTCCTATAGGTGACTTCCAAGTCAGCCATATTGCATGGGGGACATTGTGCTGGTGGCCATGTTGTAAAGGTGACTTCCAAGTCAGCCATATTGCATGGGGGACATTGTGCTGGTTGCCATGTTGTATAGGTGACTTCCAAGTCAGCCATATTGCATGGGGGACATTGTGCTGGTTGCCATGTTGTATAGGTGACTTACAAGTCAGCCATATTGCATGGGGGACATTGTGCTGGTTGCCATGTCCTATAGGTGACTTCCAAGTCAGCCATATTGCATGGGGGAAATTGTGCTGGTTGTCTTGTATAGGTGACTTTTAAGTCAGCCATATTGCTTGGGGTACATTGTGCTGGTTGCCATGTTCTATAGGTGACGTCCAAGTCAGCCATATTGCTTGGGGGACATTGTGCTGGTTGCCATGTTGTATAGGTGACTTCCAAGTCAGCCATATTGCTTGGGGGACATTGTGCTGGTTGCCATGTTGAATAGGTGACTTCCAAGTCAGCCATATTGCATGGGGAACATTGTGCTGGTGGCCATGTTCTATAGGTGACTTCCAAGTCAGCCATATTGCATGGGGGACATTGTGCTGGTTGTCTTGTATAGGTGACTTCCAAGTCAGCCATATTGCATGGGGGACATTGTGCTGGTTGTGTTGTATAGGTGACTTCCAAATCAGCCATATTGCATGGGGGACATTGTGCTGGTTGTATTGTATAGGTGACTTCCAAGTCAGCCATATTGCATGGGGGACATTGTGCTGGTTGTATTGTATAGGTGACTTCCAAGTCAGCCATATTGCATGGGGGACATTGTGCTGGTGGCCATGTCCTATAGGTGACTTCCAAGTCAGCCATATTGCATGGAGGACATTGTGCTGGTTGTCTTGTATAGGTGACTTCCAAGTCAGCCATATTGCTTGGGGGACATTGTGCTGGTTGTATTGTATAGGTGACTTCCAAGTCAGCCATATTGCATGGGGGACATTGTGCTGGTTGCCATGTTGTATAGGTGACTTCCAAGTCAGCCATATTGCATGGGGGACATTGTGCTGTCGCCATGTTCTATAGGTGACTTCCAAGTCAGCCATATTGCATTTGGGACATTGTGCTGGTTGTCTTGTATAGGTGACTTCCAAGTCAGCCATATTGCATGGGGGACATTGTGATGGTTGTGTTGTATAGGTGACTTCCAAATCAGCCATATTGCATGGGGGACATTGTGCTGGTTGTATTGTATAGGTGACTTCCAAATCAGCCATATTGCATGGGGGACATTGTGCTGGTTGTCTTGTATAGGTGACTTCCAAGTCAGCCATATTGCTCGGGGGACATTGTGCTGGTTGTATTGTATAGGTGACTTCCAAGTCAGCCATATTGCATGGGGAACATTGTGCTGGTTGCCATGTTCTATAGGTGACTTCCAAGTCAGCCATATTGCATTTGGGACATTGTGCTGGTTGTATTGTATAGGTGACTTCCAAGTCAGCCATATTGCATGGGGGACATTGTGCTGGTTGTATTGTATAGGTGACTTCCAAGTGAGCCATATTGCTTGGGGGACATTGTGCTGGTGGCCATGTTCTATAGGTGACTTCCAAGTCAGCCATATTGCATGGGGGAAATTGTGCTGGTTGCCATGTTCTATAGGTGACTTCCAAGTCAGCCATATTGCATTTGGGACATTGTGCTGGTTGTATTGTATAGGTGACTTCCAAGTCAGCCATATTGCATGGGGGACATTGTGCTGGTTGTATTGTATAGGTGACTTCCAAGTGAGCCATATTGCTTGGGGGACATTGTGCTGGTGGCCATGTTCTATAGGTGACTTCCAAGTCAGCCATATTGCATGGGGGAAATTGTGCTGGTTGCCATGTCCTATAGGTGACTTCCAAGTCAGCCATATTGCATGGGGGACATTGTGCTGGTTGCCATGTTCTATAGGTGACTTCCAAGTCAGCCATATTGCTTGGGGGGCATTGTGCTGGTGGCCATGTTCTATAGGTGACTTCCAAGTCAGCCATATTGCTTGGGGGACATTGTGTTGGTTGCCATGTTGTATAGGTGACTTCCAAGTCAGCCATATTGCATGGGGGACATTGTGCTGGTGGCCATGTTCTATAGGTGACTTCCAAGTCAGCCATATTGCATGGGGGACATTGTGCTGGTTGCCATGTTGTATAGGTGACTTCCAAGTCAGCCATATTGCATGGGGGACATTGTGCTGGTGGCCATGTTCTATAGGTGACTTCCAAGTCAGCCATATTGCATGGGGGACATTGTGCTGGTTGTCTTGTATAGGTGACTTCCAAGTCAGCCATATTGCATGGGGGACATTGTGCTGGTTGTGTTGTATAGGTGACTTCCAAATCAGCCATATTGCATGGGGGACATTGTGCTGGTTGTATTGTATAGGTGACTTACAAGTCAGCCATATTGCATGGGGGACATTGTGCTGGTTGTATTGTATAGGTGACTTCCATGTCAGCCATATTGCATGGGGGACATTGTGCTGGTGGCCATGTCCTATAGGTGACTTCCAATTCAGCCATATGGCATGGGAGACATTGTGCTGGTTGTCTTGTATAGGTGACTTCCAAGTCAGCCATATTGCATGGGGGAAATTGTGCTGGTTGCCATGTTCTATAGGTGACTTCCAAGTCAGCCATATTGCATTTGGGACATTGTGCTGGTTGTCTTGTATAGGTGACTTCCAAGTCAGCCATATTGCATGGGGGACATTGTGATGGTTGTGTTGTATAGGTGACTTCCAAATCAGCCATATTGCATGGAGGACATTGTGCTGGTTGTATTGTATAGGTGACTTCCAAATCAGCCATATTGCATGGGGGACATTGTGCTGGTTGTCTTGTATAGGTGACTTCCAAGTCAGCCATATTGCTCGGGGGACATTGTGCTGGTTGTATTGTATAGGTGACTTCCAAGTCAGCCATATTGCATGGGGAACATTGTGCTGGTTGCCATGTTCTATAGGTGACTTCCAAGTCAGCCATATTGCATTTGGGACATTGTGCTGGTTGTATTGTATAGGTGACTTCCAAGTCAGCCATATTGCATGGGGGACATTGTGCTGGTTGTATTGTATAGGTGACTTCCAAGTGAGCCATATTGCTTGGGGGACATTGTGCTGGTGGCCATGTTCTATAGGTGACTTCCAAGTCAGCCATATTGCATGGGGGAAATTGTGCTGGTTGCCATGTTCTATAGGTGACTTCCAAGTCAGCCATATTGCATTTGGGACATTGTGCTGGTTGTATTGTATAGGTGACTTCCAAGTCAGCCATATTGCATGGGGGACATTGTGCTGGTTGTATTGTATAGGTGACTTCCAAGTGAGCCATATTGCTTGGGGGACATTGTGCTGGTGGCCATGTTCTATAGGTGACTTCCAAGTCAGCCATATTGCATGGGGGAAATTGTGCTGGTTGCCATGTCCTATAGGTGACTTCCAAGTCAGCCATATTGCATGGGGGACATTGTGCTGGTTGCCATGTTCTATAGGTGACTTCCAAGTCAGCCATATTGCTTGGGGGGCATTGTGCTGGTGGCCATGTTCTATAGGTGACTTCCAAGTCAGCCATATTGCTTGGGGGACATTGTGTTGGTTGCCATGTTGTATAGGTGACTTCCAAGTCAGCCATATTGCATGGGGGACATTGTGCTGGTGGCCATGTTCTATAGGTGACTTCCAAGTCAGCCATATTGCATGGGGGACATTGTGCTGGTTGCCATGTTGTATAGGTGACTTCCAATTCAGCCATATTGCATGGGGGACATTGTGCTGGTGGCCATGTTCTATAGGTGACTTCCAAGTCAGCCATATTGCATGGGGGACATTGTGCTGGTTGTCTTGTATAGGTGACTTCCAAGTCAGCCATATTGCATGGGGGACATTGTGCTGGTTGTGTTGTATAGGTGACTTCCAAATCAGCCATATTGCATGGGGGACATTGTGCTGGTTGTATTGTATAGGTGACTTACAAGTCAGCCATATTGCATGGGGGACATTGTGCTGGTTGTATTGTATAGGTGACTTCCATGTCAGCCATATTGCATGGGGGACATTGTGCTGGTGGCCATGTCCTATAGGTGACTTCCAAGTCAGCCATATGGCATGGGAGACATTGTGCTGGTTGTCTTGTATAGGTGACTTCCAAGTCAGCCATATTGCATGGGGGAAATTGTGCTGGTTGCCATGTTGTATAGGTGACTTCCAAGTCAGCCATATTGCATGGGGGACATTGTGCTGGTGGCCATGTTCTATAGGTGACTTCCAAGTCAGCCATATTGCATTTGGGACATTGTGCTGGTTGTATTGTATAGGTGACTTCCAAGTCATCCATATTGCATGGGGGACATTGTGCTGGTTGTATTGTATAGGTGACTTCCAAGTGAGCCATATTGCTTGGGGGACATTGTGCTGGTGGCCATGTTCTATAGGTGACTTCCAAGTCAGCCATATTGCATGGGGGACATTGTGCTGGTTGTCATGTCCTATAGGTGACTTCCAAGTCAGCCATATTGCATGGGGGACATTGTGCTGGTTGTCTTGTATAGGTGACTTCCAAGTCAGCCATATTGCTTGGGGGACATTGTGTTGGTTGCCATGTTGTATAGGTGACTTCCAAGTCAGCCATATTGCATGGGGGACATTGTGCTGGTGGCCATGTTCTATAGGTGACTTCCAAGTCAGCCATATTGCATGGGGGACATTGTGCTGGTTGCCATGTTGTATAGGTGACTTCCAAGTCAGCCATATTGCATGGGGGACATTGTGCTGGTGGCCATGTTCTATAGGTGACTTCCAAGTCAGCCATATTGCATGGGGGACATTGTGCTGGTTGTCTTGTATAGGTGACTTCCAAGTCAGCCATATTGCATGGGGGACATTGTGCTGGTTGTGTTGTATAGGTGACTTCCAAATCAGCCATATTGCATGGGGGACATTGTGCTGGTTGTATTGTATAGGTGACTTACAAGTCAGCCATATTGCATGGGGGACATTGTGCTGGTTGTATTGTATAGGTGACTTCCATGTCAGCCATATTGCATGGGGGACATTGTGCTGGTGGCCATGTCCTATAGGTGACTTCCAATTCAGCCATATGGCATGGGAGACATTGTGCTGGTTGTCTTGTATAGGTGACTTCCAAGTCAGCCATATTGCATGGGGGAAATTGTGCTGGTTGCCATGTTCTATAGGTGACTTCCAAGTCAGCCATATTGCATTTGGGACATTGTGCTGGTTGTCTTGTATAGGTGACTTCCAAGTCAGCCATATTGCATGGGGGACATTGTGATGGTTGTGGTGTATAGGTGACTTCCAAATCAGCCATATTGCATGGAGGACATTGTGCTGGTTGTATTGTATAGGTGACTTCCAAATCAGCCATATTGCATGGGGGACATTGTGCTGGTTGTCTTGTATAGGTGACTTCCAAGTCAGCCATATTGCTCGGGGGACATTGTGCTGGTTGTATTGTATAGGTGACTTCCAAGTCAGCCATATTGCATGGGGAACATTGTGCTGGTTGCCATGTTCTATAGGTGACTTCCAAGTCAGCCATATTGCATTTGGGACATTGTGCTGGTTGTATTGTATAGGTGACTTCCAAGTCAGCCATATTGCATGGGGGACATTGTGCTGGTTGTATTGTATAGGTGACTTCCAAGTGAGCCATATTGCTTGGGGGACATTGTGCTGGTGGCCATGTTCTATAGGTGACTTCCAAGTCAGCCATATTGCATGGGGGAAATTGTGCTGGTTGCCATGTTCTATAGGTGACTTCCAAGTCAGCCATATTGCATTTGGGACATTGTGCTGGTTGTATTGTATAGGTGACTTCCAAGTCAGCCATATTGCATGGGGGACATTGTGCTGGTTGTATTGTATAGGTGACTTCCAAGTGAGCCATATTGCTTGGGGGACATTGTGCTGGTGGCCATGTTCTATAGGTGACTTCCAAGTCAGCCATATTGCATGGGGGAAATTGTGCTGGTTGCCATGTCCTATAGGTGACTTCCAAGTCAGCCATATTGCATGGGGGACATTGTGCTGGTTGCCATGTTCTATAGGTGACTTCCAAGTCAGCCATATTGCTTGGGGGGCATTGTGCTGGTGGCCATGTTCTATAGGTGACTTCCAAGTCAGCCATATTGCTTGGGGGACATTGTGTTGGTTGCCATGTTGTATAGGTGACTTCCAAGTCAGCCATATTGCATGGGGGACATTGTGCTGGTGGCCATGTTCTATAGGTGACTTCCAAGTCAGCCATATTGCATGGGGGACATTGTGCTGGTTGCCATGTTGTATAGGTGACTTCCAATTCAGCCATATTGCATGGGGGACATTGTGCTGGTGGCCATGTTCTATAGGTGACTTCCAAGTCAGCCATATTGCATGGGGGACATTGTGCTGGTTGTCTTGTATAGGTGACTTCCAAGTCAGCCATATTGCATGGGGGACATTGTGCTGGTTGTGTTGTATAGGTGACTTCCAAATCAGCCATATTGCATGGGGGACATTGTGCTGGTTGTATTGTATAGGTGACTTACAAGTCAGCCATATTGCATGGGGGACATTGTGCTGGTTGTATTGTATAGGTGACTTCCATGTCAGCCATATTGCATGGGGGACATTGTGCTGGTGGCCATGTCCTATAGGTGACTTCCAAGTCAGCCATATGGCATGGGAGACATTGTGCTGGTTGTCTTGTATAGGTGACTTCCAAGTCAGCCATATTGCATGGGGGAAATTGTGCTGGTTGCCATGTTGTATAGGTGACTTCCAAGTCAGCCATATTGCATGGGGGACATTGTGCTGGTGGCCATGTTCTATAGGTGACTTCCAAGTCAGCCATATTGCATTTGGGACATTGTGCTGGTTGTATTGTATAGGTGACTTCCAAGTCATCCATATTGCATGGGGGACATTGTGCTGGTTGTATTGTATAGGTGACTTCCAAGTGAGCCATATTGCTTGGGGGACATTGTGCTGGTGGCCATGTTCTATAGGTGACTTCCAAGTCAGCCATATTGCATGGGGGACATTGTGCTGGTTGTCATGTCCTATAGGTGACTTCCAAGTCAGCCATATTGCATGGGGGACATTGTGCTGGTTGTCTTGTATAGGTGACTTCCAAGTCAGCCATATTGCTTGGGGGACATTGTGATGGTGGCCATGTTCTATAGGTGACTTCCAAGTCAGCCATATTGCTTGGGGGACATTGTGATGGTGGCCATGTTCTATAGGTGACTTCCAAGTCAGCCATTTTGCTTGGGGGACATTGTGCTGGTTGCCATGTTGTATAGGTGACTTCCAAGTCAGCCATATTGCATGGGGGACATTGTGCTGGTGGCCATGTTCTATAGGTGACTTCCAAGTCAGCCATATTGCATGGGGGACATTGTGCTGGTTGCCATGTTGTATAGGTGACTTCCAAGTCAGCCATATTGCATGGGGGACATTGTGCTGGTGGCCATGTTCTATAGGTGACTTCCAAGTCAGCCATATTGCATGGGGGACATTGTGCTGGTTGTCTTGTATAGGTGACTTCCAAGTCAGCCATATTGCATGGGGGACATTGTGCTGGTTGTGTTGTATAGGTGACTTCCAAATCAGCCATATTGCATGGGGGACATTGTGCTGGTTGTATTGTATAGGTGACTTCCAAGTCAGCCATATTGCATGGGGGACATTGTGCTGGTTGTATTGTATAGGTGACTTCCAAGTCAGCCATATTGCATGGGGGACATTGTGCTGGTGGCCATGTCCTATAGGTGAATTCCAAGTCAGCCATATTGCATGGGGGACATTGTGCTGGTTGTCTTGTATAGGTGACTTCCAAGTCAGCCATATTGCTTGGGGGACATTGTGCTGGTTGTATTGTATAGCTGACTTCCAAGTCAGCCATATTGCATGGGGGACATTGTGCTGGTTGCCATGTTGTATAGGTGACTTCCAAGTCAGCCATATTGCATGGGGGACATTGTGCTGGTGGCCATGTTCTATAGGTGACTTCCAAGTCAGCCACATTGCATGGGGGACATTGTGCTGGTTTCTTGTATAGGTGACTTCGAAGTCAGCCATATTGCATGGGGGACATTGTGCTGGTTGCCATGTTGTATAGGTGACTTCCAAGTCAGCCATATTGCATGGGGGACATTGTGTTGGTTGCCATGTTGTATAGGTGACTTCCAAGTCAGCCATATTGCATGGGGGACAATGTGCTGGATGCCATGTTGTATAGGTGACTTCCAAGTGAGCCATATTGCATGGGGGACATTGTGCTGGTTGTGTTGTATAGGTGACTTCCAAGTCAGCCATATTGCATGGGGGACATTGTGCAGGTTGTGTTGTATAGGTGACTTCCAAGTCAGCCATATTGCATGGGGGACATTGTGCTGGTTGTATTGTATAGGTGACTTCCAAGTCAGCCATATTGCATGGGGGACATTGTGCTGGTTGTATTGTATAGGTGACTTCCAAGTGAGCCATATTGCTTGGGGGACATTGTGCTGGTGGCCATGTTCTATAGATGACTTCCAAGTCAGCCATATTGCATGGGGGACATTGTGCTGGTTGCCATGTCCTATAGGTGACTTCCAAGTCAGCCATATTGCATGGGGGACATTGTGCTGGTGGCCATGTTGTAAAGGTGACTTCCAAGTCAGCCATATTGCATGAGGGACATTGTGCTGGTTGCCATGTTGTATAGGTGACTTCCAAGTCAGCCATATTGCATGGGGGACATTGTGCTGGTTGCCATGTTGTATAGGTGACTTACAAGTCAGCCATATTGCATGGGGGACATTGTGCTTGTTGCCATGTCCTATAGGTGACGTCCAAGTCAGCCATATTGCATGGGGGACATTGTGCTGGTTGTATTGTATAGGTGACTTCCAAGTCAGCCATATTGCATGGGGGACATTGTGCTGGTTGTATTGTATAGGTGACTTCCAAGTGAGCCATATTGCTTGGGGGACATTGTGCTGGTGGCCATGTTCTATAGGTGACTTCCAAGTCAGCCATATTGCATGGGGGACATTGTGCTGGTTGCCATGTCCTATAGGTGACTTCCAAGTCAGCCATATTGCATGGGGGACATTGTGCTGGTGGCCATGTTGTAAAGGTGACTTCCAAGTCAGCCATATTGCATGAGGGACATTGTGCTGGTTGCCATGTTGTATAGGTGACTTCCAAGTCAGCCATATTGCATGAGGGACATTGTGCTGGTTGCCATGTTGTATAGGTGACTTACAAGTCAGCCATATTGCATGGGGGACATTGTGCTTGTTGCCATGTCCTATAGGTGACGTCCAAGTCAGCCATATTGCATGGGGGAAATTGTGCTGGTTCTCTTGTATAGGTGACTTTTAAGTCAGCCATATTGCTTGGGGGACATTGTGCTGGTTGCCATGTTCTATAGGTGACTTCCAAGTCAGCCATATTGCTTGGGGGACATTGTGTTGGTTGCCATGTTGTATAGGTGACTTCCAAGTCAGCCATATTGCATGGGGGACATTGTGCTGGTGGCCATGTTCTATAGGTGACTTCCAAGTCTGCCATATTGCATGGGGGACATTGTGCTGGTTGTCTTGTATAGGTGACTTCCAAGTCAGCCATATTGCATGGGGGACATTGTGCTGGTTGTGTTATATAGGTGACTTCCAAATCAGCCATATTGCATGGGGGACATTGTGCTGGTTGTATTGTATAGGTGACTTCCAAGTCAGCCATATTGCATGGGGGACATTGTGCTGGTTGTATTGTATAGGTGACTTCCAAGTCAGCCATATTGCATGGGGGACATTGTGCTGGTGGCCATGTCCTATAGGTGACTTCCAAGTCCGCCATATTGCATGGGGGACATTGTGCTGGTTGTCTTGTATAGGTGACTTCCAAGTCAGCCATATTGCTTGGGGGACATTGTGCTGGTTGTATTGTATAGGTGACTTCCAAGTCAGCCATATTGCATGGGGGACATTGTGCTGGTTAATATGTTGTATAGGTGACTTCCAAGTCAGCCATATTGCATGGGGGACATTGTGCTGGTGGCCATGTTCTATAGGTGACTTCCAAGTCAGCCATATTGCATTTGGGACATTGTGATGGTTGTCTTGTATAGGTGATTTCCAAGTCAGCCATATTGCATGGGGGACATTGTGCTGGTTGTGTTGTATAGGTGACTTCCAAATCAGCCATATTGCTTGGGGGACATTGTGCTGGTGGCCATGTTCTATAGGTGACTTCCAATTCAGCCATATTGCATGGGGGACATTGTGCTGGTTGCCATGTCCTATAGGTGACTTCCAAGTCAGCCATATTGCATGGGGGAAATTGTGCTGGTTGTCTTGTATAGGTAACTTCCAAGTCAGCCATATTGCTTGGGGGACATTGTGCTGGTTGCCATGTTCTATAGGTGACTTCCAAGTCAGCCATATTGCATGGGGGACATTGTGCTGGTTGCCATGTCCTATAGGTGACTTCCAAGTCAGCCATATTGCATGGGGGACATTGTGCTGGTTGTCTTGTATAGGTGACTTCCAAGTCAGCCATATTGCTTGGGGGACATTGTGCTGGTTGCCATGTTCTATAGGTGACTTCCAAGTCAGCCATATTGCTTGGGGGACATTGTGCTGGTGGCCATGTTCTATAGGTGACTTCCAAGTCAGCCATATTGCTTGGGGGACATTGTGCTGGTTGCCATGTTGTATAGGTGACTTCCAAGTCAGCCATATTGCATGGGGGACATTGTGCTGGTGGCCATGTTCTATAGGTGACTTCCAAGTCAGCCATATTGCATGGGGGACATTGTGCTGGTTGCCATGTTGTATAGGTGACTTCCAAGTCAGCCATATTGCATGGGGGACATTGTGCTGGTGGCCATGTTCTATAGGTGACTTCCAAGTCAGCCATATTGCATGGGGGACATTGTGCTGGTTGTCTTGTATAGGTGACTTCCAAGTCAGCCATATTGCATGGGGGACATTGTGCTGGTTGTGTTGTATAGGTGACTTCCAAATCAGCCATATTGCATGGGGGACATTGTGCTGGTTGTATTGTATAGGTGACTTCCAAGTCAGCCATATTGCTTGGGGGACATTGTGCTGGTTGTATTGTATAGGTGACTTCCAAGTCAGCCATATTGCATGGGGGACATTGTGCTGGTGGCCATGTCCTATAGGTGACTTCCAAGTCAGCCATATTGCATGGGGGACATTGTGCTGGTTGTCTTGTATAGGTGACTTCCAAGTCAGCCATATTGCTTGGGGGACATTGTGCTGGTTGTATTGTATAGCTGACTTCCAAGTCAGCCATATTGCATGGGGGACATTGTGCTGGTTGCCATGTTGTATAGGTGACTTCCAAGTCAGCCATATTGCATGGGGGACATTGTGCTGGTGGCCATGTTCTATAGGTGACTTCCAAGTCAGCCACATTGCATGGGGGACATTGTGCTGGTTTCTTGCATAGGTGACTTCGAAGTCAGCCATATTGCATGGGGGACATTGTGCTGGTTGCCATGTTGTATAGGTGACTTCCAAGTCAGCCATATTGCATGGGGGACATTGTGCTGGTTGCCATGTTGTATAGGTGACTTCCAAGTCAGCCATATTGCATGGGGGACATTGTGCTGGATGCCATGTTGTATAGGTGACTTCCAAGTGAGCCATATTGCATGGGGGACATTGTGCTGGTTGTGTTGTATAGGTGACTTCCAAGTCAGCCATATTGCATGGGGGACATTGTGCAGGTTGTGTTGTATAGGTGACTTCCAAGTCAGCCATATTGCATGGGGGACATTGTGCTGGTTGTATTGTATAGGTGACTTCCAAGTCAGCCATATTGCATGGGGGACATTGTGCTGGTTGTATTGTATAGGTGACTTCCAAGTGAGCCATATTGCTTGGGGGACATTGTGCTGGTGGCCATGTTCTATAGGTGACTTCCAAGTCAGCCATATTGCATGGGGGACATTGTGCTGGTTGCCATGTCCTATAGGTGACTTCCAAGTCAGCCATATTGCATGGGGGACATTGTGCTGGTGGCCATGTTGTAAAGGTGACTTCCAAGTCAGCCATATTGCATGAGGGACATTGTGCTGGTTGCCATGTTGTATAGGTGACTTCCAAGTCAGCCATATTGCATGGGGGACATTATGCTGGTTGCCATGTTGTATAGGTGACTTACAAGTCAGCCATATTGCCTGGGGGACATTGTGCTTATTGCCATGTCCTATAGGTGACGTCCAAGTCAGCCATATTGCATGGGGGAAATTGTGCTGGTTGTCTTGTATAGGTGACTTTTAAGTCAGCCATATTGCTTGGGGGACATTGTGCTGGTTGCCATGTCCTATAGGTGACTTCCAAGTCAGCCATATTGCATGGGGGACATTGTGCTGGTTGTCTTGTATAGGTGACTTCCAAGTCAGCCATATTGCTTGGGGGACATTGTGCTGGTTGCCATGTTCTATAGGTGACTTCCAAGTCAGCCATATTGCTTGGGGGACATTGTGCTGGTGGCCATGTTCTATAGGTGACTTCCAAGTCAGCCATATTTCTTGGGGGACATTGTGCTGGTTGCCATGTTGTATAGGTGACTTCCAAGTCAGCCATATTGCATGGGGGACATTGTGCTGGTGGCCATGTTCTATAGGTGACTTCCAAGTCAGCCATATTGCATGGGGGACATTGTGCTGGTTGCCATGTTGTATAGGTGACTTCCAAGTCAGCCATATTGCATGGGGGACATTGTGCTGGTGGCCATGTTCTATAGGTGACTTCCAAGTCAGCCATATTGCATGGGGGACATTGTGCTGGTTGTCTTGTATAGGTGACTTCCAAGTCAGCCATATTGCATGGGGGACATTGTGCTGGTTGTGTTGTATAGGTGACTTCCAAATCAGCCATATTGCATGGGGGACATTGTGCTGGTTGTATTGTATAGGTGACTTCCAAGTCAGCCATATTGCTTGGGGGACATTGTGCTGGTTGTATTGTATAGGTGACTTCCAAGTCAGCCATATTGCATGGGGGACATTGTGCTGGTGGCCATGTCCTATAGGTGACTTCCAAGTCAGCCATATTGCATGGGGGACATTGTGCTGGTTGTCTTGTATAGGTGACTTCCAAGTCAGCCATATTGCTTGGGGGACATTGTGCTGGTTGTATTGTATAGCTGACTTCCAAGTCAGCCATATTGCATGGGGGACATTGTGCTGGTTGCCATGTTGTATAGGTGACTTCCAAGTCAGCCATATTGCATGGGGGACATTGTGCTGGTGGCCATGTTCTATAGGTGACTTCCAAGTCAGCCACATTGCATGGGGGACATTGTGCTGGTTTCTTGCATAGGTGACTTCGAAGTCAGCCATATTGCATGGGGGACATTGTGCTGGTTGCCATGTTGTATAGGTGACTTCCAAGTCAGCCATATTGCATGGGGGACATTGTGCTGGTTGCCATGTTGTATAGGTGACTTCCAAGTCAGCCATATTGCATGGGGGACATTGTGCTGGATGCCATGTTGTATAGGTGACTTCCAAGTGAGCCATATTGCATGGGGGACATTGTGCTGGTTGTGTTGTATAGGTGACTTCCAAGTCAGCCATATTGCATGGGGGACATTGTGCAGGTTGTGTTGTATAGGTGACTTCCAAGTCAGCCATATTGCATGGGGGACATTGTGCTGGTTGTATTGTATAGGTGACTTCCAAGTCAGCCATATTGCATGGGGGACATTGTGCTGGTTGTATTGTATAGGTGACTTCCAAGTGAGCCATATTGCTTGGGGGACATTGTGCTGGTGGCCATGTTCTATAGGTGACTTCCAAGTCAGCCATATTGCATGGGGGACATTGTGCTGGTTGCCATGTCCTATAGGTGACTTCCAAGTCAGCCATATTGCATGGGGGACATTGTGCTGGTGGCCATGTTGTAAAGGTGACTTCCAAGTCAGCCATATTGCATGAGGGACATTGTGCTGGTTGCCATGTTGTATAGGTGACTTCCAAGTCAGCCATATTGCATGGGGGACATTGTGCTGGTTGCCATGTTGTATAGGTGACTTACAAGTCAGCCATATTGCCTGGGGGACATTGTGCTTATTGCCATGTCCTATAGGTGACGTCCAAGTCAGCCATATTGCATGGGGGAAATTGTGCTGGTTGTCTTGTATAGGTGACTTTTAAGTCAGCCATATTGCTTGGGGGACATTGTGCTGGTTGCCATGTTCTATAGGTGACTTCCAAGTCAGCCATATTGCTTGGGGGACATTGTGCTGGTTGCCATGTTGTATAGGTGACTTCCAAGTCAGCCATATTGCTTGGGGGACATTGTGTTGGTTGCCATGTTGTATAGGTGACTTCCAAGTCAGCCATATTGCATGGGGGACATTGTGCTGGTGGCCATGTTCTATACGTGACTTCCAAGTCAGCCATATTGCATGGGGGACATTGTGCTGGTTGTCTTGTATAGGTGACTTCCAAGTCAGCCATATTGCATGGGAGACATTGTGCTGGTTGTGTTATATAGGTGACTTCCAAATCAGCCATATTGCATGGGGGACATTGTGCTGGTTGTATTGTATAGGTGACTTCCAAGTCAGCCATATTGCATGGGGGACATTGTGCTGGTTGTATTGTATAGGTGACTTCCAAGTCAGCCATATTGCATGGGGGACATTGTGCTGGTGGCCATGTCCTATAGGTGATTTCCAAGTCAGCCATATTGCATGGGGGACATTGTGCTGGTTGTCTTGTATAGGTGACTTCCAAGTCAGCCATATTGCTTGGGGGACATTGTGCTGGTTGTATTGTATAGGTGACTTCCAAGTCAGCCATATTGCATGGAGGACATTGTGCTGGTTGCCATGTTGTATAGGTGACTTCCAAGTCAGCCATATTGCATGGGGGACATTGTGCTGGTGGCCATGTTCTATAGGTGACTTCCAAGTCAGCCATATTGCATGGGGGACATTGTGCTGGTGGCCATGTTCTATAGGTGACTTCCAAGTCAGCTATATTGCATTTGGGACATTGTGATGGTTGTCTTGTATAGGTGATTTCCAAGTCAGCCATATTGCATGGGGGACATTGTGCTGGTTGTGTTGTATAGGTGACTTCAAAATCAGCCATATTGCATGGGGGACATTGTGCTGGTTGTCTTGTATAGGTGACTTCCAAGTCAGCCATATTGCTTGGGGGACATTGTGCTGGTTGTATTGTATAGGTGACTTCCAAGTCAGCCATATTGCATGGGGGACATTGTGCTGGTTGCCATGTTGTATAGGTGCATTCCAAGTCAGCCATATTTCATGGGGGACATTGTGCTGGTGGCCATGTTCTATAGGTGACTTCCAAGTCAGCCATATTGCATTTGGGACATTGTGCTGGTTGTATTGTATAGGTGACTTCCAAGTCAGCCATATTGCATGGGGGACATTGTGCTGGTTGTATTGTATAGGTGACTTCCAAGTGAGCCATATTGCTTGGGGGACATTGTGCTGGTGGCCATGTTCTATAGGTGACTTCCAAGTCAGCCATATTGCATGGGGGACATTGTGCTGGTTGCCATGTTCTATAGGTGACTTCCAAGTCAGCCATATTGCATGGGGGACATTGTGCTGGTTGTCTTGTATAGGTGACGTCCAAGTCAGCCATATTGCTTGGGGGACATTGTGCTGGTTGCCATGTTGTATAGGTGACTTCCAAGTCAGCCATATTGCTTGGGGGACATTGTGCTGGTGGCCATGTTCTATAGGTGACTTCCAAGTCAGCCATATTGCTTGGGGGACATTGTGCTGGTTGTCATGTTGTATAGGTGACTTCCAAGTCAGCCATATTGCATGGGTTACATTGTGCTGGTGGCCATGTTCTATAGGTGACTTCCAAGTCAGCCATATTGCATGGGGGACATTGTGCTGGTGTCCATGTTCTATAGGTGACTTCCAAGTCAGCCATATTGCATGGGGGACATTGTGCTGGTTGTCTTGTATAGGTGACTTCCAAGTCAGCCATATTGCATGGGGGACATTGTGCTGGTTGTGTTGTATAGGTGACTTCCAAATCAGCCATATTGCATGGGGGACATTGTGCTGGTTGTATTGTATAGGTGACTTCCAAATCAGCCATATTGCATGGGGGACATTGTGCTGGTTGTATTGTATAGGTGACTTCCAAGTCAGCCATATTGCATGGGGGACATTGTGCTGGTTGTCTTGTATAGGTGACTTCCAAGTCAGCCATATTGCTTGGGGGACATTGTGCTGGTTGTATTGTATAGTTTACTTCCAAGTCAGCCATATTGCCTGGGGGACATTGTGCTGGTTGCCATGTTGTATAGGTGGCTTCCAAGTCAGCCATATTGCATGGGGGACATTGTGCTGGTGGCCATGTTCTATAGGTGACTTCCAAGTCAGCCATATTGCATTTGGGACATTGTGCTGATTGTATTGTATAGGTGACTTCCAAGTGAGCCATATTGCTTGGGGGACATTGTGCTGGTGGCCATGTTCTATAGGTGACTTCCAAGTCAGCCATATTGCATGGGGGACATTGTGCTGGTTGCCATGTTCTATAGGTGACTTCCAAGTCAGCCATATTGCATGGGGGACATTGTGCTGGTTGTCTTGTATAGGTGACTTCCAAGTCAGCCATATTGCTTGGGGGACATTGTGCTGGTTGCCATGTTCTATAGGTGACTTCCAAGTCAGCCATATTGCTTGGGGGACATTGTGCTGGTGGCCATGTTCTATAGGTGACTTCCAAGTCAGCCATATTGCTTGGGGGACATTGTGCTGGTTGCCATGTTGTATAGGTGACTTCCAAGTCAGCCATATTGCATGGGTTACATTGTGCTGGTGGCCATGTTCTATAGGTGACTTCCAAGTCAGCCATATTGCATGGGGGACATTGTGCTGGTGGCCATGTTCTATAGGTGACTTCCAAGTCAGCCATATTGCATGGGGGACATTGTGCTGGTTGTCTTGTATAGGTGACTTCCAAGTCAGCCATATTGCATGGGGGACATTGTGCTGGTTGTGTTGTATAGGTGACAACCAAATCAGCCATATTGCATGGGGGACATTGTGCTGGTTGTATTGTATAGGTGACTTCCAAGTCAACCATATTGCATGGGGGACATTGTGCTGGTTGTATTGTATAGGTGACTTCCAAGTCAGCCATATTGCATGGGGGACATTGTGCTGGTGGCCATGTCCTATAGGTGACTTCCAAGTCAGCCATATTGCATGGGGGACATTGTGCTGGTTGTCTTGTATAGGTGACTTCCAAGATCAGCCATATTGCTTGGGGGACATTGTGCTGGTTGTATTGTATAGGTGACTTCCAAGTCAGCCATATTGCATGGGGGACATTGTGCTGGTTGCCATGTTGTATAGGTGCATTCCAAGTCAGCCATATTTCATGGGGGACATTGTGCTGGTGGCCATGTTCTATAGGTGACTTCCAAGTCAGCCATATTGCATTTGGGACATTGTGCTGGTTGTATTGTATAGGTGACTTCCAAGTCAGCCATATTGCATGGGGGACATTGTGCTGGTTGTATTGTATAGGTGACTTCCAAGTGAGCCATATTGCTTGGGGGACATTGTGCTGGTGGCCATGTTCTATAGGTGACTTCCAAGTCAGCCATATTGCATGGGGGACATTGTGCTGGTTGCCATGTTCTATAGGTGACTTCCAAGTCAGCCATATTGCATGGGGGACATTGTGCTGGTTGTCTTGTATAGGTGACGTCCAAGTCAGCCATATTGCTTGGGGGACATTGTGCTGGTTGCCATGTTGTATAGGTGACTTCCAAGTCAGCCATATTGCTTGGGGGACATTGTGCTGGTGGCCATGTTCTATAGGTGACTTCCAAGTCAGCCATATTGCTTGGGGGACATTGTGCTGGTTGTCATGTTGTATAGGTGACTTCCAAGTCAGCCATATTGCATGGGTTACATTGTGCTGGTGGCCATGTTCTATAGGTGACTTCCAAGTCAGCCATATTGCATGGGGGACATTGTGCTGGTGGCCATGTTCTATAGGTGACTTCCAAGTCAGCCATATTGCATGGGGGACATTGTGCTGGTTGTCTTGTATAGGTGACTTCCAAGTCAGCCATATTGCATGGGGGACATTGTGCTGGTTGTGTTGTATAGGTGACTTCCAAATCAGCCATATTGCATGGGGGACATTGTGCTGGTTGTATTGTATAGGTGACTTCCAAATCAGCCATATTGCATGGGGGACATTGTGCTGGTTGTATTGTATAGGTGACTTCCAAGTCAGCCATATTGCATGGGGGACATTGTGCTGGTTGTCTTGTATAGGTGACTTCCAAGTCAGCCATATTGCTTGGGGGACATTGTGCTGGTTGTATTGTATAGTTTACTTCCAAGTCAGCCATATTGCATGGGGGACATTGTGCTGGTTGCCATGTTGTATAGGTGGCTTCCAAGTCAGCCATATTGCATGGGGGACATTGTGCTGGTGGCCATGTTCTATAGGTGACTTCCAAGTCAGCCATATTGCATTTGGGACATTGTGCTGATTGTATTGTATAGGTGACTTCCAAGTGAGCCATATTGCTTGGGGGACATTGTGCTGGTGGCCATGTTCTATAGGTGACTTCCAAGTCAGCCATATTGCATGGGGGACATTGTGCTGGTTGCCATGTTCTATAGGTGACTTCCAAGTCAGCCATATTGCATGGGGGACATTGTGCTGGTTGTCTTGTATAGGTGACTTCCAAGTCAGCCATATTGCTTGGGGGACATTGTGCTGGTTGCCATGTTCTATAGGTGACTTCCAAGTCAGCCATATTGCTTGGGGGACATTGTGCTGGTGGCCATGTTCTATAGGTGACTTCCAAGTCAGCCATATTGCTTGGGGGACATTGTGCTGGTTGCCATGTTGTATAGGTGACTTCCAAGTCAGCCATATTGCATGGGTTACATTGTGCTGGTGGCCATGTTCTATAGGTGACTTCCAAGTCAGCCATATTGCATGGGGGACATTGTGCTGGTGGCCATGTTCTATAGGTGACTTCCAAGTCAGCCATATTGCATGGGGGACATTGTGCTGGTTGTCTTGTATAGGTGACTTCCAAGTCAGCCATATTGCATGGGGGACATTGTGCTGGTTGTGTTGTATAGGTGACAACCAAATCAGCCATATTGCATGGGGGACATTGTGCTGGTTGTATTGTATAGGTGACTTCCAAGTCAACCATATTGCATGGGGGACATTGTGCTGGTTGTATTGTATAGGTGACTTCCAAGTCAGCCATATTGCATGGGGGACATTGTGCTGGTGGCCATGTCCTATAGGTGACTTCCAAGTCAGCCATATTGCATGGGGGACATTGTGCTGGTTGTCTTGTATAGGTGACTTCCAAGATCAGCCATATTGCTTGGGGGACATTGTGCTGGTTGTATTGTATAGGTGACTTCCAAGTCAGCCAAATTGCATAGGGGACATTGTGCTGGTTGCCATGTTGTATAGGTGACTTCCAAGTCAGCCATATTGCATGGGGGACATTGTGCTGGTGGCCATGTTCTATAGGTGACTTCCAAGTCAGCCATATTGCATTTGGGACATTGTGCTGGTTGTCTTGTATAGGTGACTTCCAAGTCAGCCATATTGCATGGGGGACATTGTGCTGGTTGTGTTGTATAGGCGACTTCCAAATCAGCCATATTGCATGGGGGACATTGTGCTGGTTGTATTGTATAGGTGACTTCCAAGTCAGCCATATTGCATGGGGGACATTGTGCTGGTTGTCTTGTATAGGTGACTTCCAAGTCAGCCATATTGCTTGGGGGACATTGTGCTGGTTGTATTGTATAGGTGACTTCCATGTCAGCCATATTGCATGGGGGACATTGTGCTGGTTGCCATGTTGTATAGGTGACTTCCAAGTCAGCCATATTGCATGGGGGACATTGTGCTGGTGGCCATGTTCTATAGGTGACTTCCAAGTCAGCCATATTGCATTTTGGACATTGTGCTGGTTGTATTGTATAGGTGACTTCCAAGTCAGCCATATTGCATGGGGGACATTGTGCTGGTTGTATTGTATAGGTGACTTCCAAGTGAGCCATATTGCTTGGTGGACATTGTGCTGGTGGCCATGTTCTATAGGTGACTTCCAAGTCAGCCATATTGCATGGGGGACATTGTGCTGGTTGCCATGTCCTATAGGTGACTTCCAAGTCAGCCATATTGCATGGGGGACATTGTGCTGGTTGTCTTGTATAGGTGACTTCCAAGTCAGCCATATTGCTTGGGGGACATTGTGCTGGTTGCCATGTTCTATAGGTGACTTCCAAGTCAGCCATATTGCTTGGGGGACATTGTGCTGGTGGCCATGTTCTATAGGTGACTTCCAAGTCAGCCATATTGCTTGGGGGACATTGTGCTGGTTGCCATGTTGTATAGGTGACTTCCAAGTCAGCCATATTGCATGGGGGACATTGTGCTGGTGGCCATGTTCTATCGGTGACTTCCAAGTCAGCCATATTGCATGGGGGACATTGTGCTGGTTGCCATGTTGTATAGGTGACTACCAAGTCAGCCAAATTGCATGGGGGACATTGTGCTGGTTGTATTGTATAGGTGACTTCCAAGTCAGCCATATTGCATGGGGGACATTGTGCTGGTTGCCATGTCCTATAGGTGACTTCCAAGTCAGCCATATTGCATGGGGGAAATTGTGCTGGTTGTCTTGTATAGGTGACTTCCAAGTCAGCCATATTGCTTGGGGGACATTGTGCTGGTTGCCATGTTCTATAGGTGACTTCCAAGTCAGCCATATTGCATGGGGGACATTGTGCTGGTGGCCATGTTCTATAGGTGACTTCCAAGTCAGCCATATTGCATGGGGGACATTGTGCTGGTTGTCTTGTATAGGTGACTTCCAAGTCAGCCATATTGCATGGGGGACATTGTGCTGGTTGTGTTGTATAGGTGACAACCAAATCAGCCATATTGCATGGGGGACATTGTGCTGGTTGTATTGTATAGGTGACTTCCAAGTCAACCATATTGCATGGGGGACATTGTGCTGGTTGTATTGTATAGGTGACTTCCAAGTCAGCCATATTGCATGGGGGACATTGTGCTGGTGGCCATGTCCTATAGGTGACTTCCAAGTCAGCCATATTGCATGGGGGACATTGTGCTGGTTGTCTTGTATAGGTGACTTCCAAGATCAGCCATATTGCTTGGGGGACATTGTGCTGGTTGTATTGTATAGGTGACTTCCAAGTCAGCCAAATTGCATAGGGGACATTGTGCTGGTTGCCATGTTGTATAGGTGACTTCCAAGTCAGCCATATTGCATGGGGGACATTGTGCTGGTGGCCATGTTCTATAGGTGACTTCCAAGTCAGCCATATTGCATTTGGGACATTGTGCTGGTTGTCTTGTATAGGTGACTTCCAAGTCAGCCATATTGCATGGGGGACATTGTGCTGGTTGTGTTGTATAGGCGACTTCCAAATCAGCCATATTGCATGGGGGACATTGTGCTGGTTGTATTGTATAGGTGACTTCCAAGTCAGCCATATTGCATGGGGGACATTGTGCTGGTTGTCTTGTATAGGTGACTTCCAAGTCAGCCATATTGCTTGGGGGACATTGTGCTGGTTGTATTGTATAGGTGACTTCCATGTCAGCCATATTGCATGGGGGACATTGTGCTGGTTGCCATGTTGTATAGGTGACTTCCAAGTCAGCCATATTGCATGGGGGACATTGTGCTGGTGGCCATGTTCTATAGGTGACTTCCAAGTCAGCCATATTGCATTTTGGACATTGTGTTGGTTGTATTGTATAGGTGACTTCCAAGTCAGCCATATTGCATGGGGGACATTGTGCTGGTTGTATTGTATAGGTGACTTCCAAGTGAGCCATATTGCTTGGTGGACATTGTGCTGGTGGCCATGTTCTATAGGTGACTTCCAAGTCAGCCATATTGCATGGGGGACATTGTGCTGGTTGCCATGTCCTATAGGTGACTTCCAAGTCAGCCATATTGCATGGGGGACATTGTGCTGGTTGTCTTGTATAGGTGACTTCCAAGTCAGCCATATTGCTTGGGGGACATTGTGCTGGTTGCCATGTTCTATAGGTGACTTCCAAGTCAGCCATATTGCTTGGGGGACATTGTGCTGGTGGCCATGTTCTATAGGTGACTTCCAAGTCAGCCATATTGCTTGGGGGACATTGTGCTGGTTGCCATGTTGTATAGGTGACTTCCAAGTCAGCCATATTGCATGGGGGACATTGTGCTGGTGGCCATGTTCTATCGGTGACTTCCAAGTCAGCCATATTGCATGGGGGACATTGTGCTGGTTGCCATGTTGTATAGGTGACTACCAAGTCAGCCAAATTGCATGGGGGACATTGTGCTGGTTGTATTGTATAGGTGACTTCCAAGTCAGCCATATTGCATGGGGGACATTGTGCTGGTTGCCATGTCCTATAGGTGACTTCCAAGTCAGCCATATTGCATGGGGGAAATTGTGCTGGTTGTCTTGTATAGGTGACTTCCAAGTCAGCCATATTGCTTGGGGGACATTGTGCTGGTTGCCATGTTCTATAGGTGACTTCCAAGTCAGCCATATTGCATGGGGGACATTGTGCTGGTGGCCATGTTCTATAGGTGACTTCCAAGTCAGCCATATTGCATGGGGGACATTGTGCTGGTTGTCTTGTATAGGTGACTTCCAAGTCAGCCATATTGCATGGGGGACATTGTGCTGGTTGTATTGTATAGGTGACTTCCAAGTCAGCCATATTGCATGGGGGACATTGTGCTGGTTGTCTTGTATAGGTGACTTCCAAGTCAGCCATATTGCATGGGGGACATTGTGCTGGTTGTGTTGTATAGGTGACTTCCAAATCAGCCATATTGCATGGGGGACATTGTGCTGGTTGTATTGTATATGTGACTTCCAAGTCAGCCATATTGCATGGGGGACATTGTGCTGGTTGTCTTGTATAGGTGACTTCCAAGTCAGCCATATTGCTTGGGGGACATTGTGCTGGTTGTATTGTATAGGTGACTTCCAAGTCAGCCATATTGCATGGGGGACATTGTGCTGGTTGCCATGTTGTATAGGTGACTTCCAAGTCAGCCATATTGCATGGGGGACATTGTGCTGGTGGCCATGTGCTATAGGTGACTTCCAAGTCAGCCATATTGCATTTGGGACATTGTGCTGGTTGTATTGTATAGGTGACTTCCAAGTCAGCCATATTGCATGGGGGACATTGTGCTGGTTGTATTGTATAGGTGACTTCCAAGTGAGCCATATTGCTTGGCGGACATTGTGCTGGTGGCCATGTTCTATAGGTGACTTCCAAGTCAGCCATATTGCATGGGGGACATTGTGCTGGTTGTATTGCATAGGTGACTTCCAAGTCAGCCATATTGCATGGGGGACATTGTGCTGGTTGTATTGTATAGGTGACTTCCAAGTCAGCCATATTGCATGGGGGACATTGTGCTGGTTGTATTGTATAGGTGACTTCCAAGTCAGCCATATTGCATGGGGGACATTGTGCTGGTGGCCATGTCCTATAGGTGACTTCCAAGTCAGCCATATTGCATGGGGGACATTGTGCTGGTTGTCTTGTATAGGTGACTTCCAAGTCAGCCATATTGCTTGGGGGACATTGTGCTGGTTGTATTGTATAGGTGACTTCCAAGTCAGCCAAATTGCATAGGGGACATTGTGCTGGTTGCCATGTTGTATAGGTGACTTCCAAGTCAGCCATATTGCATGGGGGACATTGTGCTGGTGGCCATGTTCTATAGGTGACTTCCAAGTCAGCCATATTGCATTTGGGACATTGTGCTGGTTGTCTTGTATAGGTGACTTCCAAGTCAGCCATATTGCATGGGGGACATTGTGCTGGTTGTGTTGTATAGGCGACTTCCAAATCAGTCATATTGCATGGGGGACATTGTGCTGGTTGTATTGTATAGGTGACTTCCAAGTCAGCCATATTGCATCGGGGACATTGTGCTGGTTGTCTTGTATAGGTGACTTCCAAGTCAGCCATATTGCTTGGGGGACATTGTGCTGGTTTTATTGTATAGGTGACTTCCATGTCAGCCATATTGCATGGGGGACATTGTGCTGGTTGCCATGTTGTATAGGTGACTTCCAAGTCAGCCATATTGCATGGGGGGCATTGTGCTGGTGGCCATGTTCTATAGGTGACTTCCAAGTCAGCCATATTGCATTTGGGACATTGTGCTGGTTGTATTGTATAGGTGACTTCCAAGTCAGCCATATTGCATGGGGGACATTGTGCTGGTTGTATTGTATAGGTGACTTCCAAGTGAGCCATATTGCTTGGCGGACATTGTGCTGGTGGCCATGTTCTATAGGTGACTTCCAAGTCAGCCATATTGCATGGTGGACATTGTGCTGGTTGCCATGTCCTATAGGTGACTTCCAAGTCAGCCATATTGCATGGGGGACATTGTGCTGGTTGTCTTGTATAGGTGACTTCCAAGTCAGCCATATTGCTTGGGGGACATTGTGCTGGTTGCCATGTTCTATAGGTGACTTCCAAGTCAGCCATATTGCTTGGGGGACATTGTGCTGGTGGCCATGTTCTATAGGTGACTTCCAAGTCAGCCATATTGCTTGGGGGACATTGTGCTGGTTGCCATGTTGTATAGGTGACTTCCAAGTCAGCCATATTGCATGGGGGACATTGTGCTGGTGGCCATGTTCTATAGGTGACTTCCAAGTCAGCCATATTGCATGGGGGACATTGTGCTGGTGGCCATGTTCTATAGGTGACTTCCAATTCAGCCATATTGCATGGGGGACATTGTGCTGGTTGTCTTGTATAGGTGACTTCCAAGTCAGCCATATTGCATGGGGGACATTGTGCTGGTTGTGTTGTATAGGTGACTTCCAAATCAGCCATATTGCATGGGGGACATTGTGCTGGTTGCCATGTTGTATAGGTGACTTCCAAGTCAGCCATATTGCATGGGGGACATTGTGCTGGTTGTATTGTATAGGTGACTTCCAAGTCAGCCATATTGCATAGGGGACATTGTGCTGGTTGCCATGTTGTATAGGTGACTTCCAAGTCAGCCATATTGCATGGGGGACATTGTGCTGGTGGCCAAGTTCTATAGGTGACTTCCAAGTCAGCCATATTGCATGGGGGACATTGTGCTGGTTGTCTTGTATAGGTGACTTCCAAGTCAGCCATATTGCATGGGGGACATTGTGCTGGTTGTGTTGTATAGGTGACTTCCAAATCAGCCATATTGCATGGGGGACATTGTGCTGGTTGTATTGTATAGGTGACTTCCAAGTCAGCCATATTGCATGGGGGACATTGTGCTGGTTGTCTTGTATAGGTGACTTCCAAGTCAGCCATATTGCATGGGGGACATTGTGCTGGTTGTCTTGTATAGGTGACTTCCAAGTCAGCCATATTGCTTGGGGGACATTGTGCTGGTTGTATTGTATAGGTGACTTCCATGTCAGCCATATTGCATGGGGGACATTGTGCTGGTGGCTATGTTCTATAGGTGACTTCCAAGTCAGCCATATTGCATTTGGGACATTGTGCTGGTTGTATTGTATAGGTGACTTCCAAGTCAGCCATATTGCATGGGGGACATTGTGCTGGTTGTCTTGTATAGGTGACTTCCAAGTCAGCCATATTGCATGGGGGACATTGTGCTGGTTGTGTTGTATAGGTGACTTCCAAATCAGACATATTGCATGGGGGACATTGTGCTGGTTGCCATGTTGTATAGGTGACTTCCAAGTCAGCCATATTGCATGGGGGACATTGTGCTGGTTGTATTGTATATGTGACTTCCAAGTCAGCCATATTGCATGGGGGACATTGTGCTGGTGGCCATGTCCTTTAGGTGACTTCCAAGTCAGCCATATTGCATGGGGGACATTGTGCTGGTTGTCTTGTATAGGTGACTTCCAAGTGAGCCATATTGCTTGGCGGACATTGTGCTGGTTGTGTTGTATAGGTGACTTCCAAATCAGCCATATTGCATGGGGGACATTGTGCTGGTTGTATTGTATAGGTGACTTCCAAGTCAGCCATATTGCATGGGGGACATTGTGCTGGTTGTATTGTATAGGTGACTTCCAAGTCAGCCATATTGCATGGGGGACATTGTGCTGGTGGCCATGTCCTATAGGTGACTTCCAAGTCAGCCATATTGCATGGGGGACATTGTGCTGGTTGTCTTGTATAGGTGACTTCCAATTCAGCCATATTGCATGGGGGACATTGTGCTGGTGGCCATGTTCTATAGGTGACTTCCAAGTCAGCCATATTGCATTTGGGACATTGTGCTGGTTGTATTGTATAGGTGACTTCCAAGTCAGCCATATTGCATGGGGGACATTGTGCTGGTTGTATTGTATAGGTGACTTCCAAGTGAGCCATATTGCTTGGCGGACATTGTGCTGGTGGCCATGTTCTATAGGTGACTTCCAAGTCAGCCATATTGCATGGGGGACATTGTGCTGGTTGCCATGTCCTATAGGTGACTTCCAAGTCAGCCATATTGCTTGGGGGACATTGTGCTGGTGGCCATGTTCTATAGGTGACTTCCAAGTCAGCCATATTGCTTGGGGGACATTGTGCTGGTTGCCATGTTGTATAGGTGACTTCCAAGTCAGCCATATTGCATGGGTTACATTGTGCTGGTGGCCATGTTCTATAGGTGACTTCCAAGTCAGCCATATTGCATGGGGGACATTGTGCTGGTGGCCATGTTCTATAGGTGACTTCCAAGTCAGCCATATTGCATGGGGGACATTGTGCTGGTTGTCTTGTATAGGTGACTTCCAAGTCAGCCATATTGCATGGGGGACATTGTGCTGGTTGTGTTGTATAGGTGACTTCCAAATCAGCCATATTGCATGGGGGACATTGTGCTGGTTGCCATGTTGTATAGGTGACTTCCAAGTCAGCCATATTGCATGGGGGACATTGTGCTGGTTGTATTGTATATGTGACTTCCAAGTCAGCCATATTGCATGGGGGACATTGTGCTGGTGGCCATGTCCTTTAGGTGACTTCCAAGTCAGCCATATTGCATGGGGGACATTGTGCTGGTTGTCTTGTATAGGTGACTTCCAAGTGAGCCATATTGCTTGGCGGAAATTGTGCTGGTTGTATTGTATAGGTGACTTCCAAGTCAGCCATATTGCATGGGGGACATTGTGCTGGTGGCCATGTCCTATAGGTGACTTCCAAGTCAGCCATATTGCATGGGGGACATTGTGCTGGTTGTCTTGTATAGGTGACTTCCAAGTCAGCCATATTGCTTGGGGGACATTGTGCTGGTTGTATTGTATAGGTGACTTCCAAGTCAGCCATATTGCATAGGGGACATTGTGCTGGTTGCCATGTTGTATAGGTGACTTCCAAGTCAGCCATATTGCATGGGGGACATTGTGCTGGTGGCCAAGTTCTATAGGTGACTTCCAAGTCAGCCATATTGCATGGGGGACATTGTGCTGGTTGTCTTGTATAGGTGACTTCCAAGTCAGCCATATTGCATGGGGGGCATTGTGCTGGTTGTGTTGTATAGGTGACTTCCAAATCAGCCATATTGCATGGGGGACATTGTGCAGGTTGCCATGTTGTATAGGTGACTTCCAAGTCAGCCATATTGCATGGGGGACATTGTGCTGGTTGTATTGTATAGGTGACTTCCAAGTGAGCCATATTGCTTGGCGGACATTGTGCTGGTTGTGTTGTATAGGTGACTTCCAAATCAGCCATATTGCATGGGGGACATTGTGCTGGTTGTATTGTATAGGTGACTTCCAAGTCAGCCATATTGCATGGGGGACATTGTGCTGGTTGTATTGTATAGGTGACTTCCAAGTCAGCCATATTGCATGGGGGACATTGTGCTGGTGGCCATGTCCTTTAGGTGACTTCCAAGTCAGCCATATTGCATGGGGGACATTGTGCTGGTTGTCTTGTATAGGTGACTTCCAAGTAAGCCATATTGCTTGGCGGACATTGTGCTGGTTGTGTTGTATAGGTGACTTCCAAATCAGCCATATTGCATGGGGGACATTGTGCTGGTTGTATTGTATAGGTGACTTCCAAGTCAGCCATATTGCATGGGGGACATTGTGCTGGTTGTATTGTATAGGTGACTTCCAAGTCAGCCATATTGCATGGGGGACATTGTGCTGGTTGTCTTGTATAGGTGACTTCCAAGTCAGCCATATTGCTTGGGGGACATTGTGCTGGTTGTATTGTATAGGTGACTTCCAAGTCAGCCATATTGCATAGGGGACATTGTGCTGGTTGCCATGTTGTATAGGTGACTTCCAAGTCAGCCATATTGCATGGGGGACATTGTGCTGGTGGCCAAGTTCTATAGGTGACTTCCAAGTCAGCCATATTGCATGGGGGACATTGTGCTGGTTGTCTTGTATAGGTGACTTCCAAGTCAGCCATATTGCATGGGGGACATTGTGCTGGTTGTGTTGTATAGGTGACTTCCAAATCAGCCATATTGCATGGGGGACATTGTGCTGGTTGTATTGTATAGGTGACTTCCAAGTCAGCCATATTGCATGGGGGACATTGTGCTGGTTGTCTTGTATAGGTGACTTCCAAGTCAGCCATATTGCTTGGGGGACATTGTGCTGGTTGTATTGTATAGGTGACTTCCAAGTCAGCCATATTGCATGGGGGACATTGTGCTGGTTGTCTTGTATAGGTGACTTCCAAGTCAGCCATATTGCATGGGGGACATTGTGCTGGTGGCCAAGTTCTATAGGTGACTTCCAAGTCAGCCATATTGCATGGGGGACATTGTGCTGGTTGTCTTGTATAGGTGACTTCCAAGTCAGCCATATTGCATGGGGGACATTGTGCTGGTTGTGTTGTATAGGTGACTTCCAAATCAGCCATATTGCATGGGGGACATTGTGCTGGTTGCCATGTTGTATAGGTGACTTCCAAGTCAGCCATATTGCATGGGGAACATTGTGCTGGTGGCTATGTTCTATAGGTGACTTCCAAGTCAGCCATATTGCATTTGGGACATTGTGCTGGTTGTATTGTATAGGTGACTTCCAAGTCAGCCATATTGCATGGGGGACATTGTGCTGGTTGTCTTGTATAGGTGACTTCCAAGTCAGCCATATTGCATGGGGGACATTGTGCTGGTTGTGTTGTATAGGTGACTTCCAAATCAGCCATATTGCATGGGGGACATTGTGCTGGTTGCCATGTTGTATAGGTGACTTCCAAGTCAGCCATATTGCATGGGGGACATTGTGCTGGTTGTATTGTATATGTGACTTCCAAGTCAGCCATATTGCATGGGGGACATTGTGCTGGTGGCCATATCCTTTAGGTGACTTCCAAGTCAGCCATATTGCATGGGGGACATTGTGCTGGTTGTCTTGTATAGGTGGCTTCCAAGTGAGCCATATTGCTTGGCGGACATTGTGCTGGTTGTGTTGTATAGGTGACTTCCAAATCAGCCATATTGCATGGGGGACATTGTGCTGGTTGTATTGTATAGGTGACTTCCAAGTCAGCCATATTGCATGGGGGACATTGTGCTGGTTGTATTGTATAGGTGACTTCCAAGTCAGCCATATTGCATGGGGGACATTGTGCTGGTGGCTATGTCCTATAGGTGACTTCCAAGTCAGCCATATTGCATGGGGGACATTGTGCTGGTTGTCTTGTATAGGTGACTTCCAAGTCAGCCATATTGCTTGGGGGACATTGTGCTGGTTGTATTGTATAGGTGACTTCCAAGTCAGCCATATTGCATAGGGGACATTGTGCTGGTTGCCATGTTGTATAGGTGACTTCCAAGTCAGCCATATTGCATGGGGGACATTGTGCTGGTGGCCAAGTTCTATAGGTGACTTCCAAGTCAGCCATATTGCATGGGGGACATTGTGCTGGTTGTCTTGTATAGGTGACTTCCAAGTCAGCCATATTGCATGGGGGACATTGTGCTGGTTGTGTTGTATAGGTGACTTCCAAATCAGCCATATTGCATGGGGGACATTGTGCTGGTTGCCATGTTGTATAGGTGACTTCCAAGTCAGCCATATTGCATGGGGGACATTGTGCTGGTTGTATTGTATATGTGACTTCCAAGTCAGCCATATTGCATGGGGGACATTGTGCTGGTGGCCATGTCCTTTAGGTGACTTCCAAGTCAGCCATATTGCATGGGGGACATTGTGCTGGTTGTCTTGTATAGGTGACTTCCAAGTGAGCCATATTGCTCGGCGGACATTGTGCTGGTTGTGTTGTATAGGTGACTTCCAAATCAGCCATATTGCATGGGGGACATTGTGCTGGTTGTATTGTATAGGTGACTTCCAAGTCAGCCATATTGCATGGGGGACATTGTGCTGGTTGTATTGTATAGGTGACTTCCAAGTCAGCCATATTGCATGGGGGACATTGTGTTGGTGGCCATGTCCTACAGGTGACTTCCAAGTCAGCCATATTGCATGGGGGACATTGTGCTGGTTGTCTTGTATAGGTGACTTCCAAGTCAGCCATATTGCTTGGGGGACATTGTGCTGGTTGTATTGTATAGGTGACTTCCAAGTCAGCCATATTGCATAGGGGACATTGTGCTGGTTGCCATGTTGTATAGGTGACTTCCAAGTCAGCCATATTGCATGGGGGACATTGTGCTGGTGGCCAAGTTCTATAGGTGACTTCCAAGTCAGCCATATTGCATGGGGGACATTGTGCTGGTTGTCTTGTATAGGTGACTTCCAAGTCAGCCATATTGCATGGGGGACATTGTGCTGGTTGTGTTGTATAGGTGACTTCCAAATCAGCCATATTGCATGGGGGACATTGTGCTGGTTGTATTGTATAGGTGACTTCCAAGTCAGCCATATTGCATGGCGGACATTGTGCTGGTTGTCTTGTATAGGTGACTTCCAAGTCAGCCATATTGCTTGGGGGACATTGTGCTGGTTGTATTGTATAGGTGACTTCCATGTCAGCCATATTACATGGGGGACATTGTGCTGGTTGCCATGTTGTATAGGTGACTTCCAAGTCAGCCATATTGCATGGGGGACATTGTGCTGGTGGCTATGTTCTATAGGTGACTTCCAAGTCAGCCATATTGCATTTGGGACATTGTGCTGGTTGTATTGTATAGGTGACTTCCAAGTCAGCCATATTGCATGGGGGACATTGTGCTGGTTGTATTGTATAGGTGACTTCCAAGTGAGCCATATTGCTTGGCGAACATTGTGCTGGTGGCCATGTTCTATAGGTGACTTCCAAGTCAGCCATATTGCATGGGGGACATTGTGCTGGTTGCCATGTCCTATAGGTGACTTCCAAGTCAGCCATATTGCATGGGGGACATTGTGTTGGTGGCCATGTCCTACAGGTGACTTCCAAGTCAGCCATATTGCATGGGGGACATTGTGCTGGTTGTCTTGTATAGGTGACTTCCAAGTCAGCCATATTGCTTGGGGGACATTGTGCTGGTTGTATTGTATAGGTGACTTCCAAGTCAGCCATATTGCATAGGGGACATTGTGCTGGTTGCCATGTTGTATAGGTGACTTCCAAGTCAGCCATATTGCATGGGGGACATTGTGCTGGTGGCCAAGTTCTATAGGTGACTTCCAAGTCAGCCATATTGCATGGGGGACATTGTGCTGGTTGTCTTGTATAGGTGACTTCCAAGTCAGCCATATTGCATGGGGGACATTGTGCTGGTTGTGTTGTATAGGTGACTTCCAAATCAGCCATATTGCATGGGGGACATTGTGCTGGTTGTATTGTATAGGTGACTTCCAAGTCAGCCATATTGCATGGGGGACATTGTGCTGGTTGTCTTGTATAGGTGACTTCCAAGTCAGCCATATTGCTTGGGGGACATTGTGCTGGTTGTATTGTATAGGTGACTTCCATGTCAGCCATATTGCATGGGGGACATTGTGCTGGTGGCTATGTTCTATAGGTGACTTCCAAGTCAGCCATATTGCATTTGGGACATTGTGCTGGTTGTATTGTATAGGTGACTTCCAAGTCAGCCATATTGCATGGGGGACATTGTGCTGGTTGTATTGTATAGGTGACTTCCAAGTGAGCCATATTGCTTGGCGAACATTGTGCTGGTGGCCATGTTCTATAGGTGACTTCCAAGTCAGCCATATTGCATGGGGGACATTGTGCTGGTTGCCATGTCCTATAGGTGACTTCCAAGTCAGCCATATTGCATGGGGGACATTGTGCTGGTTGTCTTGTATAGGTGACTTCCAAGTCAGCCATATTGCTTGGGGGACATTGTGCTGGTTGCCATGTTCTATAGGTGACTATCAAGTCAGCCATATTGCTTGGGGGACATTGTGCTGGTGGTCTTGTATAGGTGACTTCCAAGTCAGCCATATTGCTTGGGGGACATTGTGCTGGTTGCCATGTCCTATAGGTGACTTCCAAGTCAGCCATATTGCATGGGGGAAATTGTGCTGGTTGTCTTGTATAGGTGACTTCCAAGTCAGCCATATTGCTTGGGGGACATTGTGCTGGTTGCCATGTTCTATAGGTGACTTCCAAGTCAGCCATATTGCATGGGGGACATTGTGCTGGTGGCCATGTTCTATAGGTGACTTCCAAGTCAGCAATATTGCATGGGGGACATTGTGCTGGTTGTCTTGTATAGGTGACTTCCAAGTCAGCCATATTGCATGGGGGACATTGTGCTGGTTGTATTGTATAGGTGACTTCCAAGTCAGCCATATTGCATGGGGGACATTGTGCTGGTGGCCATGTCCTATAGGTGACTTCCAAGTCAGCCATATTGCATGGGGGACATTGTGCTGGTTGTCTTGTATAGGTGACTTCCAAGTCAGCCATATTGCTTGGGGGACATTGTGCTGGTTGTATTGTATAGGTGACTTCCAAGTCAGCCATATTGCATGGGGGACATTGTGCTGGTTGCCATGTTGTATAGGTGACTTCCAAGTCAGCCATATTGCATGGGGGACATTGTGCTGGTGGCCATGTTCTATAGGTGACTTCCAAGTCAGCCATATTACATTTGGGACATTGTGCTGGTTGTATTGTATAGGTGACTTCCAAGTCAGCCATATTGCATGGGGGACATTGTGCTGGTTGTATTGTATAGGTGACTTCCAAGTGAGCCATATTGCTTGGCGGACATTGTGCTGGTGGCCATGTTCTATAGTTGACTTCCAAGTCAGCCATATTGCATGGGGGACATTGTGCTGGTTGCCATGTCCTATAGGTGACTTCCAAGTCAGCCATATTGCATGGGGGACATTGTGCTGGTTGTCTTGTATAGGTGACTTCCAAGTCAGCCATATTGCTTGGGGGACATTGTGCTGGTTGCCATGTTCTATAGGTGACTTCCAAGTCAGCCATATTGCTTGGGGGACATTGTGCTGGTGGCCATGTTCTATAGGTGACTTCCAAGTCAGCCATATTGCTTGGGGGACATTGTGCTGGTTGCCATGTTGTATAGGTGACTTCCAAGTCAGCCAAATTGCATGGGGGACATTGTGCTGGTTGTATTGTATAGGTGACTTCAAGTCAGCCATATTGCATGGGGGACATTGTGCTGGTTGCATGTTGTATAAGTGACTTCCAAGTCAGCCATATTGCATGGGGGACATTGTGCTGGTGGCTATGTTCTATAGGTGACTTCCAAGTCAGCCATATTGCATTTGGGACATTGTGCTGGTTGTATTGTATAGGTGACTTCCAAGTCAGCCATATTGCATGGGGGACATTGTGCTGGTTGAATTGTATAGGTGACTTCCAAGTGAGCCATATTGCTTGGCGGACATTGTGCTGGTGGCCATGTTCTATAGGTGACTTCCAAGTCAGCCATATTGCATGGGGGACATTGTGCTGGTTGCCATGTCCTATAGGTGACTTCCAAGTCAGCCATATTGCATGGGGGACATTGTGCTGGTTGTCTTGTATAGGTGACTTCCAAGTCAGCCATATTGCTTGGGGGACATTGTGCTGGTTGCCATGTTCTATAGGTGACTTCCAAGTCAGCCATATTGCTTGGGGGACATTGTGCTGGTGGCCATGTTCTATAGGTGACTTCCAAGTCAGCCATATTGCTTGGGGGACATTGTGCTGGTTGCCATGTTGTATAGGTGACTTCCAAGTCAGCCATATTGCATGGGGGACATTGTGCTGGTGGCCATGTTCTATATGTGACTTCCAAGTCAGCCATATTGCATGGGGGACATTGTGCTGGTTGCCATGTTGTATAGGTGACTTCCAAGTCAGCCAAATTGCATGGGGGACATTGTGCTGGTTGTATTGTATAGGTGACTTCCAAGTCAGCCATATTGCATGGGGGACATTGTGCTGGTTGTATTGTATAGGTGACTTCCAATTCAGCCATATTGCATGGGGGACATTGTGCTGGTGGCCATGTCCTATAGGTGACTTCCAAGTCAGCCATATTGCATGGGGGACATTGTGCTGGTTGTCTTGTATAGGTGACTTCCAAGTCATCCATATTGCTTGGGGGACATTGTGCTGGTTGTATTGTATAGGTGATTTCCAAGTCAGCCATATTGCTTGGCGGACATTGTGCTGGTGGCCATGTTCTATAGGTGACTTCCAAGTCAGCCATATTGCATGGGGGACATTGTGCTGGTTGCCATGTCCTATAGGTGACTTCCAAGTCAGCCATATTGCATGGGGGACATTGTGCTGGTTGTCTTGTATAGGTGACTTCCAAGTCAGCCATATTGCTTGGGGGACATTGTGCTGGTTGCCATGTTCTATAGGTGACTTCCAAGACAGCCATATTGCTTGGGGGACATTGTGCTGGTGGCCATGTTCTATAGGTGACTTCCAAGTCAGCCATATTGCTTGGGGGACATTGTGCTGGTTGCCATGTTGTATAGGTGACTTCCAAGTCAGCCATATTGCATGGGGGACATTGTGCTGGTGGCCATGTTCTATAGGTGACTTCCAAGTCAGCCATATTGCATGGGGGACATTGTGCTGGTTGCCATGTCCTATAGGTGACTTCCAAGTCAGCCATATTGCATGGGGGACATTGTGCTGGTTGTCTTGTATAGGTGACTTCCAAGTCAGCCATATTGTTTTGGGGGACATTGTGCTGGTTGCCATGTTCTATAGGTGACTTCCAAGTCAGCCATATTGCTTGGGGGACATTGTGCTGGTTGCCATGTTGTATAGGTGACTTCCAAGTCAGCCATATTGCATGGGGGACATTGTGCTGGTGGCCATGTTCTATAGGTGACTTCCAAGTCAGCCATATTGCATGGGGGACATTGTGCTGGTTGCCATGTTGTATAGGTGACTTCCAAGTCAGCCATATTGCTTGGGGGACATTGTGCTGGTTGCCATGTTGTATAGGTGACTTCCAAGTCAGCCATATTGCATGGGGGACATTGTGCTGGTGGCCATGTTCTATATGTGACTTCCAAGTCAGCCATATTGCATGGGGGACATTGTGCTGGTTGCCATGTTGTATAGGTGACTTCCAAGTCAGCCAAATTGCATGGGGGACATTGTGCTGGTTGTATTGTATAGGTGACTTCCAAGTCAGCCATATTGCATGGGGGACATTGTGCTGGTTGTATTGTATAGGTGACTTCCAATTCAGCCATATTGCATGGGGGACATTGTGCTGGTGGCCATGTCCTATAGGTGACTTCCAAGTCAGCCATATTGCATGGGGGACATTGTGCTGGTTGTCTTGTATAGGTGACTTCCAAGTCATCCATATTGCTTGGGGGACATTGTGCTGGTTGTATTGTATAGGTGATTTCCAAGTCAGCCATATTGCTTGGCGGACATTGTGCTGGTGGCCATGTTCTATAGGTGACTTCCAAGTCAGCCATATTGCATGGGGGACATTGTGCTGGTTGCCATGTCCTATAGGTGACTTCCAAGTCAGCCATATTGCATGGGGGACATTGTGCTGGTTGTCTTGTATAGGTGACTTCCAAGTCAGCCATATTGCTTGGGGGACATTGTGCTGGTTGCCATGTTCTATAGGTGACTTCCAAGACAGCCATATTGCTTGGGGGACATTGTGCTGGTGGCCATGTTCTATAGGTGACTTCCAAGTCAGCCATATTGCTTGGGGGACATTGTGCTGGTTGCCATGTTGTATAGGTGACTTCCAAGTCAGCCATATTGCATGGGGGACATTGTGCTGGTGGCCATGTTCTATAGGTGACTTCCAAGTCAGCCATATTGCATGGGGGACATTGTGCTGGTTGCCATGTCCTATAGGTGACTTCCAAGTCAGCCATATTGCATGGGGGACATTGTGCTGGTTGTCTTGTATAGGTGACTTCCAAGTCAGCCATATTGTTTTGGGGGACATTGTGCTGGTTGCCATGTTCTATAGGTGACTTCCAAGTCAGCCATATTGCTTGGGGGACATTGTGCTGGTGGCCATGTTCTATAGGTGACTTCCAAGTCAGCCATATTGCTTGGGGGACATTGTGCTGGTTGCCATGTTGTATAGGTGACTTCCAAGTCAGCCATATTGCATGGGGGACATTGTGCTGGTGGCCATGTTCTATAGGTGACTTCCAAGTCAGCCATATTGCATGGGGGACATTGTGCTGGTTGCCATGTTGTATAGGTGACTTCCAAGTCAGCCAAATTGCATGGGGGACATTGTGCTGGTTGTATTGTATAGGTGACTTCCAAGTCAGCCATATTGCATGGGGGACATTGTGCTGGTTGCCATGTTGTATAGGTGACTTCCAAGTCAGCCATATTGCATGGGGGACATTGTGCTGGTGGCTATGTTCTATAGGTGACTTCCAAGTCAGCCATATTGCATTTGGGACATTGTGCTGGTTGTATTGTATAGGTGACTTCCAAGTCAGCCATATTGAATGGGGGACATTGTGCTAGTTGTATTGTATAGGTGACTTCCAAGTGAGCCATATTGCTTGGCGGACATTGTGCTGGTGGCCATGTTCTATAGGTGACTTCCAAGTCAGCCATATTGCATGGGGGACATTGTGCTGGTTGCCATGTCCTATAGGTGACTTCCAAGTCAGCCATATTGCATGGGGGACATTGTGCTGGTTGTCTTGTATAGGTGACTTCCAAGTCAGCCATATTGCTTGGGGGACATTGTGCTGGTTGTATTGTATAGGTGACTTCCAAGTCAGCCATATTGCATGGGGGACATTGTGCTGGTTGCCATGTTGTATAGGTGACTTCCAAGTCAGCCATATTGCATGGGGGACATTGTGCTGGTGGCCATGTTCTATAGGTGACTTCCAAGTCAGCCATATTACATTTGGGACATTGTGCTGGTTGTATTGTATAGGTGACTTCCAAGTCAGCCATATTGCATGGGGACATTGTGCTGGTTGTATTGTATAGGTGACTTCCAAGTGAGCCATATTGCTTGGCGGACATTGTGCTGGTGGCCATGTTCTATAGTTGACTTCCAAGTCAGCCATATTGCATGGGGGACATTGTGCTGGTTGCCATGTCCTATAGGTGACTTCCAAGTCAGCCATATTGCATGGGGGACATTGTGCTGGTTGTCTTGTATAGGTGACTTCCAAGTCAGCCATATTGCTTGGGGGACATTGTGCTGGTTGCCATGTTCTATAGGTGACTTCCAAGTCAGCCATATTGCTTGGGGGACATTGTGCTGGTGGCCATGTTCTATAGGTGACTTCCAAGTCAGCCATATTGCTTGGGGGACATTGTGCTGGTTGCCATGTTGTATAGGTGACTTCCAAGTCAGCCAAATTGCATGGGGGACATTGTGCTGGTTGTATTGTATAGGTGACTTCCAAGTCAGCCATATTGCATGGGGGACATTGTGCTGGTTGCCATGTTGTATAGGTGACTTCCAAGTCAGCCATATTGCATGGGGGACATTGTGCTGGTGGCTATGTTCTATAGGTTACTTCCAAGTCAGCCATATTGCATTTGGGACATTGTGCTGGTTGTATTGTATAGGTGACTTCCAAGTCAGCCATATTGCATGGGGGACATTGTGCTGGTTGAATTGTATAGGTGACTTCCAAGTGAGCCATATTGCTTGGCGGACATTGTGCTGGTGGCCATGTTCTATAGGTGACTTCCAAGTCAGCCATATTGCATGGGGGACATTGTGCTGGTTGCCATGTCCTATAGGTGACTTCCAAGTCAGCCATATTGCATGGGGGACATTGTGCTGGTTGTCTTGTATAGGTGACTTCCAAGTCAGCCATATTGCTTGGGGGACATTGTGCTGGTTGCCATGTTCTATAGGTGACTTCCAAGTCAGCCATATTGCATGGGGGACATTGTGCTGGTGGCCATGTTCTATATGTGACTTCCAAGTCAGCCATATTGCTTGGGGGACATTGTGCTGGTTGCCATGTTGTATAGGTGACTTCCAAGTCAGCCATATTGCATGGGGGACATTGTGCTGGTGGCCATGTTCTATAGGTGACTTCCAAGTCAGCCATATTGCATGGGGGACATTGTGCTGGTTGCCATGTTGTATAGGTGACTTCCAAGTCAGCCAAATTGCATGGGGGACATTGTGCTGGTTGTATTGTATAGGTGACTTCCAAGTCAGCCATATTGCATGGGGGACATTGTGCTGGTTGTATTGTATAGGTGACTTCCAATTCAGCCATATTGCATGGGGGACATTGTGCTGGTGGCCATGTCCTATAGGTGACTTCCAAGTCAGCCATATTGCATGGGGGACATTGTGCTGGTTGTCTTGTATAGGTGACTTCCAAGTCAGCCATATTGCTTGGGGGACATTGTGCTGGTTGTATTGTATAGGTGACTTCCAAGTCAGCCATATTGCATGGGGGACATTGTGCTGGTTGCCATGTTGTATAGGTGACTTCCAAGTCAGCCATATTGCATGGGGGACATTGTGCTGGTGGCCATGTTCTATAGGTGACTTCCAAGTCAGCCATATTGCATTTGGGACATTGTGCTGGTTGTATTGTATAGGTGACTTCCAAGTCAGCCATATTGCATGGGGGACATTGTGCTGGTTGTATTGTATAGGTGACTTCCAAGTGAGCCATATTGCTTGGCGGACATTGTGCTGGTGGCCATGTTCTATAGGTGACTTCCAAGTCAGCCATATTGCATGGGGGACATTGTGCTGGTTGCCATGTCCTATAGGTGACTTCCAAGTCAGCCATATTGCATGGGGGACATTGTGCTGGTTGTCTTGTATAGGTGACTTCCAAGTCAGCCATATTGCTTGGGGGACATTGTGCTGGTTGCCATGTTCTATAGGTGACTTCCAAGTCAGCCATATTGCTTGGGGGACATTGTGCTGGTGGCCATGTTCTATAGGTGACTTCCAAGTCAGCCATATTGCTTGGGGGACATTGTGCTGGTGGCCATGTTCTATATGTGACTTCCAAGTCAGCCATATTGCTTGGGGGACATTGTGCTGGTTGCCATGTTGTATAGGTGACTTCCAAGTCAGCCATATTGCATGGGGGACATTGTGCTGGTGGCCATGTTCTATAGGTGACTTCCAAGTCAGCCATATTGCATGGGGGACATTGTGCTGGTTGCCATGTTGTATAGGTGACTTCCAAGTCAGCCAAATTGCATGGGGGACATTGTGCTGGTTGTATTGTATAGGTGACTTCCAAGTCAGCCATATTGCATGGGGGACATTGTGCTGGTTGTATTGTATAGGTGACTTCCAATTCAGCCATATTGCATGGGGGACATTGTGCTGGTGGCCATGTCCTATAGGTGACTTCCAAGTCAGCCATATTGCATGGGGGACATTGTGCTGGTTGTCTTGTATAGGTGACTTCCAAGTCAGCCATATTGCTTGGGGGACATTGTGCTGGTTGTATTGTATAGGTGACTTCCAAGTCAGCCATATTGCATGGGGGACATTGTGCTGGTTGCCATGTTGTATAGGTGACTTCCAAGTCAGCCATATTGCATGGGGGACATTGTGCTGGTGGCCATGTTCTATAGGTGACTTCCAAGTCAGCCATATTGCATTTGGGACATTGTGCTGGTTGTATTGTATAGGTGACTTCCAAGTCAGCCATATTGCATGGGGGACATTGTGCTGGTTGTATTGTATAGGTGACTTCCAAGTGAGCCATATTGCTTGGCGGACATTGTGCTGGTGGCCATGTTCTATAGGTGACTTCCAAGTCAGCCATATTGCATGGGGGACATTGTGCTGGTTGCCATGTCCTATAGGTGACTTCCAAGTCAGCCATATTGCATGGGGGACATTGTGCTGGTTGTCTTGTATAGGTGACTTCCAAGTCAGCCATATTGCTTGGGGGACATTGTGCTGGTTGCCATGTTCTATAGGTGACTTCCAAGTCAGCCATATTGCTTGGGGGACATTGTGCTGGTGGCCATGTTCTATAGGTGACTTCCAAGTCAGCCATATTGCTTGGGGGACATTGTGCTGGTTGCCATGTTGTATAGGTGACTTCCAAGTCAGCCATATTGCATGGGGGACATTGTGCTGGTGGCCATGTTCTATAGGTGACTTCCAAGTCAGCCATATTGCATGGGGGACATTGTGCTGGTTGCCATGTCCTATAGGTGACTTCCAAGTCAGCCATATTGCATGGGGGACATTGTGCTGGTTGTCTTGTATAGGTGACTTCCAAGTCAGCCATATTGCTTGGGGGACATTGTGCTGGTTGCCATGTTCTATAGGTGACTTCCAAGTCAGCCATATTGCTTGGGGGACATTGTGCTGGTGGCCATGTTCTATAGGTGACTTCCAAGTCAGCCATATTGCTTGGGGGACATTGTGCTGGTTGCCATGTTGTATAGGTGACTTCCAAGTCAGCCATATTGCATGGGGGACATTGTGCTGGTGGCCATGTTCTATAGGTGACTTCCAAGTCAGCCATATTGCATGGGGGACATTGTGCTGGTTGCCATGTTGTATAGGTGACTTCCAAGTCAGCCAAATTGCATGGGGGACATTGTGCTGGTTGTATTGTATAGGTGACTTCCAAGTCAGCCATATTGCATGGGGGACATTGTGCTGGTTGCCATGTTGTATAGGTGACTTCCAAGTCAGCCATATTGCACGGGGGACATTGTGCTGGTGGCTATGTTCTATAGGTGACTTCCAAGTCAGCCATATTGCATTTGGGACATTGTGCTGGTTGTATTGTATAGGTGACTTCCAAGTCAGCCATATTGCATGGGGGACATTGTGCTGGTTGTATTGTATAGGTGACTTCCAAGTGAGCCATATTGCTTGGCGGACATTGTGCTGGTGGCCATGTTCTATAGGTGACTTCCAAGTCAGCCATATTGCATGGGGGACATTGTGCTGGTTGCCATGTCCTATAGGTGACTTCCAAGTCAGCCATATTGCATGGGGGACATTGTGCTGGTTGTCTTGTATAGGTGACTTCCAAGTCAGCCATATTGCTTGGGGGACATTGTGCTGGTTGCCATGTTCTATAGGTGACTTTCAAGTCAGCCATATTGCTTGGGGGACATTGTGCTGGTGGCCATGTTCTATAGGTGACTTCCAAGTCAGCCATATTGCTTGGGGGACATTGTGCTGGTTGCCATGTTGTATAGGTGACTTCCAAGTCAGCCATATTGCATGGGGGACATTGTGCTGGTGGCCATGTTCTATAGGTGACTTCCAAGTCAGCCATTTTGCATGGGGGACATTGTGCTGGTTGCCATGTCCTATAGGTGACTTCCAAGTCAGCCATATTGCATGGGGGACATTGTGCTGGTTGTCTTGTATAGGTGACTTCCAAGTCAGCCATATTGCTTGGGGGACATTGTGCTGGTTGCCATGTTCTATAGGTGACTTCCAAGTCAGCCATATTGCTTGGGGGACATTGTGCTGGTGGCCATGTTCTATAGGTGACTTCCAAGTCAGCCATATTGCTTGGGGGACATTGTGCTGGTTGCCATGTTGTATAGGTGACTTCCAAGTCAGCCATATTGCATGGGGGACATTGTGCTGGTGGCCATGTTCTATAGGTGACTTCCAAGTCAGCCATATTGCATGGGGGACATTGTGCTGGTTGCCATGTTGTATAGGTGACTTCCAAGTCAGCCAAATTGCATGGGGGACATTGTGCTGGTTGTATTGTATAGGTGACTTCCAAGTCAGCCATATTGCATGGGGGACATTGTGCTGGTTGCCATGTTGTATAGGTGACTTCCAAGTCAGCCATATTGCATGGGGGACATTGTGCTGGTGGCTATGTTCTATAGGTGACTTCCAAGTCAGCCATATTGCATTTGGGACATTGTGCTGGTTGTATTGTATAGGTGACTTCCAAGTCAGCCATATTGCATGGGGGACATTGTGCTGGTTGTATTGTATAGGTGACTTCCAAGTGAGCCATATTGCTTGGCGGACATTGTGCTGGTGGCCATGTTCTATAGGTGACTTCCAAGTCAGCCATATTGCATGGGGGACATTGTGCTGGTTGCCATGTCCTATAGGTGACTTCCAAGTCAGCCATATTGCATGGGGGACATTGTGCTGGTTGTCTTGTATAGGTGACTTCCAAGTCAGCCATATTGCTTGGGGGACATTGTGCTGGTTGCCATGTTCTATAGGTGACTTTCAAGTCAGCCATATTGCTTGGGGGACATTGTGCTGGTGGCCATGTTCTATAGGTGACTTCCAAGTCAGCCATATTGCTTGGGGGACATTGTGCTGGTTGCCATGTTGTATAGGTGACTTCCAAGTCAGCCATATTGCATGGGGGACATTGTGCTGGTGGCCATGTTCTATAGGTGACTTCCAAGTCAGCCATATTGCATGGGGGACATTGTGCTGGTTGCCATGTTGTATAGGTGACTTCCAAGTCAGCCAAATTGCATGGGGGACATTGTGCTGGTTGTATTGTATAGGTGACTTCCAAGTCAGCCATATTGCATGGGGGACATTGTGCTGGTTGCCATGTTGTATAGGTGACTTCCAAGTCAGCCAAATTGCATGGGGGACATTGTGCTGGTTGTATTGTATAGGTGACTTCCAAGTCAGCCATATTGCATGGGGGACATTGTGCTGGTTGCCATGTTGTATAGGTGACTTCCAAGTCAGCCATATTGCATGGGGGACATTGTGCTGGTGGCTATGTTCTATAGGTGACTTCCAAGTCAGCCATATTGCATTTGGGACATTGTGCTGGTTGTATTGTATAGGTGACTTCCAAGTCAGCCATATTGCATGGGGACATTGTGCTGGTTGTATTGTATAGGTGACTTCCAAGTGAGCCATATTGCTTGGCGGACATTGTGCTGGTGGCCATGTTCTATAGGTGACTTCCAAGTCAGCCATATTGCATGGGGGACATTGTGCTGGTTGCCATGTCCTATAGGTGACTTCCAAGTCAGCCATATTGCATGGGGGACATTGTGCTGGTTGTCTTGTATAGGTGACTTCCAAGTCAGCCATATTGCTTGGGGGACATTGTGCTGGTTGCCATGTTCTATAGGTGACTTCCAAGTCAGCCATATTGCTTGGGGGACATTGTGCTGGTGGCCATGTTCTATAGGTGACTTCCAAGTCAGCCATATTGCTTGGGGGACATTGTGCTGGTTGCCATGTTGTATAGGTGACTTCCAAGTCAGCCAAATTGCATGGGGGACATTGTGCTGGTTGTATTGTATAGGTGACTTCCAAGTCAGCCATATTGCATGGGGGACATTGTGCTGGTTGCCATGTTGTATAGGTGACTTCCAAGTCAGCCATATTGCATGGGGGACATTGTGCTGGTGGCTATGTTCTATAGGTTACTTCCAAGTCAGCCATATTGCATTTGGGACATTGTGCTGGTTGTATTGTATAGGTGACTTCCAAGTCAGCCATATTGCATGGGGGACATTGTGCTGGTTGAATTGTATAGGTGACTTCCAAGTGAGCCATATTGCTTGGCGGACATTGTGCTGGTGGCCATGTTCTATAGGTGACTTCCAAGTCAGCCATATTGCATGGGGGACATTGTGCTGGTTGCCATGTCCTATAGGTGACTTCCAAGTCAGCCATATTGCATGGGGGACATTGTGCTGGTTGTCTTGTATAGGTGACTTCCAAGTCAGCCATATTGCTTGGGGGACATTGTGCTGGTTGCCATGTTCTATAGGTGACTTCCAAGTCAGCCATATTGCATGGGGGACATTGTGCTGGTGGCCATGTTCTATATGTGACTTCCAAGTCAGCCATATTGCTTGGGGGACATTGTGCTGGTTGCCATGTTGTATAGGTGACTTCCAAGTCAGCCATATTGCATGGGGGACATTGTGCTGGTGGCCATGTTCTATAGGTGACTTCCAAGTCAGCCATATTGCATGGGGGACATTGTGCTGGTTGCCATGTTGTATAGGTGACTTCCAATTCAGCCAAATTGCATGGGGGACATTGTGCTGGTTGTATTGTATAGGTGACTTCCAAGTCAGCCATATTGCATGGGGGACATTGTGCTGGTTGTATTGTATAGGTGACTTCCAATTCAGCCATATTGCATGGGGGACATTGTGCTGGTGGCCATGTCCTATAGGTGACTTCCAAGTCAGCCATATTGCATGGGGGACATTGTGCTGGTTGTCTTGTATAGGTGACTTCCAAGTCAGCCATATTGCTTGGGGGACATTGTGCTGGTTGTATTGTATAGGTGACTTCCAAGTCAGCCATATTGCATGGGGGACATTGTGCTGGTTGCCATGTTGTATAGGTGACTTCCAAGTCAGCCATATTGCATGGGGGACATTGTGCTGGTGGCCATGTTCTATAGGTGACTTCCAAGTCAGCCATATTGCATTTGGGACATTGTGCTGGTTGTATTGTATAGGTGACTTCCAAGTCAGCCATATTGCATGGGGGACATTGTGCTGGTTGTATTGTATAGGTGACTTCCAAGTGAGCCATATTGCTTGGCGGACATTGTGCTGGTGGCCATGTTCTATAGGTGACTTCCAAGTCAGCCATATTGCATGGGGGACATTGTGCTGGTTGCCATGTCCTATAGGTGACTTCCAAGTCAGCCATATTGCATGGGGGACATTGTGCTGGTTGTCTTGTATAGGTGACTTCCAAGTCAGCCATATTGCTTGGGGGACATTGTGCTGGTTGCCATGTTCTATAGGTGACTTCCAAGTCAGCCATATTGCTTGGGGGACATTGTGCTGGTGGCCATGTTCTATAGGTGACTTCCAAGTCAGCCATATTGCTTGGGGGACATTGTGCTGGTGGCCATGTTCTATATGTGACTTCCAAGTCAGCCATATTGCTTGGGGGACATTGTGCTGGTTGCCATGTTGTATAGGTGACTTCCAAGTCAGCCATATTGCATGGGGGACATTGTGCTGGTGGCCATGTTCTATAGGTGACTTCCAAGTCAGCCATATTGCATGGGGGACATTGTGCTGGTTGCCATGTTGTATAGGTGACTTCCAAGTCAGCCAAATTGCATGGGGGACATTGTGCTGGTTGTATTGTATAGGTGACTTCCAAGTCAGCCATATTGCATGGGGGACATTGTGCTGGTTGTATTGTATAGGTGACTTCCAATTCAGCCATATTGCATGGGGGACATTGTGCTGGTGGCCATGTCCTATAGGTGACTTCCAAGTCAGCCATATTGCATGGGGGACATTGTGCTGGTTGTCTTGTATAGGTGACTTCCAAGTCAGCCATATTGCTTGGGGGACATTGTGCTGGTTGTATTGTATAGGTGACTTCCAAGTCAGCCATATTGCATGGGGGACATTGTGCTGGTTGCCATGTTGTATAGGTGACTTCCAAGTCTGCCATATTGCATGGGGGACATTGTGCTGGTGGCCATGTTCTATAGGTGACTTCCAAGTCAGCCATATTGCATTTGGGACATTGTGCTGGTTGTATTGTATAGGTGACTTCCAAGTCAGCCATATTGCATGGGGGACATTGTGCTGGTTGTATTGTATAGGTGACTTCCAAGTGAGCCATATTGCTTGGCGGACATTGTGCTGGTGGCCATGTTCTATAGGTGACTTCCAAGTCAGCCATATTGCATGGGGGACATTGTGCTGGTTGCCATGTCCTATAGGTGACTTCCAAGTCAGCCATATTGCATGGGGGACATTGTGCTGGTTGTCTTGTATAGGTGACTTCCAAGTCAGCCATATTGCTTGGGGGACATTGTGCTGGTTGCCATGTTCTATAGGTGACTTCCAAGTCAGCCATATTGCTTGGGGGACATTGTGCTGGTGGCCATGTTCTATAGGTGACTTCCAAGTCAGCCATATTGCTTGGGGGACATTGTGCTGGTTGCCATGTTGTATAGGTGACTTCCAAGTCAGCCATATTGCATGGGGGACATTGTGCTGGTGGCCATGTTCTATAGGTGACTTCCAAGTCAGCCATATTGCATGGGGGACATTGTGCTGGTTGCCATGTCCTATAGGTGACTTCCAAGTCAGCCATATTGCATGGGGGACATTGTGCTGGTTGTCTTGTATAGGTGACTTCCAAGTCAGCCATATTGCTTGGGGGACATTGTGCTGGTTGCCATGTTCTATAGGTGACTTCCAAGTCAGCCATATTGCTTGGGGGACATTGTGCTGGTGGCCATGTTCTATAGGTGACTTCCAAGTCAGCCATATTGCTTGGGGGACATTGTGCTGGTTGCCATGTTGTATAGGTGACTTCCAAGTCAGCCATATTGCATGGGGGACATTGTGCTGGTGGCCATGTTCTATAGGTGACTTCCAAGTCAGCCATATTGCATGGGGGACATTGTGCTGGTTGCCATGTTGTATAGGTGACTTCCAAGTCAGCCAAATTGCATGGGGGACATTGTGCTGGTTGTATTGTATAGGTGACTTCCAAGTCAGCCATATTGCATGGGGGACATTGTGCTGGTTGCCATGTTGTATAGGTGACTTCCAAGTCAGCCATATTGCACGGGGGACATTGTGCTGGTGGCTATGTTCTATAGGTGACTTCCAAGTCAGCCATATTGCATTTGGGACATTGTGCTGGTTGTATTGTATAGGTGACTTCCAAGTCAGCCATATTGCATGGGGGACATTGTGCTGGTTGTATTGTATAGGTGACTTCCAAGTGAGCCATATTGCTTGGCGGACATTGTGCTGGTGGCCATGTTCTATAGGTGACTTCCAAGTCAGCCATATTGCATGGGGGACATTGTGCTGGTTGCCATGTCCTATAGGTGACTTCCAAGTCAGCCATATTGCATGGGGGACATTGTGCTGGTTGTCTTGTATAGGTGACTTCCAAGTCAGCCATATTGCTTGGGGGACATTGTGCTGGTTGCCATGTTCTATAGGTGACTTTCAAGTCAGCCATATTGCTTGGGGGACATTGTGCTGGTGGCCATGTTCTATAGGTGACTTCCAAGTCAGCCATATTGCTTGGGGGACATTGTGCTGGTTGCCATGTTGTATAGGTGACTTCCAAGTCAGCCATATTGCATGGGGGACATTGTGCTGGTGGCCATGTTCTATAGGTGACTTCCAAGTCAGCCATTTTGCATGGGGGACATTGTGCTGGTTGCCATGTCCTATAGGTGACTTCCAAGTCAGCCATATTGCATGGGGGACATTGTGCTGGTTGTCTTGTATAGGTGACTTCCAAGTCAGCCATATTGCTTGGGGGACATTGTGCTGGTTGCCATGTTCTATAGGTGACTTCCAAGTCAGCCATATTGCTTGGGGGACATTGTGCTGGTGGCCATGTTCTATAGGTGACTTCCAAGTCAGCCATATTGCTTGGGGGACATTGTGCTGGTTGCCATGTTGTATAGGTGACTTCCAAGTCAGCCATATTGCATGGGGGACATTGTGCTGGTGGCCATGTTCTATAGGTGACTTCCAAGTCAGCCATATTGCATGGGGGACATTGTGCTGGTTGCCATGTTGTATAGGTGACTTCCAAGTCAGCCAAATTGCATGGGGGACATTGTGCTGGTTGTATTGTATAGGTGACTTCCAAGTCAGCCATATTGCATGGGGGACATTGTGCTGGTTGCCATGTTGTATAGGTGACTTCCAAGTCAGCCATATTGCATGGGGGACATTGTGCTGGTGGCTATGTTCTATAGGTGACTTCCAAGTCAGCCATATTGCATTTGGGACATTGTGCTGGTTGTATTGTATAGGTGACTTCCAAGTCAGCCATATTGCATGGGGGACATTGTGCTGGTTGTATTGTATAGGTGACTTCCAAGTGAGCCATATTGCTTGGCGGACATTGTGCTGGTGGCCATGTTCTATAGGTGACTTCCAAGTCAGCCATATTGCATGGGGGACATTGTGCTGGTTGCCATGTCCTATAGGTGACTTCCAAGTCAGCCATATTGCATGGGGGACATTGTGCTGGTTGTCTTGTATAGGTGACTTCCAAGTCAGCCATATTGCTTGGGGGACATTGTGCTGGTTGCCATGTTCTATAGGTGACTTTCAAGTCAGCCATATTGCTTGGGGGACATTGTGCTGGTGGCCATGTTCTATAGGTGACTTCCAAGTCAGCCATATTGCTTGGGGGACATTGTGCTGGTTGCCATGTTGTATAGGTGACTTCCAAGTCAGTCATATTGCATGGGGGACATTGTGCTGGTGGCCATGTTCTATAGGTGACTTCCAAGTCAGCCATATTGCATGGGGGACATTGTGCTGGTTGCCATGTTGTATAGGTGACTTCCAAGTCAGCCAAATTGCATGGGGGACATTGTGCTGGTTGTATTGTATAGGTGACTTCCAAGTCAGCCATATTGCATGGGGGACATTGTGCTGGTTGCCATGTTGTATAGGTGACTTCCAAGTCAGCCAAATTGCATGGGGGACATTGTGCTGGTTGTATTGTATAGGTGACTTCCAAGTCAGCCATATTGCATGGGGGACATTGTGCTGGTTGCCATGTTGTATAGGTGACTTCCAAGTCAGCCATATTGCATGGGGGACATTGTGCTGGTGGCTATGTTCTATAGGTGACTTCCAAGTCAGCCATATTGCATTTGGGACATTGTGCTGGTTGTATTGTATAGGTGACTTCCAAGTCAGCCATATTGCATGGGGACATTGTGCTGGTTGTATTGTATAGGTGACTTCCAAGTGAGCCATATTGCTTGGCGGACATTGTGCTGGTGGCCATGTTCTATAGGTGACTTCCAAGTCAGCCATATTGCATGGGGGACATTGTGCTGGTTGCCATGTCCTATAGGTGACTTCCAAGTCAGCCATATTGCATGGGGGACATTGTGCTGGTTGTCTTGTATAGGTGACTTCCAAGTCAGCCATATTGCTTGGGGGACATTGTGCTGGTTGCCATGTTCTATAGGTGACTTTCAAGTCAGCCATATTGCTTGGGGGACATTGTGCTGGTGGCCATGTTCTATAGGTGACTTCCAAGTCAGCCATATTGCTTGGGGGACATTGTGCTGGTTGCCATGTTGTATAGGTGACTTCCAAGTCAGCCATATTGCATGGGGGACATTGTGCTGGTGGCCATGTTCTATAGGTGACTTCCAAGTCAGCCATATTGCATGGGGGACATTGTGCTGGTTGCCATGTTGTATAGGTGACTTCCAAGTCAGCCAAATTGCATGGGGGACATTGTGCTGGTTGTATTGTATAGGTGACTTCCAAGTCAGCCATATTGCATGGGGGACATTGTGCTGGTTACCATGTCCTATAGGTGACTTCCAAGTCAGCCATATTGCATGGGGGAAATTGTGCTGGTTGTCTTGTATAGGTGACTTCCAAGTCAGCCATATTGCTTGGGGGACATTGTGCTGGTTGCCATGTTCTATAGGTGACTTCCAAGTCAGCCATATTGCATGGGGGACATTGTGCTGGTGGCCATGTTCTATAGGTGACTTCCAAGTCAGCAATATTGCATGGGGGACATTGTGCTGGTGGCCATGTCCTATAGGTGACTTCCAAGTCAGCCATATTGCATGGGGGACATTGTGCTGGTTGTCTTGTATAGGTGACTTCCAAGTCAGCCATATTGCATGGGGGACATTGTGCTGGTGGCCATGTCCTATAGGTGACTTCCAAGTCAGCCATATTGCATGGGGGACATTGTGCTGGTTGTCTTGTATAGGTGACTTCCAAGTCAGCCATATTGCATGGGGGACATTGTGCTGGTTGCCATGTTGTATAGGTGACTTCCAAGTCAGCCATATTGCATGGGGGACATTGTGCTGGTGGCCATGTTCTATAGGTGACTTCCAAGTCAGCCATATTGCATTTGGGACATTGTGCTGGTTGTATTGTATAGGTGACTTCCAAGTCAGCCATATTGCATGGGGGACATTGTGCTGGTTGTATTGTATAGGTGACTTCCAAGTGAGCCATATTGCTTGGCGGACATTGTGCTGGTGGCCATGTTCTATAGGTGACTTCCAAGTCAGCCATATTGCATGGGGGACATTGTGCTGGTTGCCATGTCCTATAGGTGACTTCCAAGTCAGCCATATTGCATGGGGGACATTGTGCTGGTTGTCTTGTATAGGTGACTTCCAAGTCAGCCATATTGCTTGGGGGACATTGTGCTGGTTGCCATGTTCTATAGGTGACTTCCAAGTCAGCCATATTGCTTGGGGGACATTGTGCTGGTGGCCATGTTCTATAGGTGACTTCCAAGTCAGCCATATTGCTTGGGGGACATTGTGCTGGTTGCCATGTTGTATAGGTGACTTCCAAGTCAGCCATATTGCATGGGGGACATTGTGCTGGTGGCCATGTTCTATAGGTGACTTCCAAGTCAGCCATATTGCATGGGGGACATTGTGCTGGTTGCCATGTCCTATAGGTGACTTCCAAGTCAGCCATATTGCATGGGGGACATTGTGCTGGTTGTCTTGTATAGGTGACTTCAAAGTCAGCCATATTGCTTGGGGGACATTGTGCTGGTTGCCATGTTCTATAGGTGACTTCCAAGTCAGCCATATTGCTTGGGGGACATTGTGCTGGTGGCCATGTTCTATAGGTGACTTCCAAGTCAGCCATATTGCTTGGGGGACATTGTGCTGGTTGCCATGTTGTATAGGTGACTTCCAAGTCAGCCATATTGCATGGGGGACATTGTGCTGGTGGCCATGTTCTATAGGTGACTTCCAAGTCAGCCATATTGCATGGGGGACATTGTGCTGGTTGCCATGTTGTATAGGTGACTTCCAAGTCAGCCAAATTGCATGGGGGACATTGTGCTGGTTGTATTGTATAGGTGACTTCCAAGTCAGCCATATTGCATGGGGGACATTGTGCTGGTTGCCATGTTGTATAGGTGACTTCCAAGTCAGCCATATTGCATGGGGGACATTGTGCTGGTGGCTATGTTCTATAGGTGACTTCCAAGTCAGCCATATTGCATTTGGGACATTGTGCTGGTTGTATTGTATAGGTGACTTCCAAGTCAGCCATATTGCATGGGGGACATTGTGCTGGTTGTATTGTATAGGTGACTTCCAAGTGAGCCATATTGCTTGGCGGACATTGTGCTGGTGGCCATGTTCTATAGGTGACTTCCAAGTCAGCCATATTGCATGGGGGACATTGTGCTGGTTGCCATGTCCTATAGGTGACTTCCAAGTCAGCCATATTGCATGGGGGACATTGTGCTGGTTGTCTTGTATAGGTGACTTCCAAGTCAGCCATATTGCTTGGGGGACATTGTGCTGGTTGCCATGTTCTATAGGTGACTTTCAAGTCAGCCATATTGCTTGGGGGACATTGTGCTGGTGGCCATGTTCTATAGGTGACTTCCAAGTCAGCCATATTGCTTGGGGGACATTGTGCTGGTTGCCATGTTGTATAGGTGACTTCCAAGTCAGCCATATTGCATGGGGGACATTGTGCTGGTGGCCATGTTCTATAGGTGACTTCCAAGTCAGCCATATTGCATGGGGGACATTGTGCTGGTTGCCATGTCCTATAGGTGACTTCCAAGTCAGCCATATTGCATGGGGGACATTGTGCTGGTTGTCTTGTATAGGTGACTTCCAAGTCAGCCATATTGCTTGGGGGACATTGTGCTGGTTGCCATGTTCTATAGGTGACTTCCAAGTCAGCCATATTGCTTGGGGGACATTGTGCTGGTGGCCATGTTCTATAGGTGACTTCCAAGTCAGCCATATTGCATGGGGGACATTGTGCTGGTTGCCATGTTGTATAGGTGACTTCCAAGTCAGCCATATTGCATGGGGGACATTGTGCTGGTGGCCATGTTCTATAGGTGACTTCCAAGTCAGCCATATTGCATGGGGGACATTGTGCTGGTTGCCATGTTGTATAGGTGACTTCCAAGTCAGCCAAATTGCATGGGGGACATTGTGCTGGTTGTATTGTATAGGTGACTTCCAAGTCAGCCATATTGCATGGGGGACATTGTGCTGGTTGCCATGTTGTATAGGTGACTTCCAAGTCAGCCATATTGCATGGGGGACATTGTGCTGGTGGCTATGTTCTATAGGTGACTTCCAAGTCAGCCATATTGCATTTGGGACATTGTGCTGGTTGTATTGTATAGGTGACTTCCAAGTCAGCCATATTGCATGGGGGACATTGTGCTGGTTGTATTGTATAGGTGACTTCCAAGTGAGCCATATTGCTTGGCGGACATTGTGCTGGTGGCCATGTTCTATAGGTGACTTCCAAGTCAGCCATATTGCATGGGGGACATTGTGCTGGTTGCCATGTCCTATAGGTGACTTCCAAGTCAGCCATATTGCATGGGGGACATTGTGCTGGTTGTCTTGTATAGGTGACTTCCAAGTCAGCCATATTGCTTGGGGGACATTGTGCTGGTTGCCATGTTCTATAGGTGACTTTCAAGTCAGCCATATTGCTTGGGGGACATTGTGCTGGTGGCCATGTTCTATAGGTGACTTCCAATTCAGCCATATTGCTTGGGGGACATTGTGCTGGTTGCCATGTTGTATAGGTGACTTCCAAGTCAGCCATATTGCATGGGGGACATTGTGCTGGTGGCCATGTTCTATAGGTGACTTCCAAGTCAGCCAAATTGCATGGGAGACATTGTGCTGGTTGCCATGTTGTATAGGTGACTTCCAAGTCAGCCAAATTGCATGGGGGACATTGTGCTGGTTGTATTGTATAGGTGACTTCCAAGTCAGCCATATTGCATGGGGGACATTGTGCTGGTTGCCATGTTGTATAGGTGACTTCCAAGTCAGCCAAATTGCATGGGGGACATTGTGCTGGTTGTATTGTATAGGTGACTTCCAAGTCAGCCATATTGCATGGGGGACATTGTGCTGGTTGCCATGTTGTATAGGTGACTTCCAAGTCAGCCAAATTGCATGGGGGACATTGTGCTGGTTGTATTGTATAGGTGACTTCCAAGTCAGCCATATTGCATGGGGGACATTGTGCTGGTTGCCATGTTGTATAGGTGACTTCCAAGTCAGCCATATTGCATGGGGGACATTGTGCTGGTGGCTATGTTCTATAGGTGACTTCCAAGTCAGCCATATTGCATTTGGGACATTGTGCTGGTTGTATTGTATAGGTGACTTCCAAGTCAGCCATATTGCATGGGGGACATTGTGCTGGTTGTATTGTATAGGTGACTTCCAAGTGAGCCATATTGCTTGGCGGACATTGTGCTGGTGGCCATGTTCTATAGGTGACTTCCAAGTCAGCCATATTGCATGGGGGACATTGTGCTGGTTGCCATGTCCTATAGGTGACTTCCAAGTCAGCCATATTGCATGGGGGACATTGTGCTGGTTGTCTTGTATAGGTGACTTCCAAGTCAGCCATATTGCTTGGGGGACATTGTGCTGGTTGCCATGTTCTATAGGTGACTTTCAAGTCAGCCATATTGCTTGGGGGACATTGTGCTGGTGGCCATTTTCTATAGGTGACTTCCAAGTCAGCCATATTGCTTGGGGGACATTGTGCTGGTTGCCATGTTGTATAGGTGACTTCCAAGTCAGCCATATTGCATGGGGGACATTGTGCTGGTGGCCATGTTCTATAGGTGACTTCCAAGTCAGCCATATTGCATGGGGGACATTGTGCTGGTTGCCATGTCCTATAGGTGACTTCCAAGTCAGCCATATTGCATGGGGGACATTGTGCTGGTTGTCTTGTATAGGTGACTTCCAAGTCAGCCATATTGCTTGGGGGACATTGTGCTGGTTGCCATGTTCTATAGGTGACTTCCAAGTCAGCCATATTGCTTGGGGGACATTGTGCTGGTGGCCATGTTCTATAGGTGACTTCCAAGTCAGCCATATTGCTTGGGGGACATTGTGCTGGTGGCCATGTTCTATAGGTGACTTCCAAGTCAGCCATATTGCTTGGGGGACATTGTGCTGGTTGCCATGTTGTATAGGTGACTTCCAAGTCAGCCAAATTGCATGGGGGACATTGTGCTGGTTGTATTGTATAGGTGACTTCCAAGTCAGCCATATTGCATGGGGGACATTGTGCTGGTTGCCATGTTGTATAGGTGACTTCCAAGTCAGCCATATTGCATGGGGGACATTGTGCTGGTGGCTATGTTCTATAGGTGACTTCCAAGTCAGCCATATTGCATTTGGGACATTGTGCTGGTTGTATTGTATAGGTGACTTCCAAGTCAGCCATATTGCATGGGGGACATTGTGCTGGTTGTATTGTATAGGTGACTTCCAAGTGAGCCATATTGCTTGGCGGACATTGTGCTGGTGGCCATGTTCTATAGGTGACTTCCAAGTCAGCCATATTGCATGGGGGACATTGTGCTGGTTGCCATGTCCTATAGGTGACTTCCAAGTCAGCCATATTGCATGGGGGACATTGTGCTGGTTGTCTTGTATAGGTGACTTCCAAGTCAGCCATATTGCTTGGGGGACATTGTGCTGGTTGCCATGTTCTATAGGTGACTTTCAAGTCAGCCATATTGCTTGGGGGACATTGTGCTGGTGGCCATGTTCTATAGGTGACTTCCAAGTCAGCCATATTGCTTGGGGGACATTGTGCTGGTTGCCATGTTGTATAGGTGACTTCCAAGTCAGCCATATTGCATGGGGGACATTGTGCTGGTGGCCATGTTCTATAGGCGACTTCCAAGTCAGCCATATTGCATAGGGGACATTGTGCTGGTTGCCATGTTGTATAGGTGACTTCCAAGTCAGCCAAATTGCATGGGGGACATTGTGCTGGTTGTATTGTATAGGTGACTTCCAAGTCAGCCATATTGCATGGGGGACATTGTGCTGGTTGCCATGTTGTATAGGTGACTTCCAAGTCAGACAAATTGCATGGAGGACATTGTGCTGGTTGTATTGTATAGGTGACTTCCAAGTCAGCCATATTGCATGGGGGACATTGTGCTGGTTGCCATGTTGTATAGGTGACTTCCAAGTCAGCCATATTGCATGGGGTACATTGTGCTGGTGGCTATGTTCTATAGGTGACTTCCAAGTCAGCCATCTTTGCATTTGGGACATTGTGCTGGTTGTATTGTATAGGTGACTTCCAAGTCAGCCATATTGCATGGGGGACATTGTGCTGGTTGTATTGTATAGGTGACTTCCAAGTGAGCCATATTGCTTGGCGGACATTGTGCTGGTGGCCATGTTCTAAAGGTGACTTCCAAGTCAGCCATATTGCATGGGGGACATTGTGCTGGTTGCCATGTCCTATAGGTGACTTCCAAGTCAGCCATATTGCATGGGGGACATTGTGCTGGTTGTCTTGTATAGGTGACTTCCAAGTCAGCCATATTGCTTGGGGGACATTGTGCTGGTTGCCATGTTCTATAGGTGACTTTCAAGTCAGCCATATTGCTTGGGGGACATTGTGCTGGTGGCCATGTTCTATAGGTGACTTCCAAGTCAGCCATATTGCTTGGGGGACATTGTGCTGGTTGCCATGTTGTATAGGTGACTTCCAAGTCAGCCATATTGCATGGGGGACATTGTGCTGGTGGCCATGTTCTATAGGTGACTTCCAAGTCAGCCATATTGCATGGGGGACATTGTGCTGGTTGCCATGTTGTATAGGTGACTTCCAAGTCAGCCAAATTGCATGGGGGACATTGTGCTGGTTGTATTGTATAGGTGACTTCCAAGTCAGCCATATTGCATGGGGGACATTGTGCTGGTTGCCATGTCCTATAGGTGACTTCCAAGTCAGCCATATTGCATGGGGGAAATTGTGCTGGTTGTCTTGTATAGGTGACTTCCAAGTCAGCCATATTGCTTGGGGGACATTGTGCTGGTTGCCATGTTCTATAGGTGACTTCCAAGTCAGCCATATTGCATGGGGGACATTGTGCTGGTGGCCATGTTCTATAGGTGACTTCCAAGTCAGCAATATTGCATGGGGGACATTGTGCTGGTGGCCATGTCCTATAGGTGACTTCCAAGTCAGCCATATTGCATGGGGGACATTGTGCTGGTTGTCTTGTATAGGTGACTTCCAAGTCAGCCATATTGCATGGGGGACATTGTGCTGGTTGCCATGTTGTATAGGTGACTTCCAAGTCAGCCAAATTGCATGGGGGACATTGTGCTGGTTGTATTGTATAGGTGACTTCCAAGTCAGCCATATTGCATGGGGGACATTGTGCTGGTTGCCATGTTGTATAGGTGACTTCCAAGTCAGCCATATTGCATGGGGGACATTGTGCTGGTGGCTATGTTCTATAGGTGACTTCCAAGTCAGCCATATTGCATTTGGGACATTGTGCTGGTTGTATTGTATAGGTGACTTCCAAGTCAGCCATATTGCATGGGGGACATTGTGCTGGTTGTATTGTATAGGTGACTTCCAAGTGAGCCATATTGCTTGGCGGACATTGTGCTGGTGGCCATGTTCTATAGGTGACTTCCAAGTCAGCCATATTGCATGGGGGACATTGTGCTGGTTGCCATGTCCTATAGGTGACTTCCAAGTCAGCCATATTGCATGGGGGACATTGTGCTGGTTGTCTTGTATAGGTGACTTCCAAGTCAGCCATATTGCTTGGGGGACATTGTGCTGGTTGCCATGTTCTATAGGTGACTTTCAAGTCAGCCATATTGCTTGGGGGACATTGTGCTGGTGGCCATGTTCTATAGGTGACTTCCAAGTCAGCCATATTGCTTGGGGGACATTGTGCTGGTTGCCATGTTGTATAGGTGACTTCCAAGTCAGCCATATTGCATGGGGGACATTGTGCTGGTGGCCATGTTCTATAGGTGACTTCCAAGTCAGCCATATTGCATGGGGGACATTGTGCTGGTTGCCATGTTGTATAGGTGACTTCCAAGTCAGCCAAATTGCATGGGGGACATTGTGCTGGTTGTATTGTATAGGTGACTTCCAAGTCAGCCATATTGCATGGGGGACATTGTGCTGGTTGCCATGTCCTATAGGTGACTTCCAAGTCAGCCATATTGCATGGGGGAAATTGTGCTGGTTGTCTTGTATAGGTGACTTCCAAGTCAGCCATATTGCTTGGGGGACATTGTGCTGGTTGCCATGTTCTATAGGTGACTTCCAAGTCAGCCATATTGCATGGGGGACATTGTGCTGGTGGCCATGTTCTATAGGTGACTTCCAAGTCAGCAATATTGCATGGGGGACATTGTGCTGGTGGCCATGTCCTATAGGTGACTTCCAAGTCAGCCATATTGCATGGGGGACATTGTGCTGGTTGTCTTGTATAGGTGACTTCCAAGTCAGCCATATTGCATGGGGGACATTGTGCTGGTGGCCATGTCCTATAGGTGACTTCCAAGTCAGCCATATTGCATGGGGGACATTGTGCTGGTTGTCTTATATAGGTGACTTCCAAGTCAGCCATATTGCATGGGGGACATTGTGCTGGTTGCCATGTTGTATAGGTGACTTCCAAGTCAGCCATATTGCATGGGGGACATTGTGCTGGTGGCTATGTTCTATAGGTGACTTCCAAGTCAGCCATATTGCATTTGGGACATTGTGCTGGTTGTATTGTATAGGTGACTTCCAAGTCAGCCATATTGCATGGGGGACATTGTGCTGGTTGTATTGTATAGGTGACTTCCAAGTGAGCCATATTGCTTGGCGGACATTGTGCTGGTGGCCATGTTCTATAGGTGACTTCCAAGTCAGCCATATTGCATGGGGGACATTGTGCTGGTTGCCATGTCCTATAGGTGACTTCCAAGTCAGCCATATTGCATGGGGGACATTGTGCTGGTTGTCTTGTATAGGTGACTTCCAAGTCAGCCATATTGCTTGGGGGACATTGTGCTGGTTGCCATGTTCTATAGGTGACTTTCAAGTCAGCCATATTGCTTGGGGGACATTGTGCTGGTGGCCATGTTCTATAGGTGACTTCCAAGTCAGCCATATTGCTTGGGGGACATTGTGCTGGTTGCCATGTTGTATAGGTGACTTCCAAGTCAGCCATATTGCATGGGGGACATTGTGCTGGTGGCCATGTTCTATAGGTGACTTCCAAGTCAGCCATATTGCATGGGGGACATTGTGCTGGTTGCCATGTTGTATAGGTGACTTCCAAGTCAGCCAAATTGCATGGGGGACATTGTGCTGGTTGTATTGTATAGGTGACTTCCAAGTCAGCCATATTGCATGGGGGACATTGTGCTGGTTGCCATGTCCTATAGGTGACTTCCAAGTCAGCCATATTGCATGGGGGAAATTGTGCTGGTTGTCTTGTATAGGTGACTTCCAAGTCAGCCATATTGCTTGGGGGACATTGTGCTGGTTGCCATGTTCTATAGGTGACTTCCAAGTCAGCCATATTGCATGGGGGACATTGTGCTGGTGGCCATGTTCTATAGGTGACTTCCAAGTCAGCAATATTGCATGGGGGACATTGTGCTGGTGGCCATGTCCTATAGGTGACTTCCAAGTCAGCCATATTGCATGGGGGACATTGTGCTGGTTGTCTTGTATAGGTGACTTCCAAGTCAGCCATATTGCATGGGGGACATTGTGCTGGTGGCCATGTCCTATAGGTGACTTCCAAGTCAGCCATATTGCATGGGGGACATTGTGCTGGTTGTCTTGTATAGGTGACTTCCAAGTCAGCCATATTGCTTGGGGGACATTGTGCTGGTGGCCATGTTCTATAGGTGACTTCCAAGTCAGCCATATTGCATTTGGGACATTGTGCTGGTTGTATTGTATAGGTGACTTCCAAGTCAGCCATATTGCATGGGGGACATTGTGCTGGTTGTATTGTATAGGTGACTTCCAAGTGAGCCATATTGCTTGGCGGACATTGTGCTGGTGGCCATGTTCTATAGGTGACTTCCAAGTCAGCCATATTGCATGGGGGACATTGTGCTGGTTGCCATGTCCTATAGGTGACTTCCAAGTCAGCCATATTGCATGGGGGACATTGTGCTGGTTGTCTTGTATAGGTGACTTCCAAGTCAGCCATATTGCTTGGGGGACATTGTGCTGGTTCCCATGTTCTATAGGTGACTTCCAAGTCAGCCATATTGCTTGGGGGACATTGTGCTGGTGGCCATGTTCTATAGGTGACTTCCAAGTCAGCCATATTGCTTGGGGGACATTGTGCTGGTTGCCATGTTGTATAGGTGACTTCCAAGTCAGCCATATTGCATGGGGGACATTGTGCTGGTGGCCATGTTCTATAGGTGACTTCCAAGTCAGCCATATTGCATGGGGGACATTGTGCTGGTTGCCATGTTGTATAGGTGACTTCCAAGTCAGCCAAATTGCATGGGGGACATTGTGCTGGTTGTATTGTATAGGTGACTTCCAAGTCAGCCATATTGCATGGGGGACATTGTGCTGGTTGCCATGTCCTATAGGTGACTTCCAAGTCAGCCATATTGCATGGGGGACATTGTGCTGGTTGTCTTGTATAGGTGACTTCCAAGTCAGCCATATTGCTTGGGGGACATTGTGCTGGTGGCCATGTTCTATAGGTGACTTCCAAGTCAGCCATATTGCATTTGGGACATTGTGCTGGTTGTATTGTATAGGTGACTTCCAAGTCAGCCATATTGCATGGGGGACATTGTGCTGGTTGTATTGTATAGGTGACTTCCAAGTGAGCCATATTGCTTGGCGGACATTGTGCTGGTGGCCATGTTCTATAGGTGACTTCCAAGTCAGCCATATTGCATGGGGGACATTGTGCTGGTTGCCATGTCCTATAGGTGACTTCCAAGTCAGCCATATTGCATGGGGGACATTGTGCTGGTTGTCTTGTATAGGTGACTTCCAAGTCAGCCATATTGCTTGGGGGACATTGTGCTGGTTCCCATGTTCTATAGGTGACTTCCAAGTCAGCCATATTGCTTGGGGGACATTGTGCTGGTGGCCATGTTCTATAGGTGACTTCCAAGTCAGCCATATTGCTTGGGGGACATTGTGCTGGTTGCCATGTTGTATAGGTGACTTCCAAGTCAGCCATATTGCATGGGGGACATTGTGCTGGTGGCCATGTTCTATAGGTGACTTCCAAGTCAGCCATATTGCATGGGGGACATTGTGCTGGTTGCCATGTTGTATAGGTGACTTCCAAGTCAGCCAAATTGCATGGGGGACATTGTGCTGGTTGTATTGTATAGGTGACTTCCAAGTCAGCCATATTGCATGGGGGACATTGTGCTGGTTGCCATGTCCTATAGGTGACTTCCAAGTCAGCCATATTGCATGGGGGAAATTGTGCAATATGGCTGACTTGGAAGTCACCTATACAATACAACCAGCACAATGTCCCCCAGGCAATATGGCTGACTTGGAAGTCACCTATACAAGACAACCAGCACAATGTCCCCCATGCAATATGGCTGACTTGGAAGTCACCTATAGGACATGGCCACCAGCACAATGTCCCCCATGCAATATGGCTGACTTGGAAGTCACCTATACAATACAACCAGCAGAATGTCCCCCATGCAATATGGCTGACTTGGAAGTCACCTATACAATACAACCAGCACAATGTCCCCCATGCAATATGGCTGATTTGGAAGTCACCTATACAACACAACCAGCACAATGTCCCCCATGCAATATGGCTGACTTGGAAGTCACCTATACAAGACAACCAGCACAATGTCCCCCATGCAATATGGCTGACTTGGAAGTCACCTATAGAACATGGCCACCAGCACAATGTCCCCCATGCAATATGGCTGACTTGGAAGTCACCTATACAACATGGCAACCAGCACAATGTCCCCCAAGCAATATGGCTGACTTGGAAGCCACCTATACAACATGGCAACCAGCACAATGTCCCCCAAGCAATATGGCTGACTTGGAAGTCACCTATAGAACATGGCAACCAGCACAATGTCCCCCAAGCAATATGGCTGACTTAAAAGTCACCTATACAAGACAACCAGCACAATTTCCCCCATGCAATATGGCTGACTTGGAAGTCACCTATAGGACATGGCAACCAGCACAATGTCCCCCATGCAATATGGCTGACTTGTAAGTCACCTATACAACATGGCAACCAGCACAATGTCCCCCATGCAATATGGCTGACTTGGAAGTCACCTATACAACATGGCAACCAGCACAATGTCCCCCATGCAATATGGCTGACTTGGAAGTCACCTTTACAACATGGCCACCAGCACAATGTCCCCCATGCAATATGGCTGACTTGGAAGTCACCTATACAAGACAACCAGCACAATGTCCCCCATGCAATATGGCTGACTTGGAAGTCACCTATACAACACAACCAGCACAATGTCCCCCAAGCAATATGGCTCACTTGGAAGTCACCTATACAACAGGGCAACCAGCACAATGTCCCCCATGCAATATGGCTGACTTGGAAGTCACCTATAGGACATGGCAACCAGCACAATGTCCCCCATGCAATATGGCTGACTTGGAAGTCACCTATAGAACATGGCCACCAGCACAATGTCCCCCAAGCAATATGGCTCACTTGGAAGTCACCTATACAATACAACCAGCACAATGTCCCCCATGCAATATGGCTGACTTGGAAGTCACCTATACAATACAACCAGCACAATGTCCCCAATGCAATATGGCTGACTTGGAAGTCACCTATACAACACAACCAGCACAATGTCCCCCATGCAATATGGCTGACTTGGAAGTCACCTATACAACACAACCAGCACAATGTCCCCCATGCAATATGGCTCACTTGGAAGACACCTATACAACATGGCATCCAGCACAATGTCCCCCATGCAATATGGCTGACTTGGAAGTCACCTATAAACATGGCAACCAGCACAATGTCCCCCATGCAATATGGCTGACTTGGAAGTCACCTATACAACATGGCAACCAGCACAATGTCCCCCATGCAATATGGCTGACATGGAAGTCACCTATACAAGAAACCTGCACAATGTCCCCCATGCAATGTGGCTGACTTGGAAGTCACCTATAGAACATGGCCACCAGCACAATGTCCCCCATGCAATATGGCTGACTTGGAAGTCACCTATACAACATGGCAACCAGCACAATGTCCCCCAAGCAATATGGCTCACTTGGAAGTCACCTATAGAACATGGCAACCAGCACAATGTCCCCCAAGCAATATGGCTGACTTGGAAGTCACCTATACAACATGGCAACCAGCACAATGTCCCCCATGCAATATGGCTGACTTGGAAGTCACCTATAGAACATGGCCACCAGCACAATGTCCCCAATGCAACACGGCTGACTTGGAAGTCACCTATACAAGACAACCAGCACAATGTCCCCCATGCAATATGGCTGACTTGGAAGTCACCTATAGAACACAACCAGCACAATGTCCCCCAAGCAATATGGCTGACTTGGAAGTCACCTATACAACATGGCAACCAGCACAATGTCCCCCATGCAATATGGCTGACTTGGAAGTCACCTATACAAGACAACCAGCACAATGTCCCCCATGCAATATGGCTGACTTGGAAGTCACCTATAGCACATGGCAACCAGCACAATGTCCCCCAAGCAATATGGCTGACTTGGAAGTCACCGATACAAGACAACCAGCACAATGTCCCAAATGCAATATGGCTGACTTGGAAGTCACCTATAGAAAATGGCCACCAGCACAATGTCTCCCATGCAATATGGCCGACTTGGAAGTCACCTATACAATATGGCAACCAGCACAAAGTCCCCTATGCAATATGGCTGACTTGGAAGTCATCTATACAATACAACCAGCACAATGTCCCCCAAGCAATATGGCTGACTTGGAAGTCACCTATACAAGACAACCAGCACAATGTCCCCCATGCAATATGGCTGACTTGGAAGTCACCTATAGAACAGGGCAACCAGCACAATGTCCCCCAAGCAATATGGCTGACTTGGAAGTCACCTATACAACATGGCAACCAGCACAATGTCCCCCATGCAATATGGCTGACTTGGAAGTCACCTATAGAACATGGCCACCAGCACAATGTCCCCCATGCAACACGGCTGACTTGGAAGTCACCTATACAAGACAACCAGCACAATGTCCCCCATGCAATATGGCTGACTTGGAAGTCACCTATAGAACACAACCAGCACAATGTCCCCCAAGCAATATGGCTGACTTGGAAGTCACCTATACAACATGGCAACCAGCACAATGTCCCCCATGCAATATGGCTGACTTGGAAGTCACCTATACAAGACAACCAGCACAATGTCCCCCATGCAATATGGCTGACTTGGAAGTCACCTATAGCACATGGCAACCAGCACAATGTCCCCCAAGCAATATGGCTGACTTGGAAGTCACCTATACAAGACAACCAGCACAATGTCCCAAATGCAATATGGCTGACTTGGAAGTCACCTATACAACATGGCAACCAGCACAACGTCCCCTATGCAATATGGCTGACTTGGAAGTCACCTATAGAACATGGCCACCAGCACAATGTCCCCCATGCAACACGGCTGACTTGGAAGTCACCTATACAAGACAACCAGCACAATGTCCCCCATGCAATATGGCTGACTTGGAAGTCACCTATACAATACAACCAGCACGATGTCCCCCATGCAATATGGCTGATTTGGAAGTCACCTATACAACACAACCAGCACAATGTCCCCCATGCAATATGGCTGACTTGGAAGTCACCTATACATGACAACCAGCACAATGTCCCAAATGCAATATGGCTGACTTGGAAGTCACCTATAGAACATGGCCACCAGCACAATGTCCCCCATGCAATATGGCTGACTTGGAAGTCACCTATACAACATGGCAACCAGCACAATGTCCCCCATGCAATATGGCTGACTTGGAAGTCACCTATAGAACATGGCCACCAGCACAATGTCCCCCATGCAACACGGCTGACTTGGAAGTCACCTATACAAGACAACCAGCACAATGTCCCCCATGCAATATGGCTGACTTGGAAGTCACCTATAGAACACAACCAGCACAATGTCCCCCAAGCAATATGGCTGACTTGGAAGTCACCTATACAACATGGCAACCAGCACAATGTCCCCCATGCAATATGGCTGACTTGGAAGTCACCTATACAAGACAACCAGCACAATGTCCCCCATGCAATATGGCTGACTTGGAAGTCACCTATAGCACATGGCAACCAGCACAATGTCCCCCAAGCAATATGGCTGACTTGGAAGTCACCTATACAAGACAACCAGCACAATGTCCCAAATGCAATATGGCTGACTTGGAAGTCACCTATACAACATGGCAACCAGCACAACGTCCCCTATGCAATATGGCTGACTTGGAAGTCACCTATAGAACATGGCCACCAGCACAATGTCCCCCATGCAACACGGCTGACTTGGAAGTCACCTATACAAGACAACCAGCACAATGTCCCCCATGCAATATGGCTGACTTGGAAGTCACCTATACAATACAACCAGCACGATGTCCCCCATGCAATATGGCTGATTTGGAAGTCACCTATACAACACAACCAGCACAATGTCCCCCATGCAATATGGCTGACTTGGAAGTCACCTATACATGACAACCAGCACAATGTCCCAAATGCAATATGGCTGACTTGGAAGTCACCTATAGAACATGGCCACCAGCACAATGTCCCCCATGCAATATGGCTGACTTGGAAGTCACCTATACAACATGGCAACCAGCACAATGTCCCCCATGCAATATGGCTGACTTGGAAGTCACCTATGCAATACAACCAGCACAATGTCCCCCATGCAATATGGCTGACTTGGAAGTCACCTATACAACACAACCAGCACAATGTCCCCCATGCAATATGGCTGACTTGGAAGTCACCTATACAACACAACCAGCACAATGTCCCCCATGCAATATGGCTGACTTGGAAGTCACTTATAGAACATGGCAACCAGCACAATGTCCCCCAAGCAATATGGCTGACTTGGAAGTCACCTATACAACATGGCCACCAGCACAATGTCCCCCAAGCAATGTGGCTCACTTGGAAGTCACCTATACAATACAACCAGCACAATGTCCCCCATGCAATATGGCTGACTTGGAAGTCACCTATACAATACAACCAGCACAATGTCCCCAAAGCAATATGGCTGACTTGGAAGTCACCTATACAAGACAACCAGCACAATGTCCCCATGCAATATGGCTGACTTGAAAGTCACCTATAGAACATGGCCACCAGCACAATGTCCCCCATGCAATATGGCTGACTTGGAAGTCACCTATAGAACACAACCAGCACAATGTCCCCCAAGCAATATGGCTGACTTGGAAGTCACCTATACAACATGGCAACCAGCACAATGTCCCCCATGCAATATGGCTGACTTGGAAGTCACCTATACAAGACAACCAGCACAATGTCCCCCATGCAATATGGCTGACTTGGAAGTCACCTATAGCACATGGCAACCAGCACAATGTCCCCCAAGCAATATGGCTGACTTGGAAGTCACCTATACAAGACAACCAGCACAATGTCCCAAATGCAATATGGCTGACTTGGAAGTCACCTATACAACATGGCAACCAGCACAACGTCCCCTATGCAATATGGCTGACTTGGAAGTCACCTATAGAACATGGCCACCAGCACAATGTCCCCCATGCAACACGGCTGACTTGGAAGTCACCTATACAAGACAACCAGCACAATGTCCCCCATGCAATATGGCTGACTTGGAAGTCACCTATACAATACAACCAGCACGATGTCCCCCATGCAATATGGCTGATTTGGAAGTCACCTATACAACACAACCAGCACAATGTCCCCCATGCAATATGGCTGACTTGGAAGTCACCTATACATGACAACCAGCACAATGTCCCAAATGCAATATGGCTGACTTGGAAGTCACCTATAGAACATGGCCACCAGCACAATGTCCCCCATGCAATATGGCTGACTTGGAAGTCACCTATACAACATGGCAACCAGCACAATGTCCCCCATGCAATATGGCTGACTTGGAAGTCACCTATAGAACATGGCCACCAGCACAATGTCCCCCATGCAACACGGCTGACTTGGAAGTCACCTATACAAGACAACCAGCACAATGTCCCCCATGCAATATGGCTGACTTGGAAGTCACCTATAGAACACAACCAGCACAATGTCCCCCAAGCAATATGGCTGACTTGGAAGTCACCTATACAACATGGCAACCAGCACAATGTCCCCCATGCAATATGGCTGACTTGGAAGTCACCTATACAAGACAACCAGCACAATGTCCCCCATGCAATATGGCTGACTTGGAAGTCACCTATAGCACATGGCAACCAGCACAATGTCCCCCAAGCAATATGGCTGACTTGGAAGTCACCTATACAAGACAACCAGCACAATGTCCCAAATGCAATATGGCTGACTTGGAAGTCACCTATACAACATGGCAACCAGCACAACGTCCCCTATGCAATATGGCTGACTTGGAAGTCACCTATAGAACATGGCCACCAGCACAATGTCCCCCATGCAACACGGCTGACTTGGAAGTCACCTATACAAGACAACCAGCACAATGTCCCCCATGCAATATGGCTGACTTGGAAGTCACCTATACAATACAACCAGCACGATGTCCCCCATGCAATATGGCTGATTTGGAAGTCACCTATACAACACAACCAGCACAATGTCCCCCATGCAATATGGCTGACTTGGAAGTCACCTATACATGACAACCAGCACAATGTCCCAAATGCAATATGGCTGACTTGGAAGTCACCTATAGAACATGGCCACCAGCACAATGTCCCCCATGCAATATGGCTGACTTGGAAGTCACCTATACAACATGGCAACCAGCACAATGTCCCCCATGCAATATGGCTGACTTGGAAGTCACCTATGCAATACAACCAGCACAATGTCCCCCATGCAATATGGCTGACTTGGAAGTCACCTATACAACACAACCAGCACAATGTCCCCCATGCAATATGGCTGACTTGGAAGTCACCTATACAACACAACCAGCACAATGTCCCCCATGCAATATGGCTGACTTGGAAGTCACTTATAGAACATGGCAACCAGCACAATGTCCCCCAAGCAATATGGCTGACTTGGAAGTCACCTATACAACATGGCCACCAGCACAATGTCCCCCAAGCAATATGGCTCACTTGGAAGTCACCTATACAATACAACCAGCACAATGTCCCCCATGCAATATGGCTGACTTGGAAGTCACCTATACAATACAACCAGCACAATGTCCCCAAAGCAATATGGCTGACTTGGAAGTCACCTATACAAGACAACCAGCACAATGTCCCCATGCAATATGGCTGACTTGAAAGTCACCTATAGAACATGGCCACCAGCACAATGTCCCCCATGCAATATGGCTGACTTGGAAGTCACCTATAGAACATGGCCACCAGCACAATGTCCCCCATGCAATATGGCTCACTTGGAAGTCACCTATACAACATGGCAACCAGCACAATGTCCCCTATGCAATATGGCTGACTTGGAAGTCACCTATACAATACAACCAGCACAATGTCCCCCAAGCAATATGGCTGACTTGGAAGTCACCTATACAAGACAACCAGCACAATGTCCCCCATGCAATATGGCTGACTTGGAAGTCACCTATAGGACATGGCCACCAGCACAATGTCCCCCATGCAATATGGCTGACTTGGAAGTCACCTATACAATACAACCAGCACAATGTCCCCCATGCAATATGGCTGACTTGGAAGTCACCTATACAATACAACCAGCACAATGTCCCCCATGCAATATGGCTGATTTGGAAGTCACCTATACAACACAACCAGCAAAAATTTCCCCCATGCAATATGGCTGACTTGGAAGTCACCTATACAAGACAACCAGCACAATGTCCCAAATGCAATATGGCTGACTTGGAAGTCACCTATAGAACATGGCCACCAGCACAATGTCCCCCATGCAATATGGCTGACTTGGAATACACCTATACAACATGGCAACCAGCACAATTTCCCCAAAGCAATATGCTGACTTGGAAGTCACCTATACAAGACAACCAGCACAATGTCCCCCATGCAATATGGCTGACTTGGAAGTCACCTATAGGATATGGCCACCAGCACAATGTCCCCCATGCAATATGGCTGACTTGGAAGTCACCTATACAATACAACCAGCACAATGTCCCCCATGCAATATGGCTGACTTGGAAGTCACCTATAGAACATGGCCACCAGCACAATGTCCCCCCAAGCAATATGGCTGACTTGGAAGTCACCTATAGAACATGGCAACCAGCACAATGTCCCCCAAGCAATATGGCTGACTTGGAAGTCACCTATACAAGACAACCAGCACAATGTCCCCCATGCAATATGGCTGACTTGGAAGTCACCTATAGGACATGGCAACCAGCACAATTTCCCCCATGCAATATGGCTGACTTGGAAGTCACCTATACAATACAACCAGCACAATGTCCCCCAGGCAATATGGCTGACTTGGAAGTCACCTATACAACATGGCAACCAGCACAATGTCCCCCATGCAATATGGCTGACTTGGAAGTCACCTATACAATACAACCAGCACAATGTCCCAAATGCAATATGGCTGACTTGGAAGTCACCTATAGAACATGGCCACCAGCACAATGTCCCCCATGCAATATGGCTGACTTGGAAGTCACCTATACAACATGGCAACCAGCACAATGCCCCCCAAGCAATATGGCTCACTTGGAAGTCACCTATACAACATGGCAACCAGCACAATGTCCCCCATGCAATATGGCTGACTTGGAAGTCACCTATAGAACATGGCCACCAGCACAATGTCCCCCATGCAATATGGCTGACTTGGAAGTCACCTATACAACATGGCAACCAGCACAATGTCCCCCAAGCAATATGGCTGACTTGGAAGTCACCTATACAATACAACCAGCACAATGTCAGAAATGCAATATGGCTGACTTGGAAGTCACCTATAGAACATGGCCACCAGCACAATGTCCCCCATGCAATATGGCTGACTTGGAAGTCACCTGTTCAACATGGCAACCAGCACAATGTCCCCCAAGCAATATGGCTGACTTGGAAGTCACCTATAGAACATGGCCACCAGCACAATGTCCCCCAAGCAATATGGCTGACTTGGAAGTCACCTACAGAACATGGCAACCGGCACAATGTCCCCCAAGCAATATGGCTGACTTGGAAGTCACCTATACAACATGGCCACCAGCACAATGTCCCCCAAGCAATATGGCTCACTTGGAAGTCACCTATACAATACAACCAGCACAATGTCCCCCATGCAATATGGCTGACTTGGAAGTCACCTATACAATACAACCAGCACAATGTCCCCAAAGCAATATGGCTGACTTGGAAGTCACCTATACAAGACAACCAGCACAATGTCCCCATGCAATATGGCTGACTTGAAAGTCACCTATAGAACATGGCCACCAGCACAATGTCCCCCATGCAATATGGCTGACTTGGAAGTCACCTATAGAACATGGCCACCAGCACAATGTCCCCCATGCAATATGGCTCACTTGGAAGTCACCTATACAACATGGCAACCAGCACAATGTCCCCTATGCAATATGGCTGACTTGGAAGTCACCTATACAATACAACCAGCACAATGTCCCCCAAGCAATATGGCTGACTTGGAAGTCACCTATACAAGACAACCAGCACAATGTCCCCCATGCAATATGGCTGACTTGGAAGTCACCTATAGGACATGGCCACCAGCACAATGTCCCCCATGCAATATGGCTGACTTGGAAGTCACCTATACAATACAACCAGCACAATGTCCCCCATGCAATATGGCTGACTTGGAAGTCACCTATACAATACAACCAGCACAATGTCCCCCATGCAATATGGCTGATTTGGAAGTCACCTATACAACACAACCAGCAAAAATTTCCCCCATGCAATATGGCTGACTTGGAAGTCACCTATACAAGACAACCAGCACAATGTCCCAAATGCAATATGGCTGACTTGGAAGTCACCTATAGAACATGGCCACCAGCACAATGTCCCCCATGCAATATGGCTGACTTGGAATACACCTATACAACATGGCAACCAGCACAATTTCCCCAAAGCAATATGCTGACTTGGAAGTCACCTATACAAGACAACCAGCACAATGTCCCCCATGCAATATGGCTGACTTGGAAGTCACCTATAGGATATGGCCACCAGCACAATGTCCCCCATGCAATATGGCTGACTTGGAAGTCACCTATACAATACAACCAGCACAATGTCCCCCATGCAATATGGCTGACTTGGAAGTCACCTATAGAACATGGCCACCAGCACAATGTCCCCCCAAGCAATATGGCTGACTTGGAAGTCACCTATAGAACATGGCAACCAGCACAATGTCCCCCAAGCAATATGGCTGACTTGGAAGTCACCTATACAAGACAACCAGCACAATGTCCCCCATGCAATATGGCTGACTTGGAAGTCACCTATAGGACATGGCAACCAGCACAATTTCCCCCATGCAATATGGCTGACTTGGAAGTCACCTATACAATACAACCAGCACAATGTCCCCCAGGCAATATGGCTGACTTGGAAGTCACCTATACAACATGGCAACCAGCACAATGTCCCCCATGCAATATGGCTGACTTGGAAGTCACCTATACAATACAACCAGCACAATGTCCCAAATGCAATATGGCTGACTTGGAAGTCACCTATAGAACATGGCCACCAGCACAATGTCCCCCATGCAATATGGCTGACTTGGAAGTCACCTATACAACATGGCAACCAGCACAATGCCCCCCAAGCAATATGGCTCACTTGGAAGTCACCTATACAACATGGCAACCAGCACAATGTCCCCCATGCAATATGGCTGACTTGGAAGTCACCTATAGAACATGGCCACCAGCACAATGTCCCCCATGCAATATGGCTGACTTGGAAGTCACCTATACAACATGGCAACCAGCACAATGTCCCCCAAGCAATATGGCTGACTTGGAAGTCACCTATACAATACAACCAGCACAATGTCAGAAATGCAATATGGCTGACTTGGAAGTCACCTATAGAACATGGCCACCAGCACAATGTCCCCCATGCAATATGGCTGACTTGGAAGTCACCTGTTCAACATGGCAACCAGCACAATGTCCCCCAAGCAATATGGCTGACTTGGAAGTCACCTATAGAACATGGCCACCAGCACAATGTCCCCCAAGCAATATGGCTGACTTGGAAGTCACCTACAGAACATGGCAACCGGCACAATGTCCCCCAAGCAATATGGCTGACTTGGAAGTCACCTATACAAGACAACCAGCACAATGTCCCCCATGCAACACGGCTGACTTGGAAGTCACCTATACAAGCCAACCAGCACAATGTCCCCCATGCAATATGGCTGACTTGGAAGTCACCTATACAACACAACCAGCACAATGTCCCCCAAGCAATATGGCTCAATTGGAAGTCACCTATACAACATGGCAACCAGCACAATGTCCCCCAAGCAATATGGCTGACTTGGAAGTCACCTATAGAACATGGCCACCAGCACAATGTCCCCCATGCAATATGGCTGACTTGGAAGTCACCTATACAAGACAACCAGCACAATGTCCCCCATGCAATATGGCTGACTTGGAAGTCACCTATAGAACATGGCCACCAGCACAATGTCCCCCATGCAATATGGCTGACTTGGAAGTCACCTATAGAACATGGCAACCAGCACAATGTAACCCAAGCAATATGGCTGACTTGGAAGTCACCTATACAAGACAACCAGCACAATTTCCCCCATGCAATATGGCTGACTTGGAAGTCACCTATAGGACATGGCAACCAGCACAATGTCCCCCATGCAATATGGCTGACTTGGAAGTCACCTATACAATACAACCAGCACAATGTCCCCCATGCAATTTGGCTGACTTGGAAGTCACCTATACAACATGGCAACCAGCACAATGTCCCCCATGCAATATGGCTGACTTGGAAGTCACCTATAGAACATGGCCACCAGCACAATGTCCCCCAAGCAATATGGCTGACTTGGAAGTCACCTATAGGACATGGCAACCAGCACAATGTCCCCCAAGCAATATGGCTGACTTGGAAGTCACCTATACAAGACAACCAGCACAATGTCAGAAATGCAATATGGCTGACTTGGAAGTCACCTATAGAACATGGCCACCAGCACAATGTCCCCCATGCAATATGGCTGACTTGGAAGTCACCTGTTCAACATGGCAACCAGCACAATGTCCCCCAAGCAATATGGCTGACTTGGAAGTCACCTATAGAACATGGCCACCAGCACAATGTCCCCCAAGCAATATGGCTGACTTGGAAGTCACCTACAGAACATGGCAACCGGCACAATGTCCCCCAAGCAATATGGCTGACTTGGAAGTCACCTATACAAGACAACCAGCACAATGTCCCCCATGCAACACGGCTGACTTGGAAGTCACCTATACAAGCCAACCAGCACAATGTCCCCCATGCAATATGGCTGACTTGGAAGTCACCTATACAACACAACCAGCACAATGTCCCCCAAGCAATATGGCTCAATTGGAAGTCACCTATACAACATGGCAACCAGCACAATGCCCCCCAAGCAATATGGCTCACTTGGAAGTCACCTATACAACATGGCAACCAGCACAATGTCCCCCATGCAATATGGCTGACTTGGAAGTCACCTATAGAACATGGCCACCAGCACAATGTCCCCCATGCAATATGGCTGACTTGGAAGTCACCTATACAACATGGCAACCAGCACAATGTCCCCCAAGCAATATGGCTGACTTGGAAGTCACCTATACAATACAACCAGCACAATGTCAGAAATGCAATATGGCTGACTTGGAAGTCACCTATAGAACATGGCCACCAGCACAATGTCCCCCATGCAATATGGCTGACTTGGAAGTCACCTGTTCAACATGGCAACCAGCACAATGTCCCCCAAGCAATATGGCTGACTTGGAAGTCACCTATAGAACATGGCCACCAGCACAATGTCCCCCAAGCAATATGGCTGACTTGGAAGTCACCTACAGAACATGGCAACCGGCACAATGTCCCCCAAGCAATATGGCTGACTTGGAAGTCACCTATACAAGACAACCAGCACAATGTCCCCCATGCAACACGGCTGACTTGGAAGTCACCTATACAAGCCAACCAGCACAATGTCCCCCATGCAATATGGCTGACTTGGAAGTCACCTATACAACACAACCAGCACAATGTCCCCCAAGCAATATGGCTCAATTGGAAGTCACCTATACAACATGGCAACCAGCACAATGTCCCCCAAGCAATATGGCTGACTTGGAAGTCACCTATAGAACATGGCCACCAGCACAATGTCCCCCATGCAATATGGCTGACTTGGAAGTCACCTATACAAGACAACCAGCACAATGTCCCCCATGCAATATGGCTGACTTGGAAGTCACCTATAGAACATGGCCACCAGCACAATGTCCCCCATGCAATATGGCTGACTTGGAAGTCACCTATAGAACATGGCAACCAGCACAATGTAACCCAAGCAATATGGCTGACTTGGAAGTCACCTATACAAGACAACCAGCACAATTTCCCCCATGCAATATGGCTGACTTGGAAGTCACCTATAGGACATGGCAACCAGCACAATGTCCCCCATGCAATATGGCTGACTTGGAAGTCACCTATACAATACAACCAGCACAATGTCCCCCATGCAATTTGGCTGACTTGGAAGTCACCTATACAACATGGCAACCAGCACAATGTCCCCCATGCAATATGGCTGACTTGGAAGTCACCTATAGAACATGGCCACCAGCACAATGTCCCCCAAGCAATATGGCTGACTTGGAAGTCACCTATAGGACATGGCAACCAGCACAATGTCCCCCAAGCAATATGGCTGACTTGGAAGTCACCTATACAAGACAACCAGCACAATGTCAGAAATGCAATATGGCTGACTTGGAAGTCACCTATAGAACATGGCCACCAGCACAATGTCCCCCATGCAATATGGCTGACTTGGAAGTCACCTGTTCAACATGGCAACCAGCACAATGTCCCCCAAGCAATATGGCTGACTTGGAAGTCACCTATAGAACATGGCCACCAGCACAATGTCCCCCAAGCAATATGGCTGACTTGGAAGTCACCTACAGAACATTGCAACCGGCACAATGTCCCCCAAGCAATATGGCTGACTTGGAAGTCACCTATACAAGACAACCAGCACAATGTCCCCCATGCAACACGGCTGACTTGGAAGTCACCTATACAAGCCAACCAGCACAATGTCCCCCATGCAATATGGCTGACTTGGAAGTCACCTATACAACACAACCAGCACAATGTCCCCCAAGCAATATGGCTCAATTGGAAGTCACCTATACAACATGGCAACCAGCACAATGTCCCCCAAGCAATATGGCTGACTTGGAAGTCACCTATAGAACATGGCCACCAGCACAATGTCCGCCATGCAATATGGCTGACTTGGAAGTCACCTATACAAGACAACCAGCACAATGTCCCCCATGCAATATGGCTGACTTGGAAGTCACCTATACAAGACAACCAGCACAATGTCCCCCATGCAACACGGCTGACTTGGAAGTCACCTATACAAGCCAACCAGCACAATGTCCCCCATGCAATATGGCTGACTTGGAAGTCACCTATACAACACAACCAGCACAATGTCCCCCAAGCAATATGGCTCAATTGGAAGTCACCTATACAACATGGCAACCAGCACAATGTCCCCCAAGCAATATGGCTGACTTGGAAGTCACCTATAGAACATGGCCACCAGCACAATGTCCCCCATGCAATATGGCTGACTTGGAAGTCACCTATACAAGACAACCAGCACAATTTCCCCCATGCAATATGGCTGACTTGGAAGTCACCTATAGGACATGGCAACCAGCACAATGTCCCCCATGCAATATGGCTGACTTGGAAGTCACCTATACAATACAACCAGCACAATGTCCCCCATGCAATTTGGCTGACTTGGAAGTCACCTATACAACATGGCAACCAGCACAATGTCCCCCATGCAATATGGCTGACTTGGAAGTCACCTATAGAACATGGCCACCAGCACAATGTCCCCCAAGCAATATGGCTGACTTGGAAGTCACCTATAGAACATGGCCACCAGCACAATGTCCCCCAAGCAATTTGGCTGACTTGGAAGTCACCTATACAACATGGCAACCAGCACAATGTCCCCCATGCAATATGGCTGACTTGGAAGTCACCTATAGAACATGGCCACCAGCACAATGTCCCCCAAGCAATATGGCTGACTTGGAAGTCACCTATAGGACATGGCAACCAGCACAATGTCCCCCAAGCAATATGGCTGACTTGGAAGTCACCTATACAAGACAACCAGCACAATGTCAGAAATGCAATATGGCTGACTTGGAAGTCACCTATAGAACATGGCCACCAGCACAATGTCCCCCATGCAATATGGCTGACTTGGAAGTCACCTGTTCAACATGGCAACCAGCACAATGTCCCCCAAGCAATATGGCTGACTTGGAAGTCACCTATAGAACATGGCCACCAGCACAATGTCCCCCAAGCAATATGGCTGACTTGGAAGTCACCTACAGAACATGGCAACTGGCACAATGTCCCCCAAGCAATATGGCTGACTTGGAAGTCACCTATACAAGACAACCAGCACAATGTCCCCCATGCAACACGGCTGACTTGGAAGTCACCTATACAAGCCAACCAGCACAATGTCCCCCATGCAATATGGCTGACTTGGAAGTCACCTATACAACACAACCAGCACAATGTCCCCCAAGCAATATGGCTCAATTGGAAGTCACCTATACAACATGGCAACCAGCACAATGTCCCCCAAGCAATATGGCTGACTTGGAAGTCACCTATAGAACATGGCCACCAGCACAATTTCCCCCATGCAATATGGCTGACTTGGAAGTCACCTATACAAGACAACCAGCACAATGTCCCCCATGCAATATGGCTGACTTGGAAGTCACCTATACAAGACAACCAGCACAATGTCCCCCATGCAACACGGCTGACTTAAAAGTCACCTATACAAGCCAACCAGCACAATGTCCCCCATGCAATATGGCTGACTTGGAAGTCACCTATACAACACAACCAGCACAATGTCCCCCAAGCAATATGGCTCAATTGGAAGTCACCTATACAACATGGCAACCAGCACAATGTCCCCCAAGCAATATGGCTGACTTGGAAGTCACCTATAGAACATGGCCACCAGCACAATGTCCCCCATGCAATATGGCTGACTTGGAAGTCACCTATACAAGACAACCAGCACAATTTCCCCCATGCAATATGGCTGACTTGGAAGTCACCTATAGGACATGGCAACCAGCACAATGTCCCCCATGCAATATGGCTGACTTGGAAGTCACCTATACAATACAACCAGCACAATGTCCCCCATGCAATTTGGCTGACTTGGAAGTCACCTATACAACATGGCAACCAGCACAATGTCCCCCATGCAATATGGCTGACTTGGAAGTCACCTATAGAACATGGCCACCAGCACAATGTCCCCCAAGCAATATGGCTGACTTGGAAGTCACCTATAGAACATGGCCACCAGCACAATGTCCCCCAAGCAATATGGATGACTTGGAAGTGACCTATAGAACATGGCAACCAGCACAATGTCCCCCAAGCAATATGGCTGACTTGGAAGTCACCTATACAAGACAACCAGCACAATGTCCCCCATGCAATATGGCTGACTTGGAAGTCACCTATAGGACATGGCAACCAGCACAATGTCCCCCATGCAATATGGCTGACTTGGAAGTCACCTATACAATACAACCAGCACAATGTCCCCCATGCAATTTGGCTGACTTGGAAGTCACCTATACAATACAACCAGCACAATGTCCCCCATGCAATTTGGCTGACTTGGAAGTCACCTATACAACATGGCAACCAGCACAATGTCCCCCATGCAATATGGCTGACTTGGAAGTCACCTATAGAACATGGCAACCAGCACAATGTCCCCCAAGCAATATGGCTGACTTGGAAGTCACCTATAGAACATGGCCACCAGCACAATGTCCCCCAAGCAATATGGATGACTTGGAAGTGACCTATAGAACATGGCAACCAGCACAATGTCCCCGAAGCAATATGGCTGACTTGGAAGTCACCTATACAAGACAACCAGCACAATGTCCCCCATGCAATATGGCTGACTTGGAAGTCACCTATAGGACATGGCAACCAGCACAATGTCCCCCATGCAATATGGCTGACTTGGAAGTCACCTATAGAACATGGCCACCAGCACAATGTCCGCCAAGCAATATGGCTCACTTGGAAGTCACCTATACAATACAACCAGCACAATGTCCCCCATGCAATATGGCTGACTTGGAAGTCACCTATACAATACAACCAGCACAATGTCCCAAATGCAATATGGCTGACTTGGAAGTCACCTATAGAACATGGCCACCAGCACAATGTCCCCCATGCAATATGGCTGACTTGGAAGTCACCTATACAACATGGCAACCAGCACAATGTTCCCCATGTAATATGGCTGACTTGGAAGTCACCTATACAATACAACCAGCACAATGTCCCCAAAGCAATATGGCTGACTTGGAAGTCACCTATACAAGACAACCAGCACAGTGTCCCCCATGCAATATGGCTGACTTGGAAGTCACCTATACAATACAACCAGCACAATGTCCCCCATGCAATATGGCTGATTTGGAATTCACCTATACAACACAACCAGCACAATGTCCCCCATGCAATATGGCTGACTTGGAAGTCACATATAGAACATGGCCACCAGCACAATGTCCCCCATGCAATATGGCTGACTTGGAAGTCACCTATACAACATGGCAACCAGCACAATGTCCCCTATGCAATATGGCTGACTTGGAAGTCACCTATACAATACAACCAGCACAATGTCCCCCAAGCAATATGGCTGACTTGGAAGTCACCTATACAAGACAACCAGCACAATGTCCCCCATGCAATATGGCTGACTTGGAAGTCACCTATAGGACATGGCCACCAGCACAATGTCACCCATGCAATATGGCTGACTTGGAAGTCACCTATACAATACAACCAGCACAATGTCCCCCATGCAATATGGCTGACTTGGAAGTCACCTATACAATACAACCAGCACAATGTCCCCCATGCAATATGGCTGATTTGGAAGTCACCTATACAACACAACCAGCACAATGTCCCCTATGCAATATGGCTGACTTGGAAGTCACCTATACAAGACAACCAGCACAATGTCCCCCATGCAATATGGCTGACTTGGAAGTCACCTATAGAACATGGCCACCAGCCCAATGTCCCCCATGCAATATGGCTGACTTGGAAGTCACCTATACAACATGGCAACCAGCACAATGTCCCCCATGCAATATGGCTGACTTGGAAGTCACCTATAGAACATGGCCACCAGCACAATGTAACCCATGCAATATGGCTGACTTGGAAGTCACCTATACAACATGGCAACCAGCACAATGTCCCCCAAGCAATATGGCTGACTTGAAAGTCACCTATAGAACATGGCCACCAGCACAATGTCCCCCAAGCAATATGGCTGACTTGGAAGTCACCTATAGAACATGGCAACCAGCACAATGTCCCCCAAGCAATATGGCTGACTTGGAAGTCACCTATACAAGACAACCAGCACAATGTCCCCCATGCAATATGGCTGACTTGGAAGTCACCTATAGAACATGGCAACCAGCACAATGTCCCCCATGCAATATGGCTGACTTGGAAGTCACCTATAGAACATGGCCACCAGCACAATGTCCCCCAAGCAATATGGCTCACTTGGAAGTCACCTATACAATACAACCAGCACAATGTCCCCCATGCAATATGGCTGACTTGGAAGTCACCTATACAATACAACCAGCACAATGTCCCAAATGCAATATGGCTGACTTGGAAGTCACCTATAGAACATGGCCACCAGCACAATGTCCCCCATGCAATTTGGCTGACTTGGAAGTCACCTATACAACATGGCAACCAGCACAATGTCCCCCATGCAATATGGCTGACTTGGAAGTCACCTATACAATACAACCATCACAATGTCCCCCAAGCAATATGGCTGACTTGGAAGTCACCTATACAAGACAACCAGCACAATGTCCCCCATGCAATATGGCTGACTTGGAAGTCACCTATACAATACAACCAGCACAATGTCCCCCATGCAATATGGCTGATTTGGAAGTCACCTATACAACACAACCAGCACAATGTCCCTCATGCAATATGGCTGACTTGGAAGTCACCTATACAAGACAATCATCACAATGTCCCAAATGCAATATGGCTGACTTGGAAGTCACCTATAGAACATGGCCACCAGCACAATGTCCCCCATGCAATATGGCTGACTTGGAAGTCACCTATAGAACATGGCAACCAGCACAATGTCCCCCAAGCAATATGGCTGACTTGGAAGTCACCTATACAAGACAACCAGCACAATGTCCCCCATGCAATATGGCTGACTTGGAAGTCACCTATAGGACATGGCAACCAGCACAATTTCCCCCATGCAATATGGCTGACTTGGAAGTCACCTATAGAACATGGCCACCAGCGCAATGTCCCCCAAGCAATATGGCTCACTTGGAAGTCACCTATACAATACAACCAGCACAATGTCCCCATGCAATATTTCTGACTTGGAAGTCACCTATACAATACAACCAGCACAATGTCCCAAATGCAATATGGCTGACTTGGAAGTCACCTATAGAACATGGCCACCAGCAGAATGTCCCCCATGCAATATGGCTGACTTGGAAGTCACCTATACAACATGGCAACCAGCACAATGTCCCCCATGCAATATGGCTGACTTGGAAGTCACCTATACAATACAACCAGCACAATGTCCCCCAAGCAATATGGCTGACTTGGAAGTCACCTATACAAGACAACCAGCACAATGTCCCCCATGCAATATGGCTGACTTGGAAGTCACCTATACAATACAACCAGCACAATTTCCCCCATGCAATATGGCTGATTTGGAAGTCACCTATACAACACAACCAGCACAATGTCCCCCATGCAATATGGCTGACTTGGAATTCACCTATACAAGACAACCAGCACAATATCCCAAATGCAATATGGCTGACTTGGAAGTCACCTATAGAACATGGCCACCAGCACAATGTCCCCCATGCAATATGGCTGACTTGGAAGTCACCTATACAACATGGCAACCAGCACAATGTCCCCCATGCAATATGGCTGACTTGGAAGTCACCTATACAATACAACCAGCACAATGTCCCCCAAGCAATATGGCTGACTTGGAAGTCACCTATAGGACATGGCAACCAGCACAATGTCCCCCATGCAATATGGCTGACTTGGAAGTCACCTATAGGACATGGCCACCAGCACAATGTCCCCAATGCAATATGGCTGACTTGGAAGTCACCTATACAACATGGCCAACAGCACAATGTCCCCCAAGCAATATGGTTCACTTGGAAGTCACCTATACAATACAACCAGCACAATGTCCCCCAAGCAATATGGCTGACTTGGAAGTCACCTATACAAGACAACCAGCACAATGTCCCCCATGCAATATGGCTGACTTGGAAGTCACCTATACAATACAACCAGCACAATTTCCCCCATGCAATATGGCTGATTTGGAAGTCACCTATACAACACAACCAGCACAATGTCCCCCATGCAATATGGCTGACTTGGAATTCACCTATACAAGACAACCAGCACAATATCCCAAATGCAATATGGCTGACTTGGAAGTCACCTATAGAACATGGCCACCAGCACAATGTCCCCCATGCAATATGGCTGACTTGGAAGTCACCTATACAACATGGCAACCAGCACAATGTCCCCCATGCAATATGGCTGACTTGGAAGTCACCTATACAATACAACCAGCACAATGTCCCCCAAGCAATATGGCTGACTTGGAAGTCACCTATAGGACATTGCAACCAGCACAATGTCCCCCATGCAATATGGCTGACTTGGAAGTCACCTATAGGACATGGCCACCAGCACAATGTCCCCAATGCAATATGGCTGACTTGGAAGTCACCTATACAACATGGCCACCAGCACAATGTCCCCCAAGCAATATGGTTCACTTGGAAGTCACCTATACAATACAACCAGCACAATGTCCCCCATGCAATATGGCTGACTTGGAAGTCACCTATAGAACATGGCCACCAGCACAATGTCCCCCAAGCAATATGGCTGACTTGGAAGTCACCTATACAATACAACCAGCACAATGTCCCCCAAGCAATATGGCTGACTTGGAAGTCACCTATACAAGACAACCAGCACAATGTCCCCCATGCAATATGGCTGACTTGGAAGTCACCTATACAATACAACCAGCACAATTTCCCCCATGCAATATGGCTGATTTGGAAGTCACCTATACAACACAACCAGCACAATGTCCCCCATGCAATATGGCTGACTTGGAATTCACCTATACAAGACAACCAGCACAATATCCCAAATGCAATATGGCTGACTTGGAAGTCACCTATAGAACATGGCCACCAGCACAATGTCCCCCATGCAATATGGCTGACTTGGAAGTCACCTATACAACATGGCAACCAGCACAATGTCCCCCATGCAATATGGCTGACTTGGAAGTCACCTATACAATACAACCAGCACAATGTCCCCCAAGCAATATGGCTGACTTGGAAGTCACCTATAGGACATGGCAACCAGCACAATGTCCCCCATGCAATATGGCTGACTTGGAAGTCACCTATAGGACATGGCCACCAGCACAATGTCCCCAATGCAATATGGCTGACTTGGAAGTCACCTATACAACATGGCCACCAGCACAATGTCCCCCAAGCAATATGGTTCACTTGGAAGTCACCTATACAATACAACCAGCACAATGTCCCCCATGCAATATGGCTGACTTGGAAGTCACCTATAGAACATGGCCACCAGCACAATGTCCCCCAAGCAATATGGCTGACTTGGAAGTCACCTATACAAGACAACCAGCACAATGTCCCCCATGCAATATGGCTGACTTGGAAGTCACCTATAGGACATGGCCACCAGCACAATGTCCCCCATGCAATATGGCTGACTTGGAAGTCACCTATACAATACAACCAGCACAATGTCCCCCATGCAATATGGCTGACTTGGAAGTCACCTATACAAGACAACCAGCACAATGTCCCCCATGCAATATTGCTGACTTGAAAGTCACCTATAGAACATGGCCACCAGCACAATGTCCCCCATGCAATATGGCTGACTTGGAAGTCACCTATAGAACATGGCAACCAGCACAATGTCCCCCAAGCAATATGGCTGACTTGGAAGTCACCTATACAAGACAACCAGCACAATTTCCCCCATGCAATATGGCTGACTTGGAAGTCACCTATAGGACATGGCAACCAGCACAATGTCCCCCATGCAATATGGCTGACTTGGAAGTCACCTATACAATACAACCAGCACAATGTCCCCCATGCAATTTGGCTGACTTGGAAGTCACCTATACAACATGGCAACCAGCACAATGTCCCCCATGCAATATGGCTGACTTGGAAGTCACCTATAGAACATGGCCACCAGCACAATGTCCCCCATGCAATATGGCTGACTTGGAAGTCACCTATACAACATGGCAACCAGCACAATGTCCCCCAAGCAATATGGCTGACTTGGAAGTCACCTATAGAACATGTCCACCAGCACAATGTCCCCCAAGCAATATGGCTGACTTGGAAGTCACCTATAGAACATGGCAACCAGCACAATGTCCCCCAAGCAATATGGCTGACTTGGAAGTCACCTATACAAGACAACCAGCACAATGTCCCCCATGCAATATGGCTGACTTGGAAGTCACCTATAGGACATGGCAACCAGCACAATGTCCCCCATGCAATATGGCTGACTTGGAAGTCACCTATAGAACATGGCCACCAGCACAATGTCCGCCAAGCAATATGGCTCACTTTGAAGTCACCTATACAATACAACCAGCACAATGTCCCCCATGCAATATGGCTGACTTGGAAGTCACCTATACAATACAACCAGCACAATGTCCCAAATGCAATATGGATGACTTGGAAGTCACCTATAGAACATAGCCACCAGCACAATGTCCCCCATGCAATATGGCTGACTTGGAAGTCACCTATACAACATGGCAACCAGCACAATGTCCCCCATGCAATATGGCTGACTTGGAAGTCACCTATACAATACAACCAGCACAATGTCCCCCATGCAATTTGGCTGACTTGGAAGTCACCTATACAACATGGCAACCAGCACAATGTCCCCCATGCAATATGGCTGACTTGGAAGTCACCTATAGAACATGGCCACCAGCACAATGTCCCCCATGCAATATGGCTGACTTGGAAGTCACCTATACAACATGGCAACCAGCACAATGTCCCCCAAGCAATATGGCTGACTTGGAAGTCACCTATAGAACATGGCCACCAGCACAATGTCCCCCAAGCAATATGGCTGACTTGGAAGTCACCTATAGAACATGGCAACCAGCACAATGTCCCCCAAGCAATATGGCTGACTTGGAAGTCACCTATACAAGACAACCAGCACAATGTCCCCCATGCAATATGGCTGACTTGGAAGTCACCTATAGGACATGGCAACCAGCACAATGTCCCCCATGCAATATGGCTGACATGGAAGTCACCTATAGAACATGGCCACCAGCACAATGTCCCCCATGCAATATGGCTGACTTGGAAGTCACCTATACAACATGGCCACCAGCACAATGTCCCCCATGCAATATGGCTGACTTGGAAGTCACCTATACAATACAACCAGCACAATGTCCCCCATGCAATATGGCTGACTTGGAAGTCACCTATACAAGACAACCAGCACAATGTCCCCCATGCAATATTGCTGACTTGAAAGTCACCTATAGAACATGGCCACCAGCACAATGTCCCCCATGCAATATGGCTGACTTGGAAGTCACCTATAGAACATGGCAACCAGCACAATGTCCCCCAAGCAATATGGCTGACTTGGAAGTCACCTATACAAGACAACCAGCACAATTTCCCCCATGCAATATGGCTGACTTGGAAGTCACCTATAGGACATGGCAACCAGCACAATGTCCCCCATGCAATATGGCTGACTTGGAAGTCACCTATACAATACAACCAGCACAATGTCCCCCATGCAATTTGGCTGACTTGGAAGTCACCTATACAACATGGCAACCAGCACAATGTCCCCCATGCAATATGGCTGACTTGGAAGTCACCTATAGAACATGGCCACCAGCACAATGTCCCCCATGCAATATGGCTGACTTGGAAGTCACCTATACAACATGGCAACCAGCACAATGTCCCCCAAGCAATATGGCTGACTTGGAAGTCACCTATAGAACATGTCCACCAGCACAATGTCCCCCAAGCAATATGGCTGACTTGGAAGTCACCTATAGAACATGGCAACCAGCACAATGTCCCCCAAGCAATATGGCTGACTTGGAAGTCACCTATACAAGACAACCAGCACAATGTCCCCCATGCAATATGGCTGACTTGGAAGTCACCTATAGGACATGGCAACCAGCACAATGTCCCCCATGCAATATGGCTGACTTGGAAGTCACCTATAGAACATGGCCACCAGCACAATGTCCGCCAAGCAATATGGCTCACTTTGAAGTCACCTATACAATACAACCAGCACAATGTCCCCCATGCAATATGGCTGACTTGGAAGTCACCTATACAATACAACCAGCACAATGTCCCAAATGCAATATGGATGACTTGGAAGTCACCTATAGAACATAGCCACCAGCACAATGTCCCCCATGCAATATGGCTGACTTGGAAGTCACCTATACAACATGGCAACCAGCACAATGTCCCCCATGCAATATGGCTGACTTGGAAGTCACCTATACAATACAACCAGCACAATGTCCCCCATGCAATTTGGCTGACTTGGAAGTCACCTATACAACATGGCAACAAGCACAATGTCCCCCATGCAATATGGCTGACTTGGAAGTCACCTATAGAACATGGCCACCAGCACAATGTCCCCCATGCAATATGGCTGACTTGGAAGTCACCTATACAACATGGCAACCAGCACAATGTCCCCCAAGCAATATGGCTGACTTGGAAGTCACCTATAGAACATGGCAACCAGCACAATGTCCCCCAAGCAATATGGCTGACTTGGAAGTCACCTATACAAGACAACCAGCACAATGTCCCCCATGCAATATGGCTGACTTGGAAGTCACCTATAGGACATGGCAACCAGCACAATGTCCCCCATGCAATATGGCTGACATGGAAGTCACCTATAGAACATGGCCACCAGCACAATGTCCCCCATGCAATATGGCTGACTTGGAAGTCACCTATACAACATGGCAACCAGCACAATGTCCCCCAAGCAATATGGCTGACTTGGAAGTCACCTATAGAACATGGCCACCTGCACAATGTCCCCCAAGCAATATGGCTGACTTGGAAGTCACCTATAGAACATGGCAACCAGCACAATGTCCCCCAAGCAATATGGCTGACTTGGAAGTCACCTATACAAGACAACCAGCACAATGTCCCCCATGCAAGATGGCTGACTTGGAAGTCACCTATAGGACATGGCAACCAGCACAATGTCCCCCATGCAATATGGCTGACTTGGAAGTCACCTATAGAACATGGCCACCAGCACAATGTCCGCCAAGCATTATGGCTCACTTGGAAGTCACCTATACAATACAACCAGCACAATGTCCCCCATGCAATATGGCTGACTTGGAAGTCACCTATACAATACAACCAGCACAATGTCCCAAATGCAATATGGCTGAATTGGAAGTCACCTATAGAACATGGCCACCAGCACAATGTCCCCCATGCAATATGGCTGACTTGGAAGTCACCTATACAATACAACCAGCACAATGTCCCCCATGCAATATGGCTGACTTGGAAGTCACCTATACAAGACAACCAGCACAATGTCCCCCATGCAATATTGCTGACTTGGAAGTCACCTATAGAACATGGCCACCAGCACAATGTCCCCCATGCAATATGGCTGACTTGGAAGTCACCTATACAACATGGCAACCAGCACAATGTCCCCCAAGCAATATGGCTGACTTGGAAGTCACCTATAGAACATGGCCACCTGCACAATGTCCCCCAAGCAATATGGCTGACTTGGAAGTCACCTATAGAACATGGCAACCAGCACAATGTCCCCCAAGCAATATGGCTGACTTGGAAGTCACCTATACAAGACAACCAGCACAATGTCCCCCATGCAATATGGCTGACTTGGAAGTCACCTATAGGACATGGCAACCAGCACAATGTCCCCCATGCAATATGGCTGACTTGGAAGTCACCTATAGAACATGGCCACCAGCACAATGTCCGCCAAGCATTATGGCTCACTTGGAAGTCACCTATACAATACAACCAGCACAATGTCCCCCATGCAATATGGCTGACTTGGAAGTCACCTATACAATACAACCAGCACAATGTCCCAAATGCAATATGGCTGAATTGGAAGTCACCTATAGAACATGGCCACCAGCACAATGTCCCCCATGCAATATGGCTGACTTGGAAGTCACCTATACAATACAACCAGCACAATGTCCCCCATGCAATATGGCTGACTTGGAAGTCACCTATACAAGACAACCAGCACAATGTCCCCCATGCAATATTGCTGACTTGGAAGTCACCTATAGAACATGGCCACCAGCACAATGTCCCCCATGCAATATGGCTGACTTGGAAGTCACCTATAGAACATGGCAACCAGCACAATGTCCCCCAAGCAATATGGCTGACTTGGAAGTCACCTATACAAGACAACCAGCACAATTTCCCCCATGCAATATGGCTGACTTGGAAGTCACCTATAGGACATGGCAACCAGCACAATGTCCCCCATGCAATATGGCTGACTTGGAAGTCACCTATACAATACAACCAGCACAATGTCCCCCATGCAATATGGCTGACTTGGAAGTCACCTATACAATACAACCAGCACAATGTCCCAAATGCAATATGGCTGACTTGGAAGTCACCTATAGAACATAGCCACCAGCACAATGTCCCCCATGCAATATGGCTGACTTGGAAGTCACCTATACAACATGGCAACCAGCACAATGTCCCCCATGCAATATGGCTGACTTGGAAGTCACCTATACAATACAACCAGCACAATGTCCCCCATGCAATTTGGCTGACTTGGAAGTCACCTATACAACATGGCAACCAGCACAATGTCCCCCATGCAATATGGCTGACTTGGAAGTCACCTATAGAACATGGCCACCAGCACAATGTCCCCCATGCAATATGGCTGACTTGGAAGTCACCTATACAACATGGCAACCAGCACAATGTCCCCCAAGCAATATGGCTGACTTGGAAGTCACCTATAGAACATGGCCACCAGCACAATGTCCCCCAAGCAATATGGCTGACTTGGAAGTCACCTATAGAACATGGCAACCAGCACAATGTCCCCCAAGCAATATGGCTGACTTGGAAGTCACCTATACAAGACAACCAGCACAATGTCCCCCATGCAATATGGCTGACTTGGAAGTCACCTATAGGACATGGCAACCAGCACAATGTCCCCCAAGCAATATGGCTGACTTGGAAGTCACCTATACAAGACAACCAGCACAATTTCCCCCATGCAATATGGCTGACTTGGAAGTCACCTATAGGACATGGCAACCAGCACAATGTCCCCCATGCAATATGGTTGACTTGGAAGTCACCTATACAATACAACCAGCACAATGTCCCCCATGCAATATGGCTGACTTGGAAGTCACCTATACAATACAACCAGCACAATGTCCCAAATGCAATATGGCTGACTTGGAAGTCACCTATAGAACATAGCCACCAGCACAATGTCCCCCATGCAATATGGCTGACTTGGAAGTCACCTATACAACATGGCAACCAGCACAATGTCCCCCATGCAATATGGCTGACTTGGAAGTCACCTATACAATACAACCAGCACAATGTCCCCCATGCAATTTGGCTGACTTGGAAGTCACCTATACAACATGGCAACCAGCACAATGTCCCCCATGCAATATGGCTGACTTGGAAGTCACCTATAGAACATGGCCACCAGCACAATGTCCCCCATGCAATATGGCTGACTTGGAAGTCACCTATACAACATGGCAACCAGCACAATGTCCCCCAAGCAATATGGCTGACTTGGAAGTCACCTATAGAACATGGCCACCAGCACAATGTCCCCCAAGCAATATGGCTGACTTGGAAGTCACCTATAGAACATGGCAACCAGCACAATGTCCCCCAAGCAATATGGCTGACTTGGAAGTCACCTATACAAGACAACCAGCACAATGTCCCCCATGCAATATGGCTGACTTGGAAGTCACCTATAGGACATGGCAACCAGCACAATGTCCCCCATGCAATATGGCTGACTTGGAAGTCACCTATAGAACATGGCCACCAGCACAATGTCCCCCATGCAATATGGCTGACTTGGAAGTCACCTATACAACATGGCAACCAGCACAATGTCCCCCAAGCAATATGGCTGACTTGGAAGTCACCTATAGAACATGGCCACCTGCACAATGTCCCCCATGCAATATGGCTGACTTGGAAGTCACCTATAGAACATGGCAACCAGCACAATGTCCCCCAAGCAATATGGCTGACTTGGAAGTCACCTATACAAGACAACCAGCACAATGTCCCCCATGCAATATGGCTGACTTGGAAGTCACCTATAGGACATGGCAACCAGCACAATGTCCCCCATGCAATATGGCTGACTTGGAAGTCACCTATAGAACATGGCCACCAGCACAATGTCCGCCAAGCATTATGGCTCACTTGGAAGTCACCTATACAATACAACCAGCACAATGTCCCCCATGCAATATGGCTGACTTGGAAGTCACCTATACAATACAACCAGCACAATGTCCCAAATGCAATATGGCTGACTTGGAAGTCACCTATAGAACATGGCCACCAGCACAATGTCCCCCATGCAATATGGCTGACTTGGAAGTCACCTATACAATACAACCAGCACAATGTCCCCCATGCAATATGGCTGACTTGGAAGTCACCTATACAAGACAACCAGCACAATGTCCCCCATGCAATATTGCTGACTTGGAAGTCACCTATAGAACATGGCCACCAGCACAATGTCCCCCATGCAATATGGCTGACTTGGAAGTCACCTATAGAACATGGCCACCAGCACAATGTCCCCCATGCAATATGGCTGACTTGGAAGTCACCTATAGGACATGGCAACCAGCACAATGTCCCCCATGCAATATGGCTGACTTGGAAGTCACCTATAGAACATGGCCACCAGCACAATGTCCGCCAAGCAATATGGCTCACTTGGAAGTCACCTATACAATACAACCAGCACAATGTCCCCCATGCAATATGGCTGACTTGGAAGTCACCTATACAATACAACCAGCACAATGTCCCAAATGCAATATGGCTGACTTGGAAGTCACCTATAGAACATGGCCACCAGCACAATGTCCCCCATGCAATATGGCTGACTTGGAAGTCACCTATACAACATGGCAACCAGCACAATGTTCCCCATGTAATATGGCTGACTTGGAAGTCACCTATACAATACAACCAGCACAATGTCCCCAAAGCAATATGGCTGACTTGGAAGTCACCTATACAAGACAACCAGCACAATGTCCCCCATGCAATATGGCTGACTTGGAAGTCACCTATACAATACAACCAGCACAATGTCCCCCATGCAATATGGCTGATTTGGAATTCACCTATACAACACAACCAGCACAATGTCCCCCATGCAATATGGCTGACTTGGAAGTCACATATAGAACATGGCCACCAGCACAATGTCCCCCATGCAATATGGCTGACTTGGAAGTCACCTATACAACATGGCAACCAGCACAATGTCCCCTATGCAATATGGCTGACTTGGAAGTCACCTATACAATACAACCAGCACAATGTCCCCCAAGCAATATGGCTGACTTGGAAGTCACCTATACAAGACAACCAGCACAATGTCCCCCATGCAATATGGCTGACTTGGAAGTCACCTATAGGACATGGCCACCAGCACAATGTCACCCATGCAATATGGCTGACTTGGAAGTCACCTATACAATACAACCAGCACAATGTCCCCCATGCAATATGGCTGACTTGGAAGTCACCTATACAATACAACCAGCAAAATGTCCCCCATGCAATATGGCTGATTTGGAAGTCACCTATACAAAACAACCAGCACAATGTCCCCTATGCAATATGGCTGACTTGGAAGTCACCTATACAAGACAACCAGCACAATGTCCCCCATGCAATATGGCTGACTTGGACGTCACCTATAGAAGATGGCCACCAGCCCAATGTCCCCCATGCAATATGGCTGACTTGGAAGTCACCTATACAACATGGCAACCAGCACAATGTCCCCCATGCAATATGGCTGACTTGGAAGTCACCTATAGAACATGGCCACCAGCACAATGTAACCCATGCAATATGGCTGACTTGGAAGTCACCTATACAACATGGCAACCAGCACAATGTCCCCCAAGCAATATGGCTGACTTGAAAGTCACCTATAGAACATGGCCACCAGCACAATGTCCCCCAAGCAATATGGCTGACTTGGAAGTCACCTATAGAACATGGCAACCAGCACAATGTCCCCCATGCAATATGGCTGACTTGGAAGTCACCTATAGAACATGGCCACCAGCACAATGTCCCCCAAGCAATATGGCTCACTTGGAAGTCACCTATACAATACAACCAGCACAATGTCCCCCATGCAATATGGCTGACTTGGAAGTCACCTATACAATACAACCAGCACAATGTCCCAAATGCAATATGGCTGACTTGGAAGTCACCTATAGAACATGGCCACCAGCACAATGTCCCCCATGCAATTTGGCTGACTTGGAAGTCACCTATACAACATGGCAACCAGCACAATGTCCCCCATGCAATATGGCTGACTTGGAAGTCACCTATACAATACAACCATCACAATGTCCCCCAAGCAATATGGCTGACTTGGAAGTCACCTATACAAGACAACCAGCACAATGTCCCCCATGCAATATGGCTGACTTGGAAGTCACCTATACAATACAACCAGCACAATGTCCCCCATGCAATATGGCTGATTTGGAAGTCACCTATACAACACAACCAGCACAATGTCCCTCATGCAATATGGCTGACTTGGAAGTCACCTATACAAGACAATCATCACAATGTCCCAAATGCAATATGGCTGACTTGGAAGTCACCTATAGAACATGGCCACCAGCACAATGTCCCCCATGCAATATGGCTGACTTGGAAGTCACCTATAGAACATGGCAACCAGCACAATGTCCCCCAAGCAATATGGCTGACTTGGAAGTCACCTATACAAGACAACCAGCACAATGTCCCCCATGCAATATGGCTGACTTGGAAGTCACCTATAGGACATGGCAACCAGCACAATTTCCCCCCTGCAATATGGCTGACTTGGAAGTCACCTATAGAACATGGCCACCAGCGCAATGTCCCCCAAGCAATATGGCTCACTTGGAAGTCACCTATACAATACAACCAGCACAATGTCCCCCATGCAATATTTCTGACTTGGAAGTCACCTATACAATACAACCAGCACAATGTCCCAAATGCAATATGGCTGACTTGGAAGTCACCTATAGAACATGGCCACCAGCAGAATGTCCCCCATGCAATATGGCTGACTTGGAAGTCACCTATACAACATGGCAACCAGCACAATGTCCCCCATGCAATATGGCTGACTTGGAAGTCACCTATACAATACAACCAGCACAATGTCCCCCAAGCAATATGGCTGACTTGGAAGTCACCTATACAAGACAACCAGCACAATGTCCCCCATGCAATATGGCTGACTTGGAAGTCACCTATACAATACAACCAGCACAATTTCCCCCATGCAATATGGCTGATTTGGAAGTCACCTATACAACACAACCAGCACAATGTCCCCCATGCAATATGGCTGACTTGGAATTCACCTATACAAGACAACCAGCACAATATCCCAAATGCAATATGGCTGACTTGGAAGTCACCTATAGAACATGGCCACCAGCACAATGTCCCCCATGCAATATGGCTGACTTGGAAGTCACCTATACAACATGGCAACCAGCACAATGTCCCCCATGCAATATGGCTGACTTGGAAGTCACCTATACAATACAACCAGCACAATGTCCCCCAAGCAATATGGCTGACTTGGAAGTCACCTATAGGACATGGCAACCAGCACAATGTCCCCCATGCAATATGGCTGACTTGGAAGTCACCTATAGGACATGGCCACCAGCACAATGTCCCCAATGCAATATGGCTGACTTGGAAGTCACCTATACAACATGGCCACCAGCACAATGTCCCCCAAGCAATATGGTTCACTTGGAAGTCACCTATACAATACAACCAGCACAATGTCCCCCATGCAATATGGCTGACTTGGAAGTCACCTATAGAACATGGCCACCAGCACAATGTCCCCCAAGCAATATGGCTGACTTGGAAGTCACCTATACAAGACAACCAGCACAATGTCCCCCATGCAATATGGCTGACTTGGAAGTCACCTATAGGACATGGCCACCAGCACAATGTCCCCCATGCAATATGGCTGACTTGGAAGTCACCTATACAATACAACCAGCACAATGTCCCCCATGCAATATGGCTGACTTGGAAGTCACCTATACAAGACAACCAGCACAATGTCCCCCATGCAATATTGCTGACTTGGAAGTCACCTATAGAACATGGCCACCAGCACAATGTCCCCCATGCAATATGGCTGACTTGGAAGTCACCTATAGAACATGGCAACCAGCACAATGTCCCCCAAGCAATATGGCTGACTTGGAAGTCACCTATACAAGACAACCAGCACAATTTCCCCCATGCAATATGGCTGACTTGGAAGTCACCTATAGGACATGGCAACCAGCACAATGTCCCCCATGCAATATGGCTGACTTGGAAGTCACCTATACAATACAACCAGCACAATGTCCCCCATGCAATTTGGCTGACTTGGAAGTCACCTATACAACATGGCAACCAGCACAATGTCCCCCATGCAATATGGCTGACTTGGAAGTCACCTATAGAACATGGCCACCAGCACAATGTCCCCCATGCAATATGGCTGACTTGGAAGTCACCTATACAACATGGCAACCAGCACAATGTCCCCCAAGCAATATGGCTGACTTGGAAGTCACCTATAGAACATGTCCACCAGCACAATGTCCCCCAAGCAATATGGCTGACTTGGAAGTCACCTATAGAACATGGCAACCAGCACAATGTCCCCCAAGCAATATGGCTGACTTGGAAGTCACCTATACAAGACAACCAGCACAATGTCCCCCATGCAATATGGCTGACTTGGAAGTCACCTATAGGACATGGCAACCAGCACAATGTCCCCCATGCAATATGGCTGACTTGGAAGTCACCTATAGAACATGGCCACCAGCACAATGTCCGCCAAGCAATATGGCTCACTTTGAAGTCACCTATACAATACAACCAGCACAATGTCCCCCATGCAATATGGCTGACTTGGAAGTCACCTATACAATACAACCAGCACAATGTCCCAAATGCAATATGGCTGACTTGGAAGTCACCTATAGAACATAGCCACCAGCACAATGTCCCCCATGCAATATGGCTGACTTGGAAGTCACCTATACAACATGGCAACCAGCACAATGTCCCCCATGCAATATGGCTGACTTGGAAGTCACCTATACAATACAACCAGCACAATGTCCCCCATGCAATTTGGCTGACTTGGAAGTCACCTATACAACATGGCAACCAGCACAATGTCCCCCATGCAATATGGCTGACTTGGAAGTCACCTATAGAACATGGCCACCAGCACAATGTCCCCCATGCAATATGGCTGACTTGGAAGTCACCTATACAACATGGCAACCAGCACAATGTCCCCCAAGCAATATGGCTGACTTGGAAGTCACCTATAGAACATGGCCACCAGCACAATGTCCCCCAAGCAATATGGCTGACTTGGAAGTCACCTATAGAACATGGCAACCAGCACAATGTCCCCCAAGCAATATGGCTGACTTGGAAGTCACCTATACAAGACAACCAGCACAATGTCCCCCATGCAATATGGCTGACTTGGAAGTCACCTATAGGACATGGCAACCAGCACAATGTCCCCCATGCAATATGGCTGACTTGGAAGTCACCTATAGAACATGGCCACCAGCACAATGTCCCCCATGCAATATGGCTGACTTGGAAGTCACCTATACAACATGGCAACCAGCACAATGTCCCCCAAGCAATATGGCTGACTTGGAAGTCACCTATAGAACATGGCCACCTGCACAATGTCCCCCAAGCAATATGGCTGACTTGGAAGTCACCTATAGAACATGGCAACCAGCACAATGTCCCCCAAGCAATATGGCTGACTTGGAAGTCACCTATACAAGACAACCAGCACAATGTCCCCCATGCAATATGGCTGACTTGGAAGTCACCTATAGGACATGGCAACCAGCACAATGTCCCCCATGCAATATGGCTGACTTGGAAGTCACCTATAGAACATGGCCACCAGCACAATGTCCGCCAAGCATTATGGCTCACTTGGAAGTCACCTATACAATACAACCAGCACAATGTCCCCCATGCAATATGGCTGACTTGGAAGTCACCTATACAATACAACCAGCACAATGTCCCAAATGCAATATGGCTGACTTGGAAGTCACCTATAGAACATGGCCACCAGCACAATGTCCCCCATGCAATATGGCTGACTTGGAAGTCACCTATACAATACAACCAGCACAATGTCCCCCATGCAATATGGCTGACTTGGAAGTCACCTATACAAGACAACCAGCACAATGTCCCCCATGCAATATTGCTGACTTGGAAGTCACCTATAGAACATGGCCACCAGCACAATGTCCCCCATGCAATATGGCTGACTTGGAAGTCACCTATAGAACATGGCAACCAGCACAATGTCCCCCAAGCAATATGGCTGACTTGGAAGTCACCTATACAAGACAACCAGCACAATTTCCCCCATGCAATATGGCTGACTTGGAAGTCACCTATAGGACATGGCAACCAGCACAATGTCCCCCATGCAATATGGCTGACTTGGAAGTCACCTATACAATACAACCAGCACAATGTCCCCCATGCAATATGGCTGACTTGGAAGTCACCTATACAATACAACCAGCACAATGTCCCAAATGCAATATGGCTGACTTGGAAGTCACCTATAGAACATAGCCACCAGCACAATGTCCCCCATGCAATATGGCTGACTTGGAAGTCACCTATACAACATGGCAACCAGCACAATGTCCCCCATGCAATATGGCTGACTTGGAAGTCACCTATACAATACAACCAGCACAATGTCCCCCATGCAATTTGGCTGACTTGGAAGTCACCTATACAACATGGCAACCAGCACAATGTCCCCCATGCAATATGGCTGACTTGGAAGTCACCTATAGAACATGGCCACCAGCACAATGTCCCCCATGCAATATGGCTGACTTGGAAGTCACCTATACAACATGGCAACCAGCACAATGTCCCCCAAGCAATAAGGCTGACTTGGAAGTCACCTATAGAACATGGCCACCAGCACAATGTCCCCCAAGCAATATGGCTGACTTGGAAGTCACCTATAGAACATGGCAACCAGCACAATGTCCCCCAAGCAATATGGCTGACTTGGAAGTCACCTATACAAGACAACCAGCACAATGTCCCCCATGCAATATGGCTGACTTGGAAGTCACCTATAGGACATGGCAACCAGCACAATGTCCCCCATGCAATATGGCTGACTTGGAAGTCACCTATAGAACATGGCCACCAGCACAATGTCCCCCATGCAATATGGCTGACTTGGAAGTCACCTATACAACATGGCAACCAGCACAATGTCCCCCAAGCAATATGGCTGACTTGGAAGTCACCTATAGAACATGGCCACCTGCACAATGTCCCCCAAGCAATATGGCTGACTTGGAAGTCACCTATAGAACATGGCAACCAGCACAATGTCCCCCAAGCAATATGGCTGACTTGGAAGTCACCTATACAAGACAACCAGCACAATGTCCCCCATGCAATATGGCTGACTTGGAAGTCACCTATAGGACATGGCAACCAGCACAATGTCCCCCATGCAATATGGCTGACTTGGAAGTCACCTATAGAACATGGCCACCAGCACAATGTCCGCCAAGCATTATGGCTCACTTGGAAGTCACCTATACAATACAACCAGCACAATGTCCCCCATGCAATATGGCTGACTTGGAAGTCACCTATACAATACAACCAGCACAATGTCCCAAATGCAATATGGCTGACTTGGAAGTCACCTATAGAACATGGCCACCAGCACAATGTCCCCCATGCAATATGGCTGACTTGGAAGTCACCTATACAATACAACCAGCACAATGTCCCCCATGCAATATGGCTGACTTGGAAGTCACCTATACAAGACAACCAGCACAATGTCCCCCATGCAATATTGCTGACTTGGAAGTCACCTATAGAACATGGCCACCAGCACAATGTCCCCCATGCAATATGGCTGACTTGGAAGTCACCTATAGAACATGGCAACCAGCACAATGTCCCCCAAGCAATATGGCTGACTTGGAAGTCACCTATACAAGACAACCAGCACAATTTCCCCCATGCAATATGGCTGACTTGGAAGTCACCTATAGGACATGGCAACCAGCACAATGTCCCCCATGCAATATGGCTGACTTGGAAGTCACCTATACAATACAACCAGCACAATGTCCCCCATGCAATTTGGCTGACTTGGAAGTCACCTATACAACATGGCAGCCAGCACAATGTCCCCCATGCAATATGGCTGACTTGGAAGTCACCTATAGAACATGGCCACCAGCACAATGTCCCCCATGCAATATGGCTGACTTGGAAGTCACCTATACAACATGGCAACCAGCACAATGTCCCCCAAGCAATATGGCTGACTTGGAAGTCACCTATAGAACATGGCCACCAGCACAATGTCCCCCAGGCAATATGGCTGACTTGGAAGTCACCTATAGAACATGGCAACCAGCACAATGTCCCCCAAGCAATATGGCTGACTTGGAAGTCACCTATACAAGACAACCAGCACAATGTCCCCCATGCAATATGGCTGACTTGGAAGTCACCTATAGGACATGGCAACCAGCACAATGTCCCCCATGCAATATGGCTGACTTGGAAGTCACCTATAGAACATGGCCACCAGCACAATGTCCGCCAAGCAATAGGGCTCACTTGGAAGTCACCTATACAATACAACCAGCACAATGTCCCCCATGCAATATGGCTGACTTGGAAGTCACCTATACAATACAACCAGCACAATGTCCCAAATGCAATATGGCTGACTTGGAAGTCACCTATAGAACATAGCCACCAGCACAATGTCCCCCATGCAATATGGCTGACTTGGAAGTCACCTATACAACATGGCAACCAGCACAATGTCCCCCATGCAATATGGCTGACTTGGAAGTCACCTATACAATACAACCAGCACAATGTCCCCCATGCAATTTTGCTGACTTGGAAGTCACCTGTACAACATGGCAACCAGCACAATGTCCCCCAAGCAATATGGCTGACTTGGAAGTCACCTATAGGACATGGCAACCAGCACAATGTCCCCCATGCAATATGGCTGACTTGGAAGTCACCTATAGAACATGGCCACCAGCACAATGTCCCCCATGCAATATGGCTGACTTGGAAGTCACCTATACAACATGGCAACCAGCACAATGTCCCCCAAGCAATATGGCTGACTTGGAAGTCACCTATAGAACATGGCCACCAGCACAATGTCCCCCAAGCAATATGGCTGACTTGGAAGTCACCTATAGAACATGGCAACCAGCACAATGTCCCCCAAGCAATATGGCTGACTTGGAAGTCACCTATACAAGACAACCAGCACAATGTCCCCCATGCAATATGGCTGACTTGGAAGTCACCTATAGGACATGGCAACCAGCACAATGTCCCCCATGCAATATGGCTGACTTGGAAGTCACCTATAGAACATGGCCACCAGCACAATGTCCGCCAAGCATTATGGCTCACTTGGAAGTCACCTATACAATACAACCAGCACAATGTCCCCCATGCAATATGGCTGACTTGGAAGTCACCTATACAATACAACCAGCACAATGTCCCAAATGCAATATGGCTGACTTGGAAGTCACCTATAGAACATGGCCACCAGCACAATGTCCCCCATGCAATATGGCTGACTTGGAAGTCACCTATACAACATGGCAACCAGCACAATGTCCCCCATGCAATATGGCTGACTTGGAAGTCACCTATACAATACAACCAGCACAATGTCCCCCAAGCAATATGGCTGACTTGGAAGTCACCTATACAAGACAACCAGCACAATGTCCCCCATGCAATATGGCTGACTTGGAAGTCACCTATAGGACATGGCCACCAGCACAATGTCCCCCATGCAATATGGCTGACTTGGAAGTCACCTATACAATACAACCAGCACAATGTCCCCCATGCAATATGGCTGACTTGGAAGTCACCTATACAAGACAACCAGCACAATGTCCCCCATGCAATATTGCTGACTTGGAAGTCACCTATAGAACATGGCCACCAGCACAATGTCCCCCATGCAATATGGCTGACTTGGAAGTCACCTATAGAACATGGCAACCAGCACAATGTCCCCCAAGCAATATGGCTGACTTGGAAGTCACCTATACAAGACAACCAGCACAATTTCCCCCATGCAATATGGCTGACTTGGAAGTCACCTATAGGACATGGCAACCAGCACAATGTCCCCCATGCAATATGGCTGACTTGGAAGTCACCTATACAATACAACCAGCACAATGTCCCCCATGCAATTTGGCTGACTTGGAAGTCACCTATACAACATGGCAACCAGCACAATGTCCCCCATGCAATATGGCTGACTTGGAAGTCACCTATAGAACATGACCACCAGCACAATGTCCCCCATGCAATATGGCTGACTTGGAAGTCACCTATACAACATGGCAACCAGCACAATGTCCCCCAAGCAATATGGCTGACTTGGAAGTCACCTATATAACATGGCCACCAGGACAATGTCCCCCAAGCAATATGGCTGACTTGGAAGTCACCTATACAATACAACCAGCACAATGTCCCCCATGCAATATGGCTGACTTGGAAGTCACCTATACAAGACAACCAGCACAATGTCCCCCATGCAATATTGCTGACTTGGAAGTCACCTATAGAACATGGCCACCAGCACAATGTCCCCCATGCAATATGGCTGACTTGGAAGTCACCTATAGAACATGGCAACCAGCACAATGTCCCCCAAGCAATATGGCTGACTTGGAAGTCACCTATACAAGACAACCAGCACAATTTCCCCCATGCAATATGGCTGACTTGGAAGTCACCTATAGGACATGGCAACCAGCACAATGTCCCCCATGCAATATGGCTGACTTGGAAGTCACCTATACAATACAACCAGCACAATGTCCCCCATGCAATTTGGCTGACTTGGAAGTCACCTATACAACATGGCAGCCAGCACAATGTCCCCCATGCAATATGGCTGACTTGGAAGTCACCTATAGAACATGGCCACCAGCACAATGTCCCCCATGCAATATGGCTGACTTGGAAGTCACCTATACAACATGGCAACCAGCACAATGTCCCCCAAGCAATATGGCTGACTTGGAAGTCACCTATAGAACATGGCCACCAGCACAATGTCCCCCAGGCAATATGGCTGACTTGGAAGTCACCTATAGAACATGGCAACCAGCACAATGTCCCCCAAGCAATATGGCTGACTTGGAAGTCACCTATACAAGACAACCAGCACAATGTCCCCCATGCAATATGGCTGACTTGGAAGTCACCTATAGGACATGGCAACCAGCACAATGTCCCCCATGCAATATGGCTGACTTGGAAGTCACCTATAGAACATGGCCACCAGCACAATGTCCGCCAAGCAATATGGCTCACTTGGAAGTCACCTATACAATACAACCAGCACAATGTCCCCCATGCAATATGGCTGACTTGGAAGTCACCTATACAATACAACCAGCACAATGTCCCAAATGCAATATGGCTGACTTGGAAGTCACCTATAGAACATAGCCACCAGCACAATGTCCCCCATGCAATATGGCTGACTTGGAAGTCACCTATACAACATGGCAACCAGCACAATGTCCCCCATGCAATATGGCTGACTTGGAAGTCACCTATACAATACAACCAGCACAATGTCCCCCATGCAATTTGGCTGACTTGGAAGTCACCTATACAACATGGCAACCAGCACAATGTCCCCCAAGCAATATGGCTGACTTGGAAGTCACCTATAGGACATGGCAACCAGCACAATGTCCCCCATGCAATATGGCTGACTTGGAAGTCACCTATAGAACATGGCCACCAGCACAATGTCCCCCATGCAATATGGCTGACTTGGAAGTCACCTATACAACATGGCAACCAGCACAATGTCCCCCAAGCAATATGGCTGACTTGGAAGTCACCTATAGAACATGGCCACCAGCACAATGTCCCCCAAGCAATATGGCTGACTTGGAAGTCACCTATAGAACATGGCAACCAGCACAATGTCCCCCAAGCAATATGGCTGACTTGGAAGTCACCTATACAAGACAACCAGCACAATGTCCCCCATGCAATATGGCTGACTTGGAAGTCACCTATAGGACATGGCAACCAGCACAATGTCCCCCATGCAATATGGCTGACTTGGAAGTCACCTATAGAACATGGCCACCAGCACAATGTCCGCCAAGCATTATGGCTCACTTGGAAGTCACCTATACAATACAACCAGCACAATGTCCCCCATGCAATATGGCTGACTTGGAAGTCACCTATACAATACAACCAGCACAATGTCCCAAATGCAATATGGATGACTTGGAAGTCACCTATAGAACATAGCCACCAGCACAATGTCCCCCATGCAATATGGCTGACTTGGAAGTCACCTATACAACATGGCAACCAGCACAATGTCCCCCATGCAATATGGCTGACTTGGAAGTCACCTATACAATACAACCAGCACAATGTCCCCCATGCAATATTGCTGACTTGAAAGTCACCTATAGAACATGGCCACCAGCACAATGTCCCCCATGCAATATGGCTGACTTGGAAGTCACCTATAGAACATGGCCACCAGCACAATGTCCCCCATGCAATATGGCTGACTTGGAAGTCACCTATACAACATGGCAACCAGCACAATGTCCCCCAAGCAATATGGCTGACTTGGAAGTCACCTATAGAACATGGCCACCAGCACAATGTCCCCCAGGCAATATGGCTGACTTGGAAGTCACCTATAGAACATGGCAACCAGCACAATGTCCCCCAAGCAATATGGCTGACTTGGAAGTCACCTATACAAGACAACCAGCACAATGTCCCCCATGCAATATGGCTGACTTGGAAGTCACCTATACAACATGGCAACCAGCACAATGTCCCCCAAGCAATATGGCTGACTTGGAAGTCACCTATAGAACATGGCCACCAGCACAATGTCCCCCAAGCAATATGGCTGACTTGGAAGTCACCTATAGAACATGGCAACCAGCACAATGTCCCCCAAGCAATATGGCTGACTTGGAAGTCACCTATACAAGACAACCAGCACAATGTCCCCCATGCAATATGGCTGACTTGGAAGTCACCTATAGGACATGGCAACCAGCACAATGTCCCCCATGCAATATGGCTGACTTGGAAGTCACCTATAGAACATGGCCACCAGCACAATGTCCGCCAAGCATTATGGCTCACTTGGAAGTCACCTATACAATACAACCAGCACAATGTCCCCCATGCAATATGGCTGACTTGGAAGTCACCTATACAATACAACCAGCACAATGTCCCAAATGCAATATGGATGACTTGGAAGTCACCTATAGAACATAGCCACCAGCACAATGTCCCCCATGCAATATGGCTGACTTGGAAGTCACCTATACAACATGGCAACCAGCACAATGTCCCCCATGCAATATGGCTGACTTGGAAGTCACCTATACAATACAACCAGCACAATGTCCCCCATGCAATATTGCTGACTTGAAAGTCACCTATAGAACATGGCCACCAGCACAATGTCCCCCATGCAATATGGCTGACTTGGAAGTCACCTATAGAACATGGCCACCAGCACAATGTCCCCCATGCAATATGGCTGACTTGGAAGTCACCTATACAACATGGCAACCAGCACAATGTCCCCCAAGCAATATGGCTGACTTGGAAGTCACCTATAGAACATGGCCACCAGCACAATGTCCCCCAGGCAATATGGCTGACTTGGAAGTCACCTATAGAACATGGCAACCAGCACAATGTCCCCCAAGCAATATGGCTGACTTGGAAGTCACCTATACAAGACAACCAGCACAATGTCCCCCATGCAATATGGCTGACTTGGAAGTCACCTATAGGACATGGCAACCAGCACAATGTCCCCCATGCAATATGGCTGACTTGGAAGTCACCTATAGAACATGGCCACCAGCACAATGTCCGCCAAGCAATATGGCTCACTTGGAAGTCACCTATACAATACAACCAGCACAATGTCCCCCATGCAATATGGCTGACTTGGAAGTCACCTATACAATACAACCAGCACAATGTCCCAAATGCAATATGGCTGACTTGGAAGTCACCTATAGAACATAGCCACCAGCACAATGTCCCCCATGCAATATGGCTGACTTGGAAGTCACCTATACAACATGGCAACCAGCACAATGTCCCCCATGCAATATGGCTGACTTGGAAGTCACCTATACAATACAACCAGCACAATGTCCCCCATGCAATTTGGCTGACTTGGAAGTCACCTATACAACATGGCAACCAGCACAATGTCCCCCAAGCAATATGGCTGACTTGGAAGTCACCTATAGGACATGGCAACCAGCACAATGTCCCCCATGCAATATGGCTGACTTGGAAGTCACCTATAGAACATGGCCACCAGCACAATGTCCCCCATGCAATATGGCTGACTTGGAAGTCACCTATACAACATGGCAACCAGCACAATGTCCCCCAAGCAATATGGCTGACTTGGAAGTCACCTATAGAACATGGCCACCAGCACAATGTCCCCCAAGCAATATGGCTGACTTGGAAGTCACCTATAGAACATGGCAACCAGCACAATGTCCCCCAAGCAATATGGCTGACTTGGAAGTCACCTATACAAGACAACCAGCACAATTTCCCCCATGCAATATGGCTGACTTGGAAGTCACCTATAGGACATGGCAACCAGCACAATGTCCCCCATGCAATATGGCTGACTTGGAAGTCACCTATAGAACATGGCCACCAGCACAATGTCCGCCAAGCATTATGGCTCACTTGGAAGTCACCTATACAATACAACCAGCACAATGTCCCCCATGCAATATGGCTGACTTGGAAGTCACCTATACAATACAACCAGCACAATGTCCCAAATGCAATATGGCTGACTTGGAAGTCACCTATAGAACATGGCCACCAGCACAATGTCCCCCATGCAATATGGCTGACTTGGAAGTCACCTATACAACATGGCAACCAGCACAATGTCCCCCATGCAATATGGCTGACTTGGAAGTCACCTATACAATACAACCAGCACAATGTCCCCCAAGCAATATGGCTGACTTGGAAGTCACCTATACAAGACAACCAGCACAATGTCCCCCATGCAATATGGCTGACTTGGAAGTCACCTATAGGACATGGCCACCAGCACAATGTCCCCCATGCAATATGGCTGACTTGGAAGTCACCTATACAATACAACCAGCACAATGTCCCCCATGCAATATGGCTGACTTGGAAGTCACCTATACAAGACAACCAGCACAATGTCCCCCATGCAATATTGCTGACTTGGAAGTCACCTATAGAACATGGCCACCAGCACAATGTCCCCCATGCAATATGGCTGACTTGGAAGTCACCTATAGAACATGGCCACCAGCACAATGTCCCCCATGCAATATGGCTGACTTGGAAGTCACCTATACAACATGGCAACCAGCACAATGTCCCCCAAGCAATATGGCTGACTTGGAAGTCACCTATAGAACATGGCCACCAGCACAATGTCCCCCAGGCAATATGGCTGACTTGGAAGTCACCTATACAACATGGCAACCAGCACAATGTCCCCCAAGCAATATGGCTGACTTGGAAGTCACCTATACAAGACAACCAGCACAATGTCCCCCATGCAATATGGCTGACTTGGAAGTCACCTATAGGACATGGCAACCAGCACAATGTCCCCCATGCAATATGGCTGACTTGGAAGTCACCTATAGAACATGGCCACCAGCACAATGTCCGCCAAGCAATATGGCTCACTTGGAAGTCACCTATACAATACAACCAGCACAATGTCCCCCATGCAATATGGCTGACTTGGAAGTCACCTATACAATACAACCAGCACAATGTCCCAAATGCAATATGGCTGACTTGGAAGTCACCTATAGAACATAGCCACCAGCACAATGTCCCCCATGCAATATGGCTGACTTGGAAGTCACCTATACAACATGGCAACCAGCACAATGTCCCCCATGCAATATGGCTGACTTGGAAGTCACCTATACAATACAACCAGCACAATGTCCCCCATGCAATTTGGCTGACTTGGAAGTCACCTATACAACATGGCAACCAGCACAATGTCCCCCAAGCAATATGGCTGACTTGGAAGTCACCTATAGGACATGGCAACCAGCACAATGTCCCCCATGCAATATGGCTGACTTGGAAGTCACCTATAGAACATGGCCACCAGCACAATGTCCCCCATGCAATATGGCTGACTTGGAAGTCACCTATACAACATGGCAACCAGCACAATGTCCCCCAAGCAATATGGCTGACTTGGAAGTCACCTATAGAACATGGCCACCAGCACAATGTCCCCCAAGCAATATGGCTGACTTGGAAGTCACCTATAGAACATGGCAACCAGCACAATGTCCCCCAAGCAATATGGCTGACTTGGAAGTCACCTATACAAGACAACCAGCACAATGTCCCCCATGCAATATGGCTGACTTGGAAGTCACCTATAGGACATGGCAACCAGCACAATGTCCCCCATGCAATATGGCTGACTTGGAAGTCACCTATAGAACATGGCCACCAGCACAATGTCCGCCAAGCATTATGGCTCACTTGGAAGTCACCTATACAATACAACCAGCACAATGTCCCCCATGCAATATGGCTGACTTGGAAGTCACCTATACAATACAACCAGCACAATGTCCCAAATGCAATATGGCTGACTTGGAAGTCACCTATAGAACATGGCCACCAGCACAATGTCCCCCATGCAATATGGCTGACTTGGAAGTCACCTATACAACATGGCAACCAGCACAATGTCCCCCATGCAATATGGCTGACTTGGAAGTCACCTATACAATACAACCAGCACAATGTCCCCCAAGCAATATGGCTGACTTGGAAGTCACCTATACAAGACAACCAGCACAATGTCCCCCATGCAATATGGCTGACTTGGAAGTCACCTATAGGACATGGCCACCAGCACAATGTCCCCCATGCAATATGGCTGACTTGGAAGTCACCTATACAATACAACCAGCACAATGTCCCCCATGCAATATGGCTGACTTGGAAGTCACCTATACAAGACAACCAGCACAATGTCCCCCATGCAATATTGCTGACTTGGAAGTCACCTATAGAACATGGCCACCAGCACAATGTCCCCCATGCAATATGGCTGACTTGGAAGTCACCTATAGAACATGGCAACCAGCACAATGTCCCCCAAGCAATATGGCTGACTTGGAAGTCACCTATACAAGACAACCAGCACAATTTCCCCCATGCAATATGGCTGACTTGGAAGTCACCTATAGGACATGGCAACCAGCACAATGTCCCCCATGCAATATGGCTGACTTGGAAGTCACCTATACAATACAACCAGCACAATGTCCCCCATGCAATTTGGCTGACTTGGAAGTCACCTATACAACATGGCAACCAGCACAATGTCCCCCATGCAATATGGCTGAATTGGAAGTCACCTATAGAACATGACCACCAGCACAATGTCCCCCATGCAATATGGCTGACTTGGAAGTCACCTATACAACATGGCAACCAGCACAATGTCCCCCAAGCAATATGGCTGACTTGGAAGTCACCTATATAACATGGCCACCAGGACAATGTCCCCCAAGCAATATGGCTGACTTGGAAGTCACCTATAGAACATGGCAACCAGCACAATGTCCCCCAAGCAATATGGCTGACTTGGAAGTCACCTATACAAGACAACCAGCACAATGTCCCCCATGCAATATGGCTGACTTGGAAGTCACCTATAGGACATGGCAACTAGCACAATGTCCCCCATGCAATATGGCTGACTTGGAAGTCACCTATAGAACATGGCCACCAGCACAATGTCCGCCAAGCAATATGGCTCACTTGGAAGTCACCTATACAATACAACCAGCACAATGTCCCAAATGCAATATGGCTGACTTGGAAGTCACCTATAGAACATAGCCACCAGCACAATGTCCCCTATGCAATATGGCTGACTTGGAAGTCACCTATACAACATGGCAACCAGCACAATGTCCCCCATGCAATATGGCTGACTTGGAAGTCACCTATACAATACAACCAGCACAATGTCCCCCATGCAATTTGGCTGACTTGGAAGTCACCTATACAACATGGCAACCAGCACAATGTCCCCCATGCAATATGGCTGACTTGGAAGTCACCTATAGAACATGGCCACCAGCACAATGTCCCCCATGCAATATGGCTGACTTGGAAGTCACCTATACAACATGGCAACTAGCACAATGTCCCCCAAGCAATATGGCTGACTTGGAAGTCACCTATACAAGACAACCAGCACAATGTCCCAAATGCAATATGGCTGACTTGGAAGTCACCTATAGAACATGGCCACCAGCACAATGTCCCCCATGCAATATGGCTGACTTGGAAGTCACCTGTACAACATGGCAACCAGCACAATGTCCCCCAAGCAATATGGCTGACTTGGAAGTCACCTATAGAACATGGCCACCAGCACAATGTCCCCCATGCAATATGGCTGACTTGGAAGTCACCTATAGAACATGGCAACCAGCACAATGTCCCCCAAGCAATATGGCTGACTTGGAAGTCACCTATACAAGACAACCAGCACAATTTCCCCCATGCAATATGGCTGACTTGGAAGTCACCTATAGGACATGGCAACCAGCACAATGTCCCCCATGCAATATGGCTGACTTGGAAGTCACCTATACAATACAACCAGCACAATGTCTCCCATGCAATTTGGCTGACTTGGAAGTCACCTATACAACATGGCAGCCAGCACAATGTCCCCCATGCAATATGGCTGACTTGGAAGTCACCTATAGAACATGGCCACCAGCACAATGTCCCCCATGCAATATGGCTGACTTGGAAGTCACCTATACAACATGGCAACCAGCACAATGTCCCCCAAGCAATATGGCTGACTTGGAAGTCACCTATAGAACATGGCCACCAGCACAATGTCCCCCAGGCAATATGGCTGACTTGGAAGTCACCTATAGAACATGGCAACCAGCACAATGTCCCCCAAGCAATATGGCTGACTTGGAAGTCACCTATACAAGACAACCAGCACAATGTCCCCCATGCAATATGGCTGACTTGGAAGTCACCTATAGGACATGGCAACCAGCACAATGTCCCCCATGCAATATGGCTGACTTGGAAGTCACCTATAGAACATGGCCACCAGCACAATGTCCGCCAAGCAATATGGCTCACTTGGAAGTCACCTATACAATACAACCAGCACAATGTCCCCCATGCAATATGGCTGACTTGGAAGTCACCTATACAATACAACCAGCACAATGTCCCAAATGCAATATGGCTGACTTGGAAGTCACCTATAGAACATAGCCACCAGCACAATGTCCCCCATGCAATATGGCTGACTTGGAAGTCACCTATACAACATGGCAACCAGCACAATGTCCCCCATGCAATATGGCTGACTTGGAAGTCACCTATACAATACAACCAGCACAATGTCCCCCATGCAATTTGGCTGACTTGGAAGTCACCTATACAACATGGCAACCAGCACAATGTCCCCCAAGCAATATGGCTGACTTGGAAGTCACCTATAGGACATGGCAACCAGCACAATGTCCCCCATGCAATATGGCTGACTTGGAAGTCACCTATAGAACATGGCCACCAGCACAATGTCCCCCATGCAATATGGCTGACTTGGAAGTCACCTATACAACATGGCAACCAGCACAATGTCCCCCAAGCAATATGGCTGACTTGGAAGTCACCTATAGAACATGGCCACCAGCACAATGTCCCCCAAGCAATATGGCTGACTTGGAAGTCACCTATAGAACATGGCAACCAGCACAATGTCCCCCAAGCAATATGGCTGACTTGGAAGTCACCTATACAAGACAACCAGCACAATGTCCCCCATGCAATATGGCTGACTTGGAAGTCACCTATAGGACATGGCAACCAGCACAATGTCCCCCATGCAATATGGCTGACTTGGAAGTCACCTATAGAACATGGCCACCAGCACAATGTCCGCCAAGCATTATGGCTCACTTGGAAGTCACCTATACAATACAACCAGCACAATGTCCCCCATGCAATATGGCTGACTTGGAAGTCACCTATACAATACAACCAGCACAATGTCCCAAATGCAATATGGCTGACTTGGAAGTCACCTATAGAACATGGCCACCAGCAAAATGTCCCCCATGCAATATGGCTGACTTGGAAGTCACCTATACAACATGGCAACCAGCACAATGTCCCCCATGCAATATGGCTGACTTGGAAGTCACCTATACAATACAACCAGCACAATGTCCCCCATGCAATATGGCTGACTTGGAAGTCACCTATAGGACATGGCCACCAGCACAATGTCCCCCATGCAATATGGCTGACTTGGAAGTCACCTATACAATACAACCAGCACAATGTCCCCCATGCAATATGGCTGACTTGGAAGTCACCTATACAAGACAACCAGCACAATGTCCCCCATGCAATATTGCTGACTTGGAAGTCACCTATAGAACATGGCCACCAGCACAATGTCCCCCATGCAATATGGCTGACTTGGAAGTCACCTATAGAACATGGCAACCAGCACAATGTCCCCCAAGCAATATGGCTGACTTGGAAGTCACCTATACAAGACAACCAGCACAATTTCCCCCATGCAATATGGCTGACTTGGAAGTCACCTATAGGACATGGCAACCAGCACAATGTCCCCCATGCAATATGGCTGACTTGGAAGTCACCTATACAATACAACCAGCACAATGTCCCCCATGCAATTTGGCTGACTTGGAAGTCACCTATACAACATGGCAACCAGCACAATGTCCCCCATGCAATATGGCTGACTTGGAAGTCACCTATAGAACATGACCACCAGCACAATGTCCCCCATGCAATATGGCTGACTTGGAAGTCACCTATACAACATGGCAACCAGCACAATGTCCCCCAAGCAATATGGCTGACTTGGAAGTCACCTATATAACATGGCCACCAGGACAATGTCCCCCAAGCAATATGGCTGACTTGGAAGTCACCTATAGAACATGGCCACCAGCACAATGTCCGCCAAGCAATATGGCTCACTTGGAAGTCACCTATACAATACAACCAGCACAATGTCCCAAATGCAATATGGCTGACTTGGAAGTCACCTATAGAACATAGCCACCAGCACAATGTCCCCTATGCAATATGGCTGAATTGGAAGTCACCTATACAACATGGCAACCAGCACAATGTCCCCCATGCAATATGGCTGACTTGGAAGTCACCTATACAATACAACCAGCACAATGTCCCCCATGCAATTTGGCTGACTTGGAAGTCACCTATACAACATGGCAACCAGCACAATGTCCCCCATGCAATATGGCTGACTTGGAAGTCACCTATAGAACATGGCCACCAGCACAATGTCCCCCATGCAATATGGCTGACTTGGAAGTCACCTATACAACATGGCAACTAGCACAATGTCCCCCAAGCAATATGGCTGACTTGGAAGTCACCTATACAAGACAACCAGCACAATGTCCCAAATGCAATATGGCTGACTTGGAAGTCACCTATAGAACATGGCCACCAGCACAATGTCCCCCATGCAATATGGCTGACTTGGAAGTCACCTGTACAACATGGCAACCAGCACAATGTCCCCCAAGCAATATGGCTGACTTGGAAGTCACCTATAGAACATGGCCACCAGCACAATGTCCCCCAAGCAATATGGCTGACTTGGAAGTCACCAACAGAACATGGCAACCAGCACAATGTCCCCCAAGCAATATGGCTGACTTGGAAGTCACCTATACAAGACAACCAGCACAATGTCCCCCATGCAACACGGCTGACTTGGAAGTCACCTATACAAGACAACCAGCACAATGTCCCCCATGCAATATGGCTGACTTGGAAGTCACCTATACAACACAACCAGCACAATGTCCCCCAAGCAATATGGCTCACTTGGAAGTCACCTATACAACATGGCAACCAGCACAATGTCCCCCATGCAATATGGCTGACTTGGAAGTCACCTATACAATACAACCAGCACAATGTCCCCGAAGCAATATGGCTGACTTGGAAGTCACCTATAGAACATGACCACCAGCACAATGTCCCCCATGCAATATGGCTGACTTGGAAGTCACCTATACAAGACAACCAGCACAATGTCCCCCATGCAATATGGCTGACTTGGAAGTCACCTATAGAACATGGCCACCAGCACAATGTCCCCCATGCAATATGGCTGACTTGGAAGTCACCTATAGAACATGGCAACCAGCACAATGTCCCCCAAGCAATATGGCTGACTTGGAAGTCACCTATACAAGACAACCAGCACAATTTCCCCCATGCAATATGGCTGACTTGGAAGTCACCTATAGGACATGGCAACCAGCACAATGTCCCCCATGCAATATGGCTGACTTGGAAGTCACCTATACAACACAACCAGCACAATGTCCCCCATGCAATATGGCTGACTTGGAAGTCACCTATACAACACAACCAGCACAATGTCCCCCATGCAATATGGCTTACTTGGAAGTCACCTATAGAACATGGCAACCAGCACAATGTCCCCCAAGCAATATGGCTGACTTGGAAGTCACCTATACAACATGGCCACCAGCACAATGTCCCCCAAGCAATATGGCTCACTTGGAAGTCACCTATACAATACAACCAGCACAATGTCCCCCATGCAATATGGCTGACTTGGAAGTCACCTATACAACATGGCAACCAGCACAATGTCCCCCATGCAATATGGCTGACTTGGAAGTCACCTATACAACATGGCAACCAGCACAATGTCCCCCATGCAATATGGCTGACTTGGAAGTCACCTATACAAGACAACCAGCACAATGTCCCCATGCAATATGGCTGACTTGGAAGTCACCTATAGAACATGGCCACCAGCACAATGTCCCCCCATGCAATATGGCTGACTTGGAAGTCACCTATACAACATGGCAACCAGCACAATGTCCCCCAAGCAATATGGCTCACTTGGAAGTCACCTATACAACATGGCAACCAGCACAATGTCCCCCATGCAATATGGCTGACTTGGAAGTCACCTATAGAACATGGCCACCAGCACAATGTCCCCCATGCAACACGGCTGACTTGGAAGTCACCTATACAAGACAACCAGCACAATGTCCCCCATGCAATATGGCTGACTTGGAAGTCACCTATACAAGACAACCAGCACAATGTCCCACAAGCAATATGGCTGACTTGGAAGTCACCTATAGAACATGGCCACCAGCACAATGTCCCCCATGCAATATGGCTGACTTGGAAGTCACCTATACAACATGGCAACCAGCACAATGTCCCCCAAGCAATATGGCTCACTTGGAAGTCACCTATACAACATGGCAACCAGCACAATGTCCCGCATGCAATATGGCTGACTTGGAAGTCACCTATAGAACATGGCCACCAGCACAATGTCCCCCATGCAACACGGCTGACTTGGAAGTCACCTATACAACACAACCAGCACAATGTCCCCCAAGCAATATGGCTCACTTGGAAGTCACCTATACAACATGGCAACCAGCACAATGTCCCCCATGCAATATGGCTGACTTGGAAGTCACCTATACAACATGGCAACCAGCACAATGTCCCCCATGCAATATGGCTGACTTGGAAGTCACCTATACAATACAACCAGCACAATGTCCCCCAGGCAATATGGCTGACTTGGAAGTCACCTATACAACATGGCCACCAGCACAATGTCCCCCATGCAATATGGCTGACTTGGAAGTCACCTATACAATACAACCAGCACAATGTCCCCCAGGCAATATGGCTGACTTGGAAGTCACCTATACAACATGGCAACCAGCACAATGTCCCCCAAGCAATATGGCTGACTTGGAAGTCACCTATACAACATGGCAACCAGCACAATGTCCCCCATGCAATATTGCTGACTTGGAAGTCACCTATACAACATGGCAACCAGCACAATGTCCCCCATGCAATATGGCTGACTTGGAAGTCACCTATAGAACATGGCCACCAGCACAATGTCCCCCATGCAATATGGCTAACTTGGAAGTCACCTATAGAACATGGCAACCAGCACAATGTCCCCCAAGCAATATGGCTGACTTGGAAGTCACCTATACAAGACAACCAGCACAATTTCCCCCATGCAATATGGCTGACTTGGAAGTCACCTATAGGACATGGCAACCAGCACAATGTCCCCCAAGCAATATGGCTGACTTGGAAGTCACCTATACAACACAACCAGCACAATGTCCCCCATGCAACACGGCTGACTTGGAAGTCACCTATACAAGACAACCAGCACAATGTCCCCCATGCAATATGGCTGACTTGGAAGTCACCTATACAACACAACCAACACAATGTCCCCCAAGCAATATGGCTCACTTGGAAGTCACCTATACAACATGGCAACCAGCACAATGTCCCCCATGCAATATGGCTGACTTGGAAGTCACCTATACAATACAACCAGCACAATGTCCCCCAAGCAATATGGCTGACTTGGAAGTCACCTATAGAACATGGCCACCAGCACAATGTCCCCCATGCAATATGGCTGACTTGGAAGTCACCTATACAAGACAACCAGCACAATGTCCCCCATGCAATATGGCTGACTTGGAAGTCACCTATAGAACATGGCCACCAGCACAATGTCCCCCATGCAATATGGCTGACTTGGAAGTCACCTATAGAACATGGCAACCAGCACAATGTCCCCCAAGCAATATGGCTGACTTGGAAGTCACCTATACAAGACAACCAGCACAATTTCCCCCATGCAATATGGCTGACTTGGAAGTCACCTATAGGACATGGCAACCAGCACAATGTCCCCCATGCAATATGGCTGACTTGGAAGTCACCTATACAACACAACCAGCACAATGTCCCCCATGCAATATGGCTGACTTGGAAGTCGGTCATACAACACAACCAGCACAATGTCCCCCATGCAATATGGCTAACTTGGAAGTCACCTATAGAACATGGCAACCAGCACAATGTCCCCCAAGCAATATGGCTGACTTGGAAGTCACCTATACAGCACAATGTCCCCCAAGCAATATGGCTCACTTGGAAGTCATCTATACAATACAACCAGCACAATGTCCCCCATGCCATATGGCTGACTTGGAAGTCACCTATACAATACAACCAGCACAATGTCCCCCATGCAATATGGCTGACTTGGAAGTCACCTTTACAACACAACCAGCACAATGTCCCCCATGCAATATGGCTGACTTGGAAGTCACCTATACAACATGGCAACCAGCACAATGTCCCCCATGCAATATGGCTGACTTGCAAGTCACCTATACAACATGGCAACCAGCACAATGTCCCCCATGCAATATGGCTGACTTGGAAGTCACCTATACAAGACAACCAGCACAATGTCCCCATGCAATATGGCTGACTTGGAAGTCACCTATAGAACATGGCCACCAGCACAATGTCCCCCATGCAATATGGCTGACTTGAAAGTCACCTATACAACATGGCAACCAGCACAATGTCCCCCAAGCAATATGGCTCACTTGGAAGTCACCTATACAACATGGCAACCAGCACAATGTCCCCCATGCAATATGGCTGACTTGGAAGTCACCTATAGAACATGGCCACCAGCACAATGTCCCCCATGCAACACGGCTGACTTGGAAGTCACCTATACAAGACAACCAGCACAATGTCCCCCATGCAATATGGCTGACTTGGAAGTCACCTATACAAGACAACCAGCACAATGTCCCCCAAGCAATATGGCTGACTTGGAAGTCACCTATAGAACATGGCCACCAGCACAATGTCCCCCATGCAATATGGCTGACTTGGAAGTCACCTATACAACATGGCAACCAGCACAATGTCCCCCAAGCAATATGGCTCACTTGGAAGTCACCTATACAACATGGCAACCAGCACAATGTCCCCCATGCAATATGGCTGACTTGGAAGTCACCTATAGAACATGGCCACCAGCACAATGTCCCCCATGCAACACGGCTGACTTGGAAGTCACCTATACAACACAACCAGCACAATGTCCCCCAAGCAATATGGCTCACTTGGAAGTCACCTATACAACATGGCAACCAGCACAATGTCCCCCATGCAATATGGCTGACTTGGAAGTCACCTATACAACATGGCAACCAGCACAATGTCCCCCATGCAATATGGCTGACTTGGAAGTCACCTATAAAATACAACCAGCACAATGTCCCCCAGGCAATATGGCTGACTTGGAAGTCACCTATACAACATGGCAACCAGCACAATGTCCCCCATGCAATATGGCTGACTTGGAAGTCACCTATACAATACAACCAGCACAATGTCCCCCAGGCAATATGGCTGACTTGGAAGTCACCTATACAACATGGCAACCAGCACAATGTCCCCCAAGCAATATGGCTGACTTGGAAGTCACCTATACAACATGGCAACCAGCACATTGTCCCCCATGCAATATGGCTGACTTGGAAGTCACCTATACAACATGGCAACCAGCACAATGTCCCCCATGCAATATGGCTGACTTGGAAGTCACCTATAGAACATGGCCACCAGCACAATGTCCCCCATGCAATATGGCTGACTTGGAAGTCACCTATAGAACATGGCAACCAGCACAATGTCCCCCAAGCAATATGGCTGACTTGGAAGTCACCTATACAAGACAACCAGCACAATTTCCCCCATGCAATATGGCTGACTTGGAAGTCACCTATAGGACATGGCAACCAGCACAATGTCCCCCATGCAATATGGCTGACTTGGAAGTCACCTATACAACACAACCAGCACAATGTTCCCCATGTAATATGGCTGACTTGGAAGTCACCTATACAACACAACCAGCACAATGTCCCCCATGCAATATGGCTAACTTGGAAGTCACCTATAGAACATGGCAACCAGCACAATGTCCCCCAAGCAATATGGCTGACTTGGAAGTCACCTATACAACATGGCCACCAGGACAATGTCCCCCAAGCAATATGGCTCACTTGGAAGTCACCTATACAATACAACCAGCACAATGTCCCCCATGCAATATGGCTGACTTGGAAGTCACCTATACAATACAACCAGCACAATGTCCCCCATGCAATATGGCTGACTTGGAAGTCACCTATACAACACAACCACCACAATGTCCCCCATGCAATATGGCTGACTTGGAGGTCACCTATACAACATGGCAACCAGCACAATGTCCCCCATGCAATATGGCTGACTTGGAAGTCACCTATACAACATGGCAACCAGCACAATGTCCCCCATGCAATATGGCTGACTTGGAAGTCACCTATACAAGACAACCAGCACAATGTCCCCATGCAATATGGCTGACTTGGAAGTCACCTATAGAACATGGCCACCAGCACAATGTCCCCCATGCAATATGGCTGACTTGGAAGTCACCTATACAACATGGCAACCAGCACAATGTCCCCCAAGCAATATGGCTCACTTGGAAGTCACCTATACAACATGGCAACCAGCACAATGTCCCCCATGCAATATGGCTGACTTGGAAGTCACCTATAGAACATGGCCACCAGCACAATGTCCCCCATGCAACACGGCTGACTTGGAAGTCACCTATACAAGACAACCAGCACAATGTCCCCCATGCAATATTTCTGACTTGGAAGTCACCTATACAAGACAACCAGCACAATGTCCCCCAAGCAATATGGCTGACTTGGAAGTCACCTATAGAAAATGGCCACCAGCACAATGTCCCCCATGCAATATGGCTGACTTGGAAGTCACCTATACAAGACAACCAGCACAATGTCCCCATGCAATATGGCTGACTTGGAAGTCACCTATAGAACATGGCCACCAGCACAATGTCCCCCATGCAATATGGCTGACTTGGAAGTCACCTATACAACATGGCAACCAGCACAATGTCCCCCAAGCAATATGGCTCACTTGGAAGTCACCTATACAACATGGCAACCAGCACAATGTCCCCCATGCAATATGGCTGACTTGGAAGTCACCTATAGAACATGGCCACCAGCACAATGTCCCCCATGCAACACGGCTGACTTGGAAGTCACCTATACAAGACAACCAGCACAATGTCCCCCATGCAATATGGCTGACTTGGAAGTCACCTATACAAGACAACCAGCACAATGTCCCCCAAGCAATATGGCTGACTTGGAAGTCACCTATAGAAAATGGCCACCAGCACAATGTCCCCCATGCAATATGGATGACTTGGAAGTCACCTCTACAACATGGCAACCAGCACAATGTCCCCCATGCAATATGGCTCACTTGGAAGTCACCTATACAACATGGCAACCAGCACAATGTCCCCCATGCAATATGGCTGACTTGGAAGTCACCTATAGAACATGGCCACAAGCACAATGTCCCCCATGCAACACGGCTGACTTGGAAGTCACCTATACAACACAACCAGCACAATGTCCCCCAAGCAATATGGCTCACTTGGAAGTCACCTATACAACATGGCAACCAGCACAATGTCCCCCATGCAATATGGCTGACTTAGAAGTCACCTATACAACATGGCAACCAGCACAATGTCCCCCATGCAATATGGCTGACTTGGAAGTCACCTATACAATACAACCAGCACAATGTCCCCCAGGCAATATGGCTGACTTGGAAGTCACCTATACAACATGGCAACCAGCACAATGTCCCCCATGCAATATGGCTGACTTGGAAGTCACCTATACAATACAACCAGCACAATGTCCCCCAGGCAATATGGCTGACTTGGAAGTCACCTATACAACATGGCAACCAGCACAATGTCCCCCAAGCAATATGGCTGACTTGGAAGTCACCTATACAACATGGCAACCAGCACAATGTCCCCCATGCAATATGGCTGACTTGGAAGTCACCTATACAACATGGCAACCAGCACAACGTCCGCCATGCAATATGGCTGACTTGGAAGTCACCTATACAACATGGCAACCAGCACAATGTCCCCCATGCAATATGGCTGACTTGGAAGTCACCTATACCACATGGCCACCAGCACAATGTCCCCCATGCAATATGGCTGACTTGGAGGTCACCTATACAACATGGCAACCAGCACAATGTCCCCCATGCAATATGGCTGACTTGGAAGTCACCTATACAACATGGCAACCAGCACAATGTCCCCCATGCAATATGGCTGACTTGGAAGTCACCTATACAAGACAACCAGCACAATGTCCCCATGCAATATGGCTGACTTGGAAGTCACCTATAGAACATGGCCACCAGCACAATGTCCCCCATGCAATATGGCTGACTTGGAAGTCACCTATACAACATGGCAACCAGCACAATGTCCCCCAAGCAATATGGCTCACTTGGAAGTCACCTATACAACATGGCAACCAGCACAATGTCCCCCATGCAATATGGCTGACTTGGATGTCACCTATAGAACATGGCCACCAGCACAATGTCCCCCATGCAACACGGCTGACTTGGAAGTCACCTATACAAGACAACCAGCACAATGTCCCCCATGCAATATGGCTGACTTGGAAGTCACCTATACAAGACAACCAGCACAATGTCCCCCAAGCAATATGGCTGACTTGGAAGTCACCTATAGAAAATGGCCACCAACACAATGTCCCCCATGCAATATGGCTGACTTGGAAGTCACCTCTACAACATGGCAACCAGAACAATGTCCCCCAAGCAATATGGCTCACTTGGAAGTCACCTATACAACATGGCAACCAGCACAATGTCCCCCATGCAATATGGCTGACTTGGAAGTCACCTATAGAACATGGCCACCAGCACAATGTCCCCCATGCAACACGGCTGACTTGGAAGTCACCTATACAACACAACCATCACATTGTCCCCCAAGCAATATGGCTCACTTGGAAGTCACCTATACAACATGGCAACCAGCACAATGTCCCCCATGCAATATGGCTGACTTAGAAGTCACCTATACAACATGGCAACCAGCACAATGTCCCCCATGCAATATGGCTGACTTGGAAGTCACCTATACAATACAACCAGCACAATGTCCCCCAGGCAATATGGCTGACTTGGAAGTCACCTATACAACATGGCAACCAGCACAATGTCCCCCATGCAATATGGCTGACTTGGAAGTCACCTATACAATACAACCAGCACAATGTCCCCCAGGCAATATGGCTGACTTGGAAGTCACCTATACAACATGGCAACCAGCACAATGTCCCCCAAGCAATATGGCTGACTTGGAAGTCACCTATACAACATGGCAACCAGCACAATGTCCCCCATGCAATATGGCTGACTTGGAAGTCACCTATACAACATGGCAACCAGCACAATGTCCCCCATGCAATATGGCTGACTTGGAAGTCACCTATACAACATGGCAACCAGCACAATGTCCCCCATGCAATATGGCTGACTTGGAAGTCACCTATACCACATGGCCACCAGCACAATGTCCCCCATGCAATATGGCTGACTTGGAAGTCACCTATACAAGACAACCAGCACAATGTCCACCATGCAATATGGCTGACTTGGAAGTCACCTATAGGACATGGCAACCAGCACAATGACCCCCAAGCAATATGGCTGACTTGGAAGTCACCTATACAAGACAACCAGCACAATGTCAGAAATGCAATATGGCTGACTTGGAAGTCACCTATAGAACATGGCCACCAGCACAATGTCCCCCATGCAATATGGCTGACTTGGAAGTCACCTGTTCAACATGGCAACCAGCACAATGTCCCCCAAGCAATATGGCTGACTTGGAAGTCACCTATAGAACATGGCCACCAGCACAATGTCCCCCAAGCAATATGGCTGACTTGGAAGTCACCTACAGAACATGGCAACCGGCACAATGTCCCCCAAGCAATATGGCTGACTTGGAAGTCACCTATACAAGACAACCAGCACAATGTCCCCCATGCAACACGGCTGACTTGGAAGTCACCTATACAAGCCAACCAGCACAATGTCCCCCATGCAATATGGCTGACTTGGAAGTCACCTATACAACACAACCAGCACAATGTCCCCCAAGCAATATGGCTCAATTGGAAGTCACCTATACAACATGGCAACCAGCACAATGTCCCCCAAGCAATATGGCTGACTTGGAAGTCACCTATAGAACATGGCCACCAGCACAATGTCCCCCATGCAATATGGCTGACTTGGAAGTCACCTATACAAGACAACCAGCACAATGTCCCCCATGCAATATGGCTGACTTGGAAGTCACCTATAGAACATGGCCACCAGCACAATGTCCCCCATGCAATATGGCTGACTTGGAAGTCAGCTATAGAACATGGCAACCAGCACAATGTAACCCAAGCAATATGGCTGACTTGGAAGTCACCTATACAAGACAACCAGCACAATTTCCCCCATGCAATATGGCTGACTTGGAAGTCACCTATAGGACATGGCAACCAGCACAATGTCCCCCATGCAATATGGCTGACTTGGAAGTCACCTATACAATACAACCAGCAAAATGTCCCCCATGCAATTTGGCTGACTTGGAAGTCACCTATACAACATGGCAACCAGCACAATGTCCCCCATGCAATATGGCTGACTTGGAAGTCACCTATAGAACATGGCCACCAGCACAATGTCCCCCAAGCAATATGGCTGACTTGGAAGTCACCTATAGAACATGGCCACCAGCACAATGTCCCCCAAGCAATATGGCTGACTTGGAAGTCACCTATAGAACATGGCAACCAGCACAATGTCCCCCAAGCAATATGGCTGACTTGGAAGTCACCTATACAAGACAACCAGCACAATGTCCCCCATGCAATATGGCTGACTTGGAAGTCACCTATAGGACATGGCAACCAGCACAATGTCCCCCATGCAATATGGCTGACTTGGAAGTCACCTATAGAACATGGCCACCAGCACAATGTCCGCCAAGCAATGTGGCTCACTTGGAAGTCACCTATACAATACAACCAGCACAATGTCCCCCATGCAATATGGCTGACTTGGAAGTCACCTATACAATACAACCAGCACAATGTCCCAAATGCAATATGGCTGACTTGGAAGTCACCTATAGAACATGGCCACCAGCACAATGTCCCCCATGCAATATGGCTGACTTGGAAGTCACCTATACAACATGGCAACCAGCACAATGTCCCCCATGTAATATGGCTGACTTGGAAGTCACCTATACAATACAACCAGCACAATGTCCCCAAAGCAATATGGCTGACTTGGAAGTCACCTATACAAGACAACCAGCACAATGTCCCCCATGCAATATGGCTGACTTGGAAGTCACCTATACAATACAACCAGCACAATGTCCCCCATGCAATATGGCTGATTTGGAATTCACCTATACAACACAACCAGCACAATGTCCCCCATGCAATATGGCTGACTTGGAAGTCACCTATAGAACATGGCCACCAGCACAATGTCCCCCATGCAATATGGCTGACTTGGAAGTCACCTATACAACATGGCAACCAGCACAATGTCCCCCATGCAATATGGCTGATTTGGAATTCACCTATACAATACAACCAGCACAATGTCCCCCAGGCAATATGGCTGACTTGGAAGTCACCTATACAACATGGCAACCAGCACAATGTCCCCCAAGCAATATGGCTGACTTGGAAGTCACCTATACAACATGGCAACCAGCACAATGTCCCCCATGCAATATGGCTGACTTGGAAGTCACCTATACAACATGGCAACCAGCACAATGTCCCCCATGCAATATGGCTGACTTGGAAGTCACCTATACAACATGGCAACCAGCACAATGTCCCCCATGCAATATGGCTGACTTGGAAGTCACCTATACCACATGGCCACCAGCACAATGTCCCCCATGCAATATGGCTGACTTGGAAGTCACCTATACAAGACAACCAGCACAATGTCCACCATGCAATATGGCTGACTTGGAAGTCACCTATAGGACATGGCAACCAGCACAATGACCCCCAAGCAATATGGCTGACTTGGAAGTCACCTATACAAGACAACCAGCACAATGTCAGAAATGCAATATGGCTGACTTGGAAGTCACCTATAGAACATGGCCACCAGCACAATGTCCCCCATGCAATATGGCTGACTTGGAAGTCACCTGTTCAACATGGCAACCAGCACAATGTCCCCCAAGCAATATGGCTGACTTGGAAGTCACCTATAGAACATGGCCACCAGCACAATGTCCCCCAAGCAATATGGCTGACTTGGAAGTCACCTACAGAACATGGCAACCGGCACAATGTCCCCCAAGCAATATGGCTGACTTGGAAGTCACCTATACAAGACAACCAGCACAATGTCCCCCATGCAACACGGCTGACTTGGAAGTCACCTATACAAGCCAACCAGCACAATGTCCCCCATGCAATATGGCTGACTTGGAAGTCACCTATACAACACAACCAGCACAATGTCCCCCAAGCAATATGGCTCAATTGGAAGTCACCTATACAACATGGCAACCAGCACAATGTCCCCCAAGCAATATGGCTGACTTGGAAGTCACCTATAGAACATGGCCACCAGCACAATGTCCCCCATGCAATATGGCTGACTTGGAAGTCACCTATACAAGACAACCAGCACAATGTCCCCCATGCAATATGGCTGACTTGGAAGTCACCTATAGAACATGGCCACCAGCACAATGTCCCCCATGCAATATGGCTGACTTGGAAGTCAGCTATAGAACATGGCAACCAGCACAATGTAACCCAAGCAATATGGCTGACTTGGAAGTCACCTATACAAGACAACCAGCACAATTTCCCCCATGCAATATGGCTGACTTGGAAGTCACCTATAGGACATGGCAACCAGCACAATGTCCCCCATGCAATATGGCTGACTTGGAAGTCACCTATACAATACAACCAGCAAAATGTCCCCCATGCAATTTGGCTGACTTGGAAGTCACCTATACAACATGGCAACCAGCACAATGTCCCCCATGCAATATGGCTGACTTGGAAGTCACCTATAGAACATGGCCACCAGCACAATGTCCCCCAAGCAATATGGCTGACTTGGAAGTCACCTATAGAACATGGCCACCAGCACAATGTCCCCCAAGCAATATGGCTGACTTGGAAGTCACCTATAGAACATGGCAACCAGCACAATGTCCCCCAAGCAATATGGCTGACTTGGAAGTCACCTATACAAGACAACCAGCACAATGTCCCCCATGCAATATGGCTGACTTGGAAGTCACCTATAGGACATGGCAACCAGCACAATGTCCCCCATGCAATATGGCTGACTTGGAAGTCACCTATAGAACATGGCCACCAGCACAATGTCCGCCAAGCAATGTGGCTCACTTGGAAGTCACCTATACAATACAACCAGCACAATGTCCCCCATGCAATATGGCTGACTTGGAAGTCACCTATACAATACAACCAGCACAATGTCCCAAATGCAATATGGCTGACTTGGAAGTCACCTATAGAACATGGCCACCAGCACAATGTCCCCCATGCAATATGGCTGACTTGGAAGTCACCTATACAACATGGCTACCAGCACAATGTCCCCCATGTAATATGGCTGACTTGGAAGTCACCTATACAATACAACCAGCACAATGTCCCCAAAGCAATATGGCTGACTTGGAAGTCACCTATACAAGACAACCAGCACAATGTCCCCCATGCAATATGGCTGACTTGGAAGTCACCTATACAATACAACCAGCACAATGTCCCCCATGCAATATGGCTGATTTGGAATTCACCTATACAACACAACCAGCACAATGTCCCCCATGCAATATGGCTGACTTGGAAGTCACCTATAGAACATGGCCACCAGCACAATGTCCCCCATGCAATATGGCTGACTTGGAAGTCACCTATACAACATGGCAACCAGAACAATGTCCCCTATGCAATATGGCTGACTTGGAAGTCACCTATACAATACAACCAGCACAATGTCCCCCAAGCAATATGGCTGACTTGGAAGTCACCTATACAAGACAACCAGCACATTGTCCCCCATACAATATGGCTGACTTGGAAGTCACCTATAGGACATGGCCACCAGCACAATGTCCCCCATGCAATATGGCTGACTTGGAAGTCACCTATACAATACAACCAGCACAATGTCCCCCATGCAATATGGCTGACTTGGAAGTCACCTATACAATACAACCAGCACAATGTCCCCCATGCAATATGGCTGATTTGGAAGTCACCTATACAACACAACCAGCACAATGTCCCCTATGCAATATGGCTGACTTGGAAGTCACCTATACAAGACAACCAGCACAATGTCCCCCATGCAATATGGCTGACTTGGAAGTCACCTATAGAACATGGCCACCAGCCCAATGTCCCCCATGCAATATGGCTGACTTGGAAGTCACCTATACAACATGGCAACCAGCACAATGTCCCCCATGCAATATGGCTGACTTGGAAGTCACCTATAGAACATGGCCACCAGCACAATGTAACCATTGCAATATGGCTGACTTGGAAGTCACCTATACAACATGGCAACCAGCACAATGTCCCCCAAGCAATATGGCTGACTTGAAAGTCACCTATAGAACATGGCCACCAGCACAATGTCCCCCAAGCAATATGGCTGACTTGGAAGTCACCTATAGAACATGGCAACCAGCACAATGTCCCCCAAGCAATATGGCTGACTTGGAAGTCACCTATACAAGACAACCAGCACAATGTCCCCCATGCAATATGGCTGACTTGGAAGTCACCTATAGAACATGGCAACCAGCACAATGTCCCCCATGCAATATGGCTGACTTGGAAGTCACCTATAGAACATGGCCACCAGCACAATGTCCCCCAAGCAATATGGCTCACTTGGAAGTCACCTATACAATACAACCAGCACAATGTCCCCCATGCAATATGGCTGACTTGGAAGTCACCTATACAATACAACCAGCACAATGTCCCAAATGCAATATGGCTGACTTGGAAGTCACCTATAGAACATGGCCACCAGCACAATGTCCCCCATGCAATTTGGCTGACTTGGAAGTCACCTATACAACATGGCAACCAGCACAATGTCCCCCATGCAATATGGCTGACTTGGAAGTCACCTATACAATACAACCATCACAATGTCCCCCAAGCAATATGGCTGACTTGGAAGTCACCTATACAAGACAACCAGCACAATGTCCCCCATGCAATATGGCTGACTTGGAATTCACCTATACAATACAACCAGCACAATGTCCCCCATGCAATATGGCTGATTTGGAAGTCACCTATACAACACAACCAGCACAATGTCCCTCATGCAATATGGCTGACTTGGAAGTCACCTATACAAGACAATCATCACAATGTCCCAAATGCAATATGGCTGACTTGGAAGTCACCTATAGAACATGGCCACCAGCACAATGTCCCCCATGCAATATGGCTGACTTGGAAGTCACCTATACAACATGGCAACCAGCACAATGTCCCCCATGCAATATGGCTGACTTGGAAGTCACCTATACAATACAACCAGCACAATGTCCCCCAAGCAATATGGCTGACTTGGAAGTCACCTATACAAGACAACCAGCACAATGTCCCCCATGCAATATGGCTGACTTGGAAGTCACCTATAGGACATGGCCACCAGCACAATGTCCCCCATGCAATATGGCTGACTTGGAAGTCACCTATACAATACAACCAGCACAATGTCCCCCATGCAATATGGCTGACTTGGAAGTCACCTATACAAGACAACCAGCACAATGTCCCCCATGCAATATGGCTGACTTGGAAGTCACCTATAGAACATGGCCACCAGCACAATGTCCCCCATGCAATATGGCTGACTTGGAAGTCACCTATAGAACATGGCAACCTGCACAATGTCCCCCAAGCAATATGGCTGACTTGGAAGTCACCTATACAAGACAACCAGCACAATTTCCCCCATGCAATATGGCTGACTTGGAAGTCACCTATAGGACATGGCAACCAGCACAATGTCCCCAATGCAATATGGCTGACTTGGAAGTCACCTATACAATACAACCAGCACAATGTCCCCCATGCAATTTGGCTGACTTGGAAGTCACCTATACAACATGGCAACCAACACAATGTCCCCCATGCAATATGGCTGAATTGGAAGTCACCTATAGAACATGGCCACCAGCACAATGTCCCCCATGCAATATGGCTGACTTGGAAGTCACCTATACAACATGGCAACCAGCACAATGTCCCCCAAGCAATATGGCTGACTTGGAAGTCACCTATAGAACATGGCCACCAGCACAATGTCCCCCAAGCAATATTGTTGACTTGGAAGTCACCTATAGAACATGGCAACCAGCACAATGTCCCCCAAGCAATATGGCTGACTTGGAAGTCACCTACACAAGACAACCAGCACAATGTCGGCCATGCAATATGGCTGACTTGGAAGTCACCTATAGGACATGGCAACCAGCACAATGTCCCCCATGCAATATGGCTGACTTGGAAGTCACCTATAGAACATGGCCACCAGCACAATGTCCGCCAAGCAATATGGCTCACTTGGAAGTCACCTATACAATACAACCAGCACAATGTCCCCCATGCAATATGGCTGACTTGGAAGTCACCTATAAAATACAACCAGCACAATGTCCCAAATGCAATATGGCTGACTTGGAAGTCACCTATAGAACATGGCCACCAGCACAATGTCCCCCAAGCAATATGGCTGACTTGGAAGTCACCTATACAAGACAACCAGCACAATGTCCCCCATGCAATAAGGCTGACTTGGAAGTCACCTATACAACACAACCTGCACAATGTCCCCCATGCAATATGGCTGACTTGGAAGTCACCTATAGAACATGGCAACCAGCACAATGTCCCCCATGCAATATGGCTGACTTGGAAGTCACCTATAGAACATGGCCACCAGCACAATGTCCCCCAAGCAATATGGCTCACTTGGAAGTCACCTATACAATACAACCAGCACAATGTCCCCCATGCAATATGGCTGACTTGGAAGTCACCTATACAATACAACCAGCACAATGTCCCAAATGCAATATGGCTGACTTGGAAGTCACCTATAGAACATGGCCACCAGCACAATGTCCCCCATGCAATTTGGCTGACTTGGAAGTCACCTATACAACATGGCAACCAGCACAATGTCCCCCATGCAATATGGCTGACTTGGAAGTCACCTATACAATACAACCATCACAATGTCCCCCAAGCAATATGGCTGACTTGGAAGTCACCTATACAAGACAACCAGCACAATGTCCCCCATGCAATATGGCTGACTTGGAATTCACCTATACAATACAACCAGCACAATGTCCCCCATGCAATATGGCTGATTTGGAAGTCACCTATACAACACAACCAGCACAATGTCCCTCATGCAATATGGCTGACTTGGAAGTCACCTATACAAGACAATCATCACAATGTCCCAAATGCAATATGGCTGACTTGGAAGTCACCTATAGAACATGGCCACCAGCACAATGTCCCCCATGCAATATGGCTGACTTGGAAGTCACCTATACAACATGGCAACCAGCACAATGTCCCCCATGCAATATGGCTGACTTGGAAGTCACCTATACAATACAACCAGCACAATGTCCCCCAAGCAATATGGCTGACTTGGAAGTCACCTATACAAGACAACCAGCACAATGTCCCCCATGCAATATGGCTGACTTGGAAGTCACCTATAGGACATGGCCACCAGCACAATGTCCCCCATGCAATATGGCTGACTTGGAAGTCACCTATACAATACAACCAGCACAATGTCCCCCATGCAATATGGCTGACTTGGAAGTCACCTATACAAGACAACCAGCACAATGTCCCCCATGCAATATGGCTGACTTGGAAGTCACCTATAGAACATGGCCACCAGCACAATGTCCCCCATGCAATATGGCTGACTTGGAAGTCACCTATAGAACATGGCAACCTGCACAATGTCCCCCAAGCAATATGGCTGACTTGGAAGTCACCTATACAAGACAACCAGCACAATTTCCCCCATGCAATATGGCTGACTTGGAAGTCACCTATAGGACATGGCAACCAGCACAATGTCCCCAATGCAATATGGCTGACTTGGAAGTCACCTATACAATACAACCAGCACAATGTCCCCCATGCAATTTGGCTGACTTGGAAGTCACCTATACAACATGGCAACCAACACAATGTCCCCCATGCAATATGGCTGACTTGGAAGTCACCTATAGAACATGGCCACCAGCACAATGTCCCCCATGCAATATGGCTGACTTGGAAGTCACCTATACAACATGGCAACCAGCACAATGTCCCCCAAGCAATATGGCTGACTTGGAAGTCACCTATAGAACATGGCCACCAGCACAATGTCCCCCAAGCAATATTGTTGACTTGGAAGTCACCTATAGAACATGGCAACCAGCACAATGTCCCCCAAGCAATATGGCTGACTTGGAAGTCACCTATACAAGACAACCAGCACAATGTCGCCCATGCAATATGGCTGACTTGGAAGTCACCTATAGGACATGGCAAGCAGCACAATGTCCCCCATGCAATATGGCTGACTTGGAAGTCACCTATAGAACATGGCCACCAGCACAATGTCCGCCAAGCAATATGGCTCACTTGGAAGTCACCTATACAATACAACCAGCACAATGTCCCCCATGCAATATGGCTGACTTGGAAGTCACCTATAAAATACAACCAGCACAATGTCCCAAATGCAATATGGCTGACTTGGAAGTCACCTATAGAACATGGCCACCAGCACAATGTCCCCCAAGCAATATGGCTGACTTGGAAGTCACCTATACAAGACAACCAGCACAATGTCCCCCATGCAATATGGCTGACTTGGAAGTCACCTATAGGACATGGCCACCAGCACAATGTCCCCCATGCAATATGGCTGACTTGGAAGTCACCTATACAATACAACCAGCACAATGTCCCCCATGCAATATGGCTGACTTGGAAGTCACCTATACAAGACAACCAGCACAATGTCCCCCATGCAATATTGCTGACTTGGAAGTCACCTATAGAACATGGCCACCAGCACAATGTCCCCCATGCAATATGGCTGACTTGGAAGTCACCTATAGAACATGGCAACCAGCACAATGTCCCCCAAGCAATATGGCTGACTTGGAAGTCACCTATACAAGACAACCAGCACAATTTCCCCCATGCAATATGGCTGACTTGGAAGTCACCTATAGGACATGGCAACCAGCACAATGTCCCCCATGCAATATGGCTGACTTGGAAGTCACCTATACAATACAACCAGCACAATGTCCCCCATGCAATTTGGCTGACTTGGAAGTCACCTATACAACATGGCAACCAGCACAATGTCCCCCATGCAATATGGCTGACTTGGAAGTCACCTATACAACATGGCAACCAGCACAATGTCCCCCAAGCAATATGGCTGACTTGGAAGTCACCTATAGAACATGGCCACCAGCACAATGTCCCCCAAGCAATATGGCTGACTTGGAAGTCACCTATAGAACATGGCAACCAGCACAATGTCCCCCAAGCAATATGGCTGACTTGGAAGTCACCTATACAAGACAACCAGCACAATGTCCCCCATGCAATATGGCTGACTTGGAAGTCACCTATAGGACATGGCAACCAGCACAATGTCCCCCATGCAATATGGCTGACTTGGAAGTCAACTATAGAACATGGCCACCAGCACAATGTCCGCCAAGCAATATGGCTCACTTGGAAGTCACCTATACAATACAACCAGCACAATGTCCCCCATGCAATATGGCTGACTTGGAAGTCACCTATACAATACAACCAGCACAATGTCCCAAATGCAATATGGCTGACTTGGAAGTCACCTATAGAACATAGCCACCAGCACAATGTCCCCCATGCAATATGGCTGACTTGGAAGTCACCTATACAACATGGCAACCAGCACAATGTCCCCCATGCAATATGGCTGACTTGGAAGTCACCTATACAATACAACAAGCACAATGTCCCCCATGCAATTTGGCTGACTTGGAAGTCAACTATACAACATGGCAACCAGCACAATGTCCCCCATGCAATATGGCTGACTTGGAAGTCACCTATAGAACATGGCCACCAGCACAATGTCCCCCATGCAATATGGCTGACTTGGAAGTCACCTATACAACATGGCAACCAGCACAATGTCCCCCAAGCAATATGGCTGACTTGGAAGTCACCTATAGAACATGGCCACCAGCACAATGTCCCCCAAGCAATATGGCTGACTTGGAAGTCACCTATAGAACATGGCAACCAGCACAATGTCCCCCAAGCAATATGGCTGACTTGGAAGTCACCTATACAAGACAACCAGCACAATGTCCCCCATGCAATATGGCTGACTTGGAAGTCACCTATAGGACATGGCAACCAGCACAATGTCCCCCATGCAATATGGCTGACTTGGAAGTCACCTATAGAACATGGCCACCAGCACAATGTCCCCCATGCAATATGGCTGACTTGGAATTCACCTATACAACATGGCAACCAGCACAATGTCCCCCAAGCAATATGGCTGACTTGGAAGTCACCTATAGAACATGGCCACCAGCACAATGTCCCCCAAGCAATATGGCTGACTTGGAAGTCACCTATAGAACATGGCAACCAGCACAATGTCCCCCAAGCAATATGGCTGACTTGGAAGTCACCTATACAAGACAACCAGCACAATGTCCCCCATGCAATATGGCTGACTTGGAAGTCACCTATAGGACATGGCAACCAGCACAATGTCCCCCATGCAATATGGCTGACTTGGAAGTCACCTATAGAACATGGCCACCAGCACAATGTCCGCCAAGCAATATGGCTCACTTGGAAGTCACCTATACAATACAACCAGCACAATGTCCCCCATGCAATATGGCTGACTTGGAAGTCACCTATACAATACAACCAGCACAATGTCCCAAATGCAATATGGCTGACTTGGAAGTCACCTATAGAACATGGCCACCAGCACAATGTCCCCCATGCAATATGGCTGACTTGGAAGTCACCTATACAACATGGCAACCAGCACAATGTCCCCCATGCAATATGGCTGACTTGGAAGTCACCTATACAATACAACCAGCACAATGTCCCCCAAGCAAAATGGCTGACTTGGAAGTCACCTATACAAGACAACCAGCACAATGTCCCCCATGCAATATGGCTGACTTGGAAGTCACCTATAGGACATGGCCACCAGCACAATGTCCCCCATGCAATATGGCTGACTTGGAAGTCACCTATACAATACAACCAGCACAATGTCCCCCATGCAATATGGCTGACTTGGAAGTCACCTATACAAGACAACCAGCACAATGTCCCCCATGCAATATTGCTGACTTGGAAGTCACCTATAGAACATGGCCACCAGCACAATGTCCCCCATGCAATATGGCTGACTTGGAAGTCACCTATAGAACATGGCAACCAGCACAATGTCCCCCAAGCAATATGGCTGACTTGGAAGTCACCTATACAAGACAACCAGCACAATTTCCCCCATGCAATATGGCTGACTTGGAAGTCACCTATAGGACATGGCAACCAGCACAATGTCCCCCATGCAATATGGCTGACTTGGAAGTCACCTATACAATACAACCAGCACAATGTCCCCCATGCAATTTGGCTGACTTGGAAGTCACCTATACAACATGGCAACCAGCACAATGTCCCCCATGCAATATGGCTGACTTGGAAGTCACCTATAGAACATGACCACCAGCACAATGTCCCCCATGCAATATGGCTGACTTGGAAGTCACCTATACAACATGGCAACCAGCACAATGTCCCCCAAGCAATATGGCTGACTTGGAAGTCACCTATAGAACATGGCCACCAGCACAATGTCCCCCAAGCAATATGGCTGACTTGGAAGTCACCTATAGAACATGGCAACCAGCACAATGTCCCCCAAGCAATATGGCTGACTTGGAAGTCACCTATACAAGACAACCAGCACAATGTCCCCCATGCAATATGGCTGACTTGGACGTCACCTATAGGACATGGCAACTAGCACAATGTCCCCCATGCAATATGGCTGACTTGGAAGTCACCTATAGAACATGGCCACCAGCACAATGTCCGCCAAGCAATATGGCTCACTTGGAAGTCACCTATACAATACAACCAGCACAATGTCCCCCATGCAATATGGCTGACTTGGAAGTCACCTATACAATACAACCAGCACAATGTCCCAAATGCAATATGGCTGACTTGGAAGTCACCTATAGAACATAGCCACCAGCACAATGTCCCCCATGCAATATGGCTGACTTGGATGTCACCTATACAACATGGCAACCAGCACAATGTCCCCCATGCAATATGGCTGACTTGGAAGTCACCTATACAACATGGCAACCAGCACAATGTCCCCCATGCAATATGGCTGACTTGGAAGTCACCTATAGAACATGGCCACCAACACAATGTCCCCCATGCAATATGGCTGACTTGGAAGTCACCTATACAACATGGCAACCAGCACAATGTCCCCCAAGCAATATGGCTGACTTGGAAGTCACCTATAGAACATGGCCACCAGCACAATGTCCCCCAAGCAATATGGCTGACTTGGAAGTCACCTATAGAACATGGCAACCAGCACAATGTCCCCCAAGCAATATGGCTGACTTGGAAGTCACCTATACAAGACAACCAGCACAATGTCCCCCATGCAATATGGCTGACTTGGAAGTCACCTATAGGACATGGCAACCAGCACAATGTCCCCCATGCAATATGGCTGACTTGGAAGTCACCTATAGAACATGGCCACCAGCACAATGTCCGCCAAGCAATATGGCTCACTTGGAAGTCACATATACAATACAACTAGCACAATATCCCCCATGCAATATGGCTGACTTGGAAGTCACCTATACAAGACAACCAGCACAATGTCCCCCATGCAATATTGCTGGCTTGGAAGTCACCTATAGAACATGGCCACCAGCACAATGTCCCCCATGCAATATGGCTGACTTGGAAGTCACCTATAGAACATGGCAACCAGCACAATGTCCCCCAAGCAATATGGCTGACTTGGAAGTCACCTATACAAGACAACCAGCACAATTTCCCCATGCAATATGGCTGACTTGGAAGTCACCTATAGGACATGGCAACCAGCACAATGTCCCCCATGCAATATGGCTGACTTGGAAGTCACCTATACAATACAACCAGCACAATGTCCCCCATGCAATTTGGCTGACTTGAAAGTCACCTATACAACATGGCAACCAGCACAATGTCCCCCATGCAATATGGCTGACTTAGAAGTCACCTATAGAACATGGCCACCAGCACAATGTCCCCCATGCAATATGGCTGACTTGGAAGTCACCTATAGAACATGGCCACCAGCACAATGTCCCCCAAGCAAAATGGCTGACTTGGAAGTCACCTATAGAACATGGCAACCAGCACAATGTCCCCCAAGCAATATGGCTGACTTGGAAGTCACCTATACAAGACAACCAGCACAATGTCCCCCATGCAATATGGCTGACTTGGAAGTCACCTATAGGACATGGCAACCAGCACAATGTCCCCCATGCAATATGGCTGACTTGGAAGTCACCTATAGAACATGGCCACCAGCACAATGTCCGCCAAGCAATATGGCTCACTTGGAAGTCACCTATACAATACAACCAGCACATTGTCCCCCATGCAATATGGCTGACTTGGAAGTCACCTATACAATACAACCAGCACAATGTCCCAAATGCAATATGGCTGACTTGGAAGTCACCTATAGAACATTGCCACCAGCACAATGTCCCCCATGCAATATGGCTGACTTGGAAGTCACCTATACAACATGGCAACCAGCACAATGTCCCCCATGCAATATGGCTGACATGGAAGTCACCTATACAATACAACCAGCACAATGTCCCCCAAGCAATATGGCTGACTTGGAAGTCACCTATACAAGACAACCAGCACAATGTCCCCCATGCAATATGGCTGACTTGGAAGTCACCTATACAATACAACCAGCACAATGTCCCCCATGCAATATGGCTGATTTGGAAGTCACCTATACAACACAACCAGCACAATGTCCCCCATGCAATATGGCTGACTTGGAAGTCACCTATACAAGACAACCAGCACAATGTCCCCCATGCAATATGGCTGACTTGGAAGTCACCTATAGAACATGGCCACCAGGACAATGTCCCCCATGCAATATGGCTGACTTGGAAGTCACCTATACAACATGGCAACCAGCACAATGTCCCCTATGCAATATGGCTGACTTGGAAGTCACCTATACAATACAACCAGCACAATGTCCCCCAAGCAATATGGCTGACTTGGAAGTCACCTATTCAAGACAACCAGCACAATGTCCCCCATGCAATATGGCTGACTTGGAAGTCACCTATAGGACATGGCCACCAGCACAATGTCCCCCATGCAATATGGCTGACTTGGAAGTCACCTATACAATACAACCAGCACAATGTCCCCCATGCAATATGGCTGACTTGGAAGTCACCTATACAATACAACCAGCACAATGTCCCCCATGCAATATGGCTGATTTGGAAGTCACCTATACAACACAACCAGCACAATGTCCGCCAAGCAATATGGCTCACTTGGAAGTCACCTATACAAGACAACCAGCACAATGTCCCCCATGCAATATGGCTGACTTGTAAGTCACCTAAAGGACATGGCCACCAGCACAATGTCCCCCATGCAATATGGCTGACTTGGAAGTCACAAATACAATACAACCAGCACAATGTCCCCCATGCAATATGGCTGACTTGGAAGTCACCTATACAACATGGCAACCAGCACAATGTCCCCCATGCAATATGGCTGATTTGGACGTCACCTATACAACACAACCAGCACAATGTCTCCCATGCAATATGGCTGACTTGGAAGTCACCTATACAAGACAACCAGCACAATGTCCCCCATGCAATATGGCTGACTTGGAAGTCACCTATAGAACATGGCCACCAGCACAATGTTCCCCATGCAATATGGCTGACTTGGAAGTCACCTATAGAACATGGCCACCAGCACAATGTAACCCATGCAATATGGCTGACTTGGAAGTCACCTATACAACATGGCAACCAGCACAATGTCCCCCAAGCAATATGGCTGACTTGGAAGTCACCTATAGAACATGGCCACCAGCACAATGTCCCCCAAGCAATATGGCTGACTTGGAAGTCACCTATAGGACATGGCAACCAGCACAATGTCCCCCATGCAATATGGCTGACTTGGAAGTCACCTATAGAACATGGCCACCAGCACAATGTCCGCCAAGCAATATGGCTCACTTGGAAGTCACCTATACAATACAACCAGCACAATGTCCCCCATGCAATATGGCTGACTTGGAAGTCACCTATACAATACAACCAGCACAATGTCCCAAATGCAATATGGCTGACTTGGAAGTCACCTATAGAACATGGCCACCAGCACAATGTCCCCCATGCAATATGGCTGAATTGGAAGTCACCTATAGGACATGGCAACCAGCACAATGTCCCCCATGCAATATGGCTGACTTGGAAGTCACCTATACAATACAACCAGCACAATGTCCCCCTTGCAATTTGGCTGACTTGGAAGTCACCTATACAACATGGCCACCAGCACAATGTCCCCCATGCAATATGGCTGACTTGGAAGTCACCTATACAACATGGCAACCAGCACAATGTCCCCCATGCAATATGGCTGACATGGAAGTCACCTATACAATACAACCAGCACAATGTCCCCCAAGCAATATGGCTGACTTGGAAGTCACCTATACAAGACAACCAGCACAATGTCCCCCATGCAATATGGCTGACTTGGAAGTCACCTATACAATACAACCAGCACAATGTCCCCCATGCAATATGGCTGATTTGGAAGTCACCTATACAACACAACCAGCACAATGTCCCCAATGCAATATGGCTGACTTGGAAGTCACCTATAGAACATGGCCACCAGCACAATGTCCGCCAAGCAATATGGCTCACTTGGAAGTCACCTATACAATACAACCAGCACAATGTCCCCCATGCAATATGGCTGACTTGGAAGTCACATATACAATACAACCAGCACAATATCCCCCATGCAATATGGCTGACTTGGAAGTCACCTATACAAAACAACCAGCACAATGTCCCCCATGCAATATTGCTGGCTTGGAAGTCACCTATAGAACATGGCCACCAGCACAATGTCCCCCATGCAATATGGCTGACTTGGAAGTCACCTATAGAACATGGCAACCAGCACAATGTCCCCCAAGCAATATGGCTGACTTGGAAGTCACCTATACAAGACAACCAGCACAATTTCCCCATGCAATATGGCTGACTTGGAAGTCACCTATAGGACATGGCAACCAGCACAATGTCCCCCATGCAATATGGCTGACTTGGAAGTCACCTATACAATACAACCAGCACAATGTCCCCCATGCAATTTGGCTGACTTGAAAGTCACCTATACAACATGGCAACCAGCACAATGTCCCCCATGCAATATGGCTGACTTAGAAGTCACCTATAGAACATGGCCACCAGCACAATGTCCCCCATGCAATATGGCTGACTTGGAAGTCACCTATACAACATGGCAACCAGCACAATGTCCCCCAAGCAATATGGCTGACTTGGAAGTCACCTATAGAACATGGCCACCAGCACAATGTCCCCCAAGCAAAATGGCTGACTTGGAAGTCACCTATAGAACATGGCAACCAGCACAATGTCCCCCAAGCAATATGGCTGACTTGGAAGTCACCTATACAAGACAACCAGCACAATGTCCCCCATGCAATATGGCTGACTTGGAAGTCACCTATAGGACATGGCAACCAGCACAATGTCCCCCATGCAATATGGCTGACTTGGAAGTCACCTATAGAACATGGCCACCAGCACAATGTCCGCCAAGCAATATGGCTCACTTGGAAGTCACCTATACAATACAACCAGCACATTGTCCCCCATGCAATATGGCTGACTTGGAAGTCACCTATACAATACAACCAGCACAATGTCCCAAATGCAATATGGCTGACTTGGAAGTCACCTATAGAACATTGCCACCAGCACAATGTCCCCCATGCAATATGGCTGACTTGGAAGTCACCTATACAACATGGCAACCAGCACAATGTCCCCCATGCAATATGGCTGACATGGAAGTCACCTATACAATACAACCAGCACAATGTCCCCCAAGCAATATGGCTGACTTGGAAGTCACCTATACAAGACAACCAGCACAATGTCCCCCATGCAATATGGCTGACTTGGAAGTCACCTATACAATACAACCAGCACAATGTCCCCCATGCAATATGGCTGATTTGGAAGTCACCTATACAACACAACCAGCACAATGTCCCCCATGCAATATGGCTGACTTGGAAGTCACCTATACAAGACAACCAGCACAATGTCCCCCATGCAATATGGCTGACTTGGAAGTCACCTATAGAACATGGCCACCAGGACAATGTCCCCCATGCAATATGGCTGACTTGGAAGTCACCTATACAACATGGCAACCAGCACAATGTCCCCTATGCAATATGGCTGACTTGGAAGTCACCTATACAATACAACCAGCACAATGTCCCCCAAGCAATATGGCTGACTTGGAAGTCACCTATTCAAGACAACCAGCACAATGTCCCCCATGCAATATGGCTGACTTGGAAGTCACCTATAGGACATGGCCACCAGCACAATGTCCCCCATGCAATATGGCTGACTTGGAAGTCACCTATACAATACAACCAGCACAATGTCCCCCATGCAATATGGCTGACTTGGAAGTCACCTATACAATACAACCAGCACAATGTCCCCCATGCAATATGGCTGATTTGGAAGTCACCTATACAACACAACCAGCACAATGTCCGCCAAGCAATATGGCTCACTTGGAAGTCACCTATACAAGACAACCAGCACAATGTCCCCCATGCAATATGGCTGACTTGTAAGTCACCTAAAGGACATGGCCACCAGCACAATGTCCCCCATGCAATATGGCTGACTTGGAAGTCACATATACAATACAACCAGCACAATGTCCCCCATGCAATATGGCTGACTTGGAAGTCACCTATACAACATGGCAACCAGCACAATGTCCCCCATGCAATATGGCTGATTTGGACGTCACCTATACAACACAACCAGCACAATGTCCCCCATGCAATATGGCTGACTTGGAAGTCACCTATACAAGACAACCAGCACAATGTCCCCCATGCAATATGGCTGACTTGGCAGTCACCTATAGAACATGGCCACCAGCACAATGTTCCCCATGCAATATGGCTGACTTGGAAGTCACCTATAGAACATGGCCACCAGCACAATGTAACCCATGCAATATGGCTGACTTGGAAGTCACCTATACAACATGGCAACCAGCACAATGTCCCCCAAGCAATATGGCTGACTTGGAAGTCACCTATAGAACATGGCCACCAGCACAATGTCCCCCAAGCAATATGGCTGACTTGGAAGTCACCTATAGGACATGGCAACCAGCACAATGTCCCCCATGCAATATGGCTGACTTGGAAGTCACCTATAGAACATGGCCACCAGCACAATGTCCGCCAAGCAATATGGCTCACTTGGAAGTCACCTATACAATACAACCAGCACAATGTCCCCCATGCAATATGGCTGACTTGGAAGTCACCTATACAATACAACCAGCACAATGTCCCAAATGCAATATGGCTGACTTGGAAGTCACCTATAGAACATGGCCACCAGCACAATGTCCCCCATGCAATATGGCTGAATTGGAAGTCACCTATAGGACATGGCAACCAGCACAATGTCCCCCATGCAATATGGCTGACTTGGAAGTCACCTATACAATACAACCAGCACAATGTCCCCCTTGCAATTTGGCTGACTTGGAAGTCACCTATACAACATGGCAACCAGCACAATGTCCCCCATGCAATATGGCTGACTTGGAAGTCACCTATAGAACATGGCCACCAGCACAATGTCCCCCATGCAATATGGCTGACTTGGAAGTCACCTATACAACATGGCAACCAGCACAATGTCCCCCATGCAATATGGCTGACATGGAAGTCACCTATACAATACAACCAGCACAATGTCCCCCAAGCAATATGGCTGACTTGGAAGTCACCTATACAAGACAACCAGCACAATGTCCCCCATGCAATATGGCTGACTTGGAAGTCACCTATACAATACAACCAGCACAATGTCCCCCATGCAATATGGCTGATTTGGAAGTCACCTATACAACACAACCAGCACAATGTCCCCCATGCAATATGGCTGACTTGGAAGTCACCTATACAAGACAACCAGCACAATGTCCCCCATGCAATATGGCTGACTTGGAAGTCACCTATAGAACATGGCCACCAGCACAATGTCCCCCATGCAATATGGCTGAATTGGAAGTCACCTATAGGACATGGCAACCAGCACAATGTCCCCCATGCAATATGGCTGACTTGGAAGTCACCTATACAATACAACCAGCACAATGTCCCCCTTGCAATTTGGCTGACTTGGAAGTCACCTATACAACATGGCAACCAGCACAATGTCCCCCATGCAATATGGCTGACTTGGAAGTCACCTATAGAACATGGCCACCAGCACAATGTCCCCCATGCAATATGGCTGACTTGGAAGTCACCTATACAACATGGCAACCAGCACAATGTCCCCCATGCAATATGGCTGACATGGAAGTCACCTATACAATACAACCAGCACAATGTCCCCCAAGCAATATGGCTGACTTGGAAGTCACCTATACAAGACAACCAGCACAATGTCCCCCATGCAATATGGCTGACTTGGAAGTCACCTATACAATACAACCAGCACAATGTCCCCCATGCAATATGGCTGATTTGGAAGTCACCTATACAACACAACCAGCACAATGTCCCCCATGCAATATGGCTGACTTGGAAGTCACCTATACAAGACAACCAGCACAATGTCCCCCATGCAATATGGCTGACTTGGAAGTCACCTATAGAACATGGCCACCATCACAATGTCCCCCATGCAATATGGCTGACTTGGAAGTCACCTATACAACATGGCAACCAGCACAATGTCCCCTATGCAATATGGCTGACTTGGAAGTCACCTATACAATACAACCAGCACAATGTCCCCCAAGCAATATGGCTGACTTGGAAGTCACCTATACAAGACAACCAGCACAATGTCCCCCATGCAATATGGCTGACTTGGAAGTCACCTATACAATACAACCAGCACAATGTCCCCCATGCAATATGGCTGACTTGGAAGTCACCTATACAACATGGCAACCAGCACAATGTCCCCCATGCAATATGGCTGATTTGGAAGTCACCTATACAACACAACCAGCACAATGTCCCCCATGCAATATGGCTGACTTGGAAGTCACCTATACAAGACAACCAGCACAATGTCCCCCATGCAATATGGCTGACTTGGAAGTCACCTAAAGAACATGGCCACCAGCACAATGTAACCCATGCAATATGGCTGACTTGGAAGTCACCTATACAACATGGCAACCAGCACAATGTCCCCCAAGCAATATGGCTGACTTGGAAGTCACCTATAGAACATGGCCACCAGCACAATGTCCCCCAAGCAATATGGCTGACTTGGAAGTCACCTATAGGACATGGCAACCAGCACAATGTCCCCCATGCAATATGGCTGACTTGGAAGTCACCTATAGAACATGGCCACCAGCACAATGTCCGCCAAGCAATATGGCTCACTTGGAAGTCACCTATACAATACAACCAGCACAATGTCCCCCATGCAATATGGCTGACTTGGAAGTCACCTATACAATACAACCAGCACAATGTCCCAAATGCAATATGGCTGACTTGGAAGTCACCTATAGAACATGGCCACCAGCACAATGTCCCCCATGCAATATGGCTGAATTGGAAGTCACCTATACAACATGGCAACCAGCACAATGTCCCCCATGCATTATGGCTGACTTGGAAGTCACCTATACAATACAACCAGCACAATGTCCCCCAAGCAATATGGCTGACTTGGAAGTCACCTATACAAGACAACCAGCACAATGTCCCCCATGCAATATGGCTGACTTGGAAGTCACCTTTACAATACAACCAGCACAATGTCCCCCATGCAATATGGCTGATTTGGAAGTCACCTATACAACACAACCAGCACAATGTCCCCCATGCAATATAGCTGACTTGGAAGTCACCTATACAAGACAACCAGCACAATGTCCCCCATGCAATATGGCTGACTTGGAAGTCACCTATAGGACATGGCCACCAGCACAATGTCCCCCAAGCAATATGGCTGACTTGGAAGTCACCTATACAATACAACCAGCACAATGTCCCCCATGCAATATGGCTGACTTGGAAGTCACCTATACAAGACAACGAGCACAATGTCCCCCATGCAATATGGCTGACTTGGAAGTCACCTATAGAACATGGCCACCAGCACAATGTCCCCCATGCAATATGGCTGACTTGGAAGTCACCTATAGAACATGGCAACCAGCACAATGTCCCCCAAGCAATATGGCTGACTTGGAAGTCACCTATGCAAGACAACCAGCACAATTTCCCCCATGCAATATGGCTGACTTGGAAGTCACCTATAGGACATGGCAACCAGCACAATGTCCCCCATGCAATATGGCTGACTTGGAAGTCACCTATACAATACAACCAGCACAATGTCCACCCATGCTATTTGGCTGACTTGGAAGTCACCTATACAACATGGCAACCAGCACAATGTCCCACATGCAATATGGCTGACTTGGAAGTCACCTATACAACATGGCAACCAGCACAATGTCCCCCAAGCAATATGGCTGACTTGGAAGTCACCTATAGAACATGGCCACCAGCACAATGTCCCCCAAGCAATATGGCTGACTTGGAAGTCACCTATAGAACATGGCAACCAGCACAATGTCCCCCAAGCAATATGGCTGACTTGGAAGTCACCTATACAAGACAACCAGCACAATGTCCCCCATGCAATATGGCTTACTTGGAAGTCACCTATAGGACATGGCAACCAGCACAATGTCCCCCATGCAATATGGCTGACTTGGAAGTCACCTATAGAACATGGCCACCAGCACAATGTCCGCCAAGCAATATGGCTCACTTGGAAGTCACCTATACAATACAACCAGCACAATGTCCCAAATGCAATATGGCTGACTTGGAAGTCACCTATAGAACATGGCCACCAGCACAATGTCCCCCATGCAATATGGCTGACTTGGAAGTCACCTATACAACATGGCAACCAGCACAATGTCCTCCATGCAATATGGCTGACATGGAAGTCACCTATACAATACAACCAGCACAATGTCCCCCAAGCAATATGGCTGACTTGGAAGTCACCTATACAAGACAACAAGCACAATGTCCCCCATGCAATATGGCTGACTTGGTAGTCACCTATACAATACAACCAGCACAATGTCCCCCATGCAATATGGCTGATTTGGAAGTCGCCTATACAACACAACCAGCACAATGTCCCCAATGCAATATGGCTGACTTGGAAGTCACCTATACAAGACAACCAGCACAATGTCCCAAATGCAATATGGCTGACTTGGAAGTCACCTATAGAACATGGCCACCAGCACAATGTCCCCCATGCAATATGGCTGACTTGGAAGTCACCTATACAACATGGCAACCAGCACAATGTCCCCTATGCAATTTGGCTGACTTGGAAGTCACCTATACAATACAACCAGCACAATGTCCCCCAAGCAATATGGCTGACTTGGAAGTCACCTATACAAGACAACCAGCACAATGTCCCCCATGCAATATGGCTGACTTGGAAGTCACCTATAGGACATGGCCACCAGCACAATGTCCCCCATGCAATATGGCTGACTTGGAAGTCACCTATACAATACAACCAGCACAATGTCCCCCATGCAATATGGCTGACTTGGAAGTCACCTATACAATACAACCAGCACAATGTCCCCCATGCAATATGGCTGACTTGGAAGTCACCTATACAATACAACCAGCACAATGTCCCCCATGCAATATGGCTGACTTGGAAGTCACCTATAGAACATGGCCACCAGCACAATGTCCGCCAAGCAATATGGCTCACTTGGAAGTCACCTATACAATACAACCAGCACAATGTCCCCCATGCAATATGGCTGACTTGGAAGTCACCTATACAATACAACCAGCACAATGTCCCAAATGCAATATGGCTGACTTGGAAGTCACCTATAGAACATGGCAACCAGCACAATGTCCCCCATGCAATATGGCTGACTTGGAAGTCACCTATACAATACAACCAGCACAATGTCCCCCAAGCAATATGGCTGACTTGGAAGTCACCTATACAAGACAACCAGCACAATGTCCCCCATGCAATATGGCTGACTTGGAAGTCACCTATACAATACAACCAGCACAATGTCCCCCATGCAATATGGCTGATTTGGAAGTCACCTATACAACACAACCAGCACAATGTCCCCCATGCAATATGGCTGACTTGGAAGTCACCTATACAAGACAACCAGCACAATGTCCCCCATGCAATATGGCTGACTTGGAAGTCACCTATAGGACATGGCCACCAGCACAATGTCCCCCATGCAATATGGCTGACTTGGAAGTCACCTATACAATACAACCAGCACAATGTCCCCCATGCAATATGGCTGACTTGGAAGTCACCTAAACAAGACAACCAGCACAATGTCCCCCATGCAATATGGCTGACTTGGAAGTCACCTATAGAACATGGCCACCAGCACAATGTCCCCCATGCAATATGGCTGACTTGGAAGTCACCTATAGAACATGGCAACCAGCACAATGTCCCCCAAGCAATATGGCTGACTTGGAAGTCACCTATACAAGACAACCAGCACAATTTCCCCCATGCAATATGGCTGACTTGGAAGTCACCTATAGAACATGGCCACCAGCACAATGTCCGCCAAGCAATATGGCTCACTTGGAAGTCACCTATACAATACAACCAGCACAATGTCCCCCATGCAATATGGCTGACTTGGAAGTCACCTAAACAAGACAACCAGCACAATGTCCCCCATGCAATATGGCTGACTTGGAAGTCACCTATAGAACATGGCCACCAGCACAATGTCCCCCATGCAATATGGCTGACTTGGAAGTCACCTATACAACATGGCAACCAGCACAATGTCCCCCATGCAATATGGCTGACTTGGAAGTCACCTATACAATACAACCAGCACAATGTCCCCCAAGCAATATGGCTGACTTGGAAGTCACCTATACAAGACAACCAGCACAATGTCCCCCATGCAATATGGCTGACTTGGAAGTCACCTATACAATACAACCAGCACAATGTCCCCCATGCAATATGGCTGATTTGGAAGTCACCTATACAACACAACCAGCACAATGTCCCCCATGCAATATGGCTGACTTGGACGTCACCTATACAAGACAACCAGCACAATGTCCCCCATGCAATATGGCTGACTTGGAAGTCACCTATAGGACATGGCCACCAGCACAACGTCCCCCATGCAATATGGCTGACTTGGAAGTCACCTATACAATACAACCAGCACAATGTCCCCCATGCAATATGGCTGACTTGGAAGTCACCTAAACAAGACAACCAGCACAATGTCCCCCATGCAATATGGCTGACTTGGAAGTCACCTATAGAACATGGCCACCAGCACAATGTCCCCCATGCAATATGGCTGACTTGGAAGTCACCTATACAAGACAACCAGCACAATTTCCCCCATGCAATATGGCTGACTTGGAAGTCACCTATAGGACATGGCAACCAGCACAATGTCCCCCATGCAATATGGCTGACTTGGAAGTCACCTATACAATACAACCAGCACAATGTCCCCCATGCAATTTGGCTGACTTGGAAGTCACCTATACAACATGGCAACCAGCACAATGTCCCCCATGCAATATGGCTGACTTGGAAGTCACCTATAGAACATGGCCACCAGCACAATGTCCCCCATGCAATATGGCTGACTTGGAAGTCACCTATACAACATGGCAACCAGCACAATGTCCCCCAAGCAATATGGCTGACTTGGAAGTCACCTATAGGACATGGCCACCAGCACAATGTCCCCCATGCAATATGGCTGACTTGGAAGTCACCTATACAATACAACCAGCACAATGTCCCCCATGCAATATGGCTGACTTGGAAGTCACCTATACAATACAACCAGCACAATGTCCCCCATGCAATATGGCTGATTTGGAAGTCACCTATACAACACAACCAGCACAATGTCCCCTATGCAATATGGCTGACTTGGAAGTCACCTATACAAGACAACCAGCACAATGTCCCCCATGCAATATGGCTGACTTGGAAGTCACCTATAGAACATGGCCACCAGCCCAATGTCCCCCATGCAATATGGCTGACTTGGAAGTCACCTATACAACATGGCAACCAGCACAATGTCCCCCATGCAATATGGCTGACTTGGAAGTCACCTATAGAACATGGCCACCAGCACAATGTAACCCATGCAATATGGCTGACTTGGAAGTCACCTATACAACATGGCAACCAGCACAATGTCCCCCAAGCAATATGGCTGACTTGAAAGTCACCTATAGAACATGGCCACCAGCACAATGTCCCCCAAGCAATATGGCTGACTTGGAAGTCACCTATAGAACATGGCAACCAGCACAATGTCCCCCAAGCAATATGGCTGACTTGGAAGTCACCTATACAAGACAACCAGCACAATGTCCCCCATGCAATATGGCTGACTTGGAAGTCACCTATAGAACATGGCAACCAGCACAATGTCCCCCATGAAATATGGCTGACTTGGAAGTCACCTATAGAACATGGCCACCAGCACAATGTCCCCCAAGCAATATGGCTCACTTGGAAGCCACCTATACAATACAACCAGCACAATGTCCCCCATGCAATATGGCTGACTTGGAAGTCACCTATACAATACAACCAGCACAATGTCCCAAATGCAATATGGCTGACTTGGAAATCACCTATAGAACATGGCCACCAGCACAATGTCCCCCATGCAATTTGGCTGACTTGGAAGTCACCTATACAACATGGCAACCAGCACAATGTCCCCCATGCAATATGGCTGACTTGGAAGTCACCTATACAATACAACCAGCACAATGTCCCCCAAGCAATATGGCTGACTTGGAAGTCACCTATACAAGACAACCAGCACAATGTCCCCCATGCAATATGGCTGACTTGGAAGTCACCTATACAATACAACCAGCACAATGTCCCCCATGCAATATGGCTGATTTGGAAGTCACCTATACAACACAACCAGCACAATGTACCTCATGCAATATGGCTGACTTGGAAGTCACCTATACAAGATAATCATCACAATGTCCCAAATGCAATATGGCTGACTTGGAAGTCACCTATAGAACATGGCCACCAGCACAATGTCCCCCATGCCATATGGCTGACTTGGAAGTCACCTATAGAACATGGCCACCAGCACAATGTCCCCCATGCAATATGGCTGACTTGGAAGTCACCTATAGAACATGGCAACCAGCACAATGTCCCCCAAGCAATATGGCTGACTTGGAAGTCACCTATACAAGACAACCAGCACAATTTCCCCCATGCAATATGGCTGACTTGGAAGTCACCTATAGGACATGGCAACCAGCACAATGTCCCCCATGCAATATGGCTGACTTGGAAGTCACCTATACAATACAACCAGCACAATGTCCCCCATGCAATTTGGCTGACTTGGAAGTCACCTATACAACATGGCAACCAGCACAATGTCCCCCATGCAATATGGCTGACTTGGAAGTCACCTATAGAACATGGCCACCAGCACAATGTCCCCCATGCAATATGGCTGACTTGGAAGTCACCTATACAACATGGCAACCAGCACAATGTCCCCCAAGCAATATGGCTGACTTGGAAGTCACCTATAGAACATGGCCACCAGCACAATGTCCCCCAAGCAATATGGCTGACTTGGAAGTCACCTATAGAACATGGCAACCAGCACAATGTCCCCCTAGCAATATGGCTGACTTGGAAGTCACCTATACAAGACAACCAGCACAATGTCCCCCATGCAATATGGCTGACTTGGAAGTCACCTATAGGACATGGCAACCAGCACAATGTCCCCCATGCAATATGGCTGACTTGGAAGTCACCTATAGAACATGGCCACCAGCACAATGTCCGCCAAGCAATATGGCTCACTTGGAAGTCACCTATACAATACAACCAGCACAATGTCCCCCATGCAATATGGCTGACTTGGAAGTCACCTATACAATACAACCAGCACAATGTCCCAAATGCAATATGGCTGACTTGGAAGTCACCTATAGAACATGGCCACCAGCACAATGTCCCCCAAGCAATATGGCTGACTTGGAAGTCACCTATACAAGACAACCAGCACAATGTCCCCCATGCAATATGGCTGACTTGGAAGTCACCTATAGGACATGGCCACCAGCACAATGTCCCCCATGCAATATGGCTGACTTGGAAGTCACCTATACAATACAACCAGCACAATGTCCCCCATGCAATATGGCTGACTTGGAAGTCACCTATACAAGACAACCAGCACAATGTCCCACATGCAATATTGCTGACTTGGAAGTCACCTATAGAACATGGCCACCAGCACAATGTCCGCCATGCAATATGGCTGACTTGGAAGTCACCTATAGAACATGGCAACCAGCACAATGTCCCCCAAGCAATATGGCTGACTTGGAAGTCACCTATACAAGACAACCAGCACAATTTCCCCCATGCAATATGGCTGACTTGGAAGTCACCTATAGGACATGGCAACCAGCACAATGTCCCCCATGCAATATGGCTGACTTGGAAGTCACCTATACAATACAACCAGCACAATGTCCCCCATGCAATTTGGCTGACTTGGAAGTCACCTATACAACATGGCAACCAGCACAATGTCCCCCATGCAATATGGCTGACTTGGAAGTCACCTATAGAACATGGCCACCAGCACAATGTCCCCCATGCAATATGGCTGACTTGGAAGTCACCTATACAACATGGCAACCAGCACAATGTCCCCCAAGCAATATGGCTGACTTGGAAGTCACCTATAGAACATGGCCACCAGCACAATGTCCCCCAAGCAATATGGCTGACTTGGAAGTCACCTATAGAACATGGCAACCAGCACAATGTCCCCCAAGCAATATGGCTGACTTGGAAGTCACCTATACAAGACAACCAGCACAATGTCCCCCATGCAATATGGCTGACTTGGAAGTCACCTATAGGACATGGCAACCAGCACAATGTCCCCCATGCAATATGGCTGACTTGGAAGTCACCTATAGAACATGGCCACCAGCACAATGTCCGCCAAGCAATATGGCTCACTTGGAAGTCACCTATACAATACAACCAGCACAATGTCCCCCATGCAATATGGCTGACTTGGAAGTCACCTATACAATACAACCAGCACAATGTCCCAAATGCAATATGGCTGACTTGGAAGTCACCTATAGAACATAGCCACCAGCACAATGTCCCCCATGCAATATGGCTGACTTGGAAGTCACCTATACAACATGGCAACCAGCACAATGTCCCCCATGCAATATGGCTGACTTGGAAGTCACCTATACAATACAACCAGCACAATGTCCCCCATGCAATTTGGCTGACTTGGAAGTCACCTATACAACATGGCAACCAGCACAATGTCCCCCATGCAATATGGCTGACTTGGAAGTCACCTATAGAACATGGCCACCAGCACAATGTCCCCCATGCAATATGGCTGACTTGGAAGTCACCTATACAACATGGCAACCAGCACAATGTCCCCCAAGCAATCTGGCTGACTTGGAAGTCACCTATAGAACATGGCCACCAGCACAATGTCCCCCAAGCAATATGGCTGACTTGGAAGTCACCTATAGAACATGGCAACCAGCACAATGTCCCCCAAGCAATATGGCTGACTTGGAAGTCACCTATACAAGACAACCAGCACAATGTCCCCCATGCAATATGGCTGACTTGGAAGTCACCTATAGGACATGGCAACCAGCACAATGTCCCCCATGCAATATGGCTGACTTGGAAGTCACCTATAGAACATGGCCACCAGCACAATGTCCCCCATGCAATATGGCTGACTTGGAAGTCACCTATACAACATGGCAACCAGCACAATGTCCCCCAAGCAATATGGCTGACTTGGAAGTCACCTATAGAACATGGCCACCAGCACAATGTCCCCCAAGCAATATGGCTGACTTGGAAGTCACCTATAGAACATGGCAACCAGCACAATGTCCCCCAAGCAATATGGCTGACTTGGAAGTCACCTATACAAGACAACCAGCACAATGTCCCCCATGCAATATGGCTGACTTGGAAGTCACCTATAGGACATGGCAACCAGCACAATGTCCCCCATGCAATATGGCTGACTTGGAAGTCACCTATAGGACATGGCAACCAGCACAATGTCCCCCATGCAATATGGCTGACTTGGAAGTCACCTATAGAACATGGCCACCAGCACAATGTCCGCCAAGCAATATGGCTCACTTGGAAGTCACCTATACAATACAACCAGCACAATGTCCCCCATGCAATATGGCTGACTTGGAAGTCACCTATACAATACAACCAGCACAATGTCCCAAATGCAATATGGCTGACTTGGAAGTCACCTATAGAACATGGCCACCAGCACAATGTCCCCCAAGCAATATGGCTGACTTGGAAGTCACCTATACAAGACAACCAGCACAATGTCCCCCATGCAATATGGCTGACTTGGAAGTCACCTATAGGACATGGCCACCAGCACAATGTCCCCCATGCAATATGGCTGACTTGGAAGTCACCTATACAATACAACCAGCACAATGTCCCCCATGCAATATGGCTGACTTGGAAGTCACCTATACAAGACAACCAGCACAATGTCCCACATGCAATATTGCTGACTTGGAAGTCACCTATAGAACATGGCCACCAGCACAATGTCCGCCATGCAATATGGCTGACTTGGAAGTCACCTATAGAACATGGCAACCAGCACAATGTCCCCCAAGCAATATGGCTGACTTGGAAGTCACCTATACAAGACAACCAGCACAATTTCCCCCATGCAATATGGCTGACTTGGAAGTCACCTATAGGACATGGCAACCAGCACAATGTCCCCCATGCAATATGGCTGACTTGGAAGTCACCTATACAATACAACCAGCACAATGTCCCCCATGCAATTTGGCTGACTTGGAAGTCACCTATACAACATGGCAACCAGCACAATGTCCCCCATGCAATATGGCTGACTTGGAAGTCACCTATAGAACATGGCCACCAGCACAATGTCCCCCATGCAATATGGCTGACTTGGAAGTCACCTATACAACATGGCAACCAGCACAATGTCCCCCAAGCAATATGGCTGACTTGGAAGTCACCTATAGAACATGGCCACCAGCACAATGTCCCCCAAGCAATATGGCTGACTTGGAAGTCACCTATAGAACATGGCAACCAGCACAATGTCCCCCAAGCAATATGGCTGACTTGGAAGTCACCTATACAAGACAACCAGCACAATGTCCCCCATGCAATATGGCTGACTTGGAAGTCACCTATATGACATGGCAACCAGCACAATGTCCCCCATGCAATATGGCTGACTTGGAAGTCACCTATAGAACATGGCCACCAGCACAATGTCCGCCAAGCAATATGGCTCACTTGGAAGTCACCTATACAATACAACCAGCACAATGTCCCCCATGCAATATGGCTGACTTGGAAGTCACCTATACAATACAACCAGCACAATGTCCCAAATGCAATATGGCTGACTTGGAAGTCACCTATAGAACATAGCCACCAGCACAATGTCCCCCATGCAATATGGCTGACTTGGAAGTCACCTATACAACATGGCAACCAGCACAATGTCCCCCATGCAATATGGCTGACTTGGAAGTCACCTATACAATACAACCAGCACAATGTCCCCCATGCAATTTGGCTGACTTGGAAGTCACCTATACAACATGGCAACCAGCACAATGTCCCCCATGCAATATGGCTGACTTGGAAGTCACCTATAGAACATGGCCACCAGCACAATGTCCCCCATGCAATATGGCTGACTTGGAAGTCACCTATACAACATGGCAACCAGCACAATGTCCCCCAAGCAATCTGGCTGACTTGGAAGTCACCTATAGAACATGGCCACCAGCACAATGTCCCCCAAGCAATATGGCTGACTTGGAAGTCACCTATAGAACATGGCAACCAGCACAATGTCCCCCAAGCAATATGGCTGACTTGGAAGTCACCTATACAAGACAACCAGCACAATGTCCCCCATGCAATATGGCTGACTTGGAAGTCACCTATAGGACATGGCAACCAGCACAATGTCCCCCATGCAATATGGCTGACTTGGAAGTCACCTATAGAACATGGCCACCAGCACAATGTCCCCCATGCAATATGGCTGACTTGGAAGTCACCTATACAACATGGCAACCAGCACAATGTCCCCCAAGCAATATGGCTGACTTGGAAGTCACCTATAGAACATGGCCACCAGCACAATGTCCCCCAAGCAATATGGCTGACTTGGAAGTCACCTATAGAACATGGCAACCAGCACAATGTCCCCCAAGCAATATGGCTGACTTGGAAGTCACCTATACAAGACAACCAGCACAATGTCCCCCATGCAATATGGCTGACTTGGAAGTCACCTATAGGACATGGCAACCAGCACAATGTCCCCCATGCAATATGGCTGACTTGGAAGTCACCTATAGAACATGGCCACCAGCACAATGTCCGCCAAGCAATATGGCTCACTTTGAAGTCACCTATACAATACAACCAGCACAATGTCCCCCATGCAATATGGCTGACTTGGAAGTCACCTATACAATACAACCAGCACAATGTCCCAAATGCAATATGGCTGACTTGGAAGTCACCTATAGAACATGGCCACCAGCACAATGTCCCCCATGCAATATGGCTGACTTGGAAGTCACCTATACAACATGGCAACCAGCACAATGCCCCCCATGCAATATGGCTGACTTGGAAGTCACCTATACAATACAACCAGCACAATGTCCCCCAAGCAATATGGCTGACTTGGAAGTCACCTATACAAGACAACCAGCACAATGTCCCCCATGCAATATGGCTGACTTGGAAGTCACCTATAGGACATGACCACCAGCACAATGTCCCCCATGCAATATGGCTGACTTGGAAGTCACCTATACAATACAACCAGCACAATGTCCCCCATGCAATATGGCTGACTTGGAAGTCACCTATACAAGACAACCAGCACAATGTCCCCCATGCAATATTGCTGACTTGGAAGTCACCTATAGAACATGGCCACCAGCACAATGTCCCCCATGCAATATGGCTGACTTGGAAGTCACCTATAGAACATGGCAACCAGCACAATGTCCCCCAAGCAATATGGCTGACTTGGAAGTCACCTATACAAGACAACCAGCACAATTTCCCCCATGCAATATGGCTGACTTGGAAGTCACCTATAGGACATGGCAACCAGCACAATGTCCCACATGCAATATGGCTGACTTGGAAGTCACCTATACAATACAACCAGCACAATGTCCCCCATGCAATTTGGCTGACTTGGAAGTCACCTATACAACATGGCAACCAGCACAATGTCCCCCATGCAATATGGCTGACTTGGAAGTCACCTATAGAACATGGCCACCAGCACAATGTCCCCCATGCAATATGGCTGACTTGGAAGTCACCTATACAACATGGCAACCAGCACAATGTCCCCCAAGCAATATGGCTGACTTGGAAGTCACCTATAGAACATGGCCACCAGCACAATGTCCCCCAAGCAATATGGCTGACTTGGAAGTCACATATAGAACATGGCAACCAGCACAATGTCCCCCAAGCAATATGGCTGACTTGGAAGTCACCTATACAAGACAACCAGCACAATGTCCCCTATGCAATATGGCTGACTTGGAAGTCACCTATAGGACATGGCAACCAGCACAATGTCCCCCATGCAATATGGCTGACTTGGAAGTCACCTATAGAACATGGCCACCAGCACAATGTCCGCCATCAATATGGCTCACTTGGAAGTCACCTATACAATTCAACCAGCACAATGTCCCCCATGCAATATGGCTGACTTGGAAGTCCCCTATACAATACAACCAGCACAATGTCCCAAATGCAATATGGCTGACTTGGAAGTCACCTATAGAACATAGCCACCAGCACAATGTCCCCCATGCAATATGGCTGACTTGGAAGTCACCTATACAACATGGCAACCAGCACAATGTCCCCCATGCAATATGGCTGACTTGGAAGTCACCTATGCAATACAACCAGCACAATGTCCCCCATGCAATTTGGCTGACTTGGAAGTCACCTATACAACATGGCAACCAGCACAATGTCCCCCAAGCAATATGGCTGACTTGGAAGTCACCTATAGAACATGGCCACCAGCACAATGTCCCCCAAGCAATATGGCTGACTTGGAAGTCACCTATAGAACATGGCAACCAGCACAATGTCCCCCAAGCAATATGGCTGACTTGGAAGTCACCTATACAAGACAACCAGCACAATGTCCCCCATGCAATATGGCTGACTTGGAAGTCACCTATACAACATGGCAACCAGCACAATGTCCCCCATGCAATATGGCTGACTTGGAAGTCACCTATAGAACATGGCCACCAGCACAATGTCCTCCATGCAATATGGCTGACTTGGAAGTCACCTATAGAACATGGCCACCAGCACAATGTCCCCCATGCAATATGGCTGACTTGGAAGTCACCTATACAAGACAACCAGCACAATGTCCCCCATGCAATATGGCTGACTTGGAAGTCACCTATAGGACATGGCAACCATCACAATGTCCCCCATGCAATATGGCTGACTTGGAAGTCACCTATACATACAACCAGCACAATGTCCCCCATGCAATATGGCTGACTTGGAAGTCACCTATACAATACAACCAGCACAATGTCCCCCATGCAATATGGCTGACTTGGAAGTCACCTAAATAAAATGGCAACCAGCACAATGTCCCCCAAGCAATATGGCTGACTTGGAAGTCACCTATACAAGACAACCAGCACAATGTCCCCCATGCAATATGGCTGACTTGGAAGTCACCTATACAATGCAACCAGCACAATGTCCCCCATGCAATATGGCTGACTTGGAAGTCACCTATACAATACAACCAGCACAATGTCCCCCATGCAATATGGCTGACTTGGAAGTCACCTATACAACACAACCAGCACAATGTCCCCCATGCAATATGGCTGACTTGGAAGTCACCTATACAATACAACCAGCACAATGTCCCCCAAGAAATATGGCTGACTAGGAAGTCACCTATACAAGACAACCAGCACAATGTCCCCCATGCAATATGGCTGACTTGGAAGTCACCTATACAATACAACCAGCACAATGTCCCCCATGCAATATGGCTGATTTGGAAGTCACCTATACAACACAACCAGCACAATGTCCCCCATGCAATATGGCTGACTTGGAAGTCACCTATACAAGACAACCAGCACAATGTCCCAAATGCAATATGGCTGACTTGGAAGTCACCTATAGAACATGGCCACCAGCACAATGTCCACCATGCAATATGGCTGACTTGGAAGTCACCTATACAACATGGCAACCAGCACAATTTCCCCCATGCAATATGGCTGACTTGGAAGTCACCTATACAATACAACCAGCACAATGTCCCCCAAGCAATATGGCTGACTTGGAAGTCACCTATACAAGACAACCAGCACAATGTCCCCCATGCAATATGGCTGACTTGGAAGTCAAATATACAATACAACCAGCACAATGTCCCCCATGCAATATGGCTGACTTGGAAGTCACCTATACAATACAACCAGCACAATGTCCCCCAAGCAATATGGCTGACTTGGAAGTCACCTATAGAACATGGCCACCAGCACAATGTCCCCCAAGCAATATGGCTGACTTGGAAGTCACCTATAGAACATGGCAACCAGCACAATGTCCCCCAAGCAATATGGCTGACTTGGAAGTCACCTATAGAACATGGCAACCAGCACAATGTCCCCCATGCAATATGGCTGACTTGGAAGTCACCTATACGACATGGCAACCAGCACAATGTCCCCCATGCAATATGGCTGACTTGGAAGTCACCTATAGAACATGGCCACCAGCACAATGTCCCCCAAGCAATATCGCTCACTTGGAAGTCACCTATACAATACAACCACCACAATGTCCCCCATGCAATATGGCTGACTTGGAAGTCACCTATACAATACAACCAGCACAATGTCCCAAATGCAATATGGCTGACTTGGAAGTCACCTATAGAACATGGCCACCAGCACAATGTCCCCCATGCAATATGGCTGACTTGGAAGTCACCTATACAACATGGCAACCAGCACAATGTCCCCCATGCAATATGGCTGACTTGGAAGTCACCTATACAATACAACCAGCACAATGTCCCCCAAGCAATATGGCTGACTTGGAAGTCACCTATACAATACAACCAGCACAATGTCCCAAATGCAATATGGCTGACTTGGAAGTCACCTATAGAACATGGCCACCAGCACAATGTCCCCCATGCAATATGGCTGACTTGGAAGTCACCTATAGAACATGGCAACCAGCACAATGTCCGCCAAGCAATATGGCTGACTTGGAAGTCACCTATACAAGACAACCAGCACAATTTCCCCCATGCAATATGGCTGACTTGAAAGTCACCTATAGGACATGGCAACCAGCACAATGTCCTCCATGCAATATGGCTGACTTGGAAGTCACCTATACAATACAACCAGCGCAATGTCCCCCATGCAATATGGCTGACTTGGAAGTCACCTATACAACATGGCAACCCGCACAATGTCCCCCATGCAATATGGCTGACTTGGAAGTCACCTATAGAACATGGCCACCAGCACAATGTCCCCCATGCAATATGGCTGACTTGGAAGTCACCTATACAACATGGCAACCAGCACAATGTCCCCCAAGCAATATGGCTGACTTGGAAGTCACCTATAGAACATGGCCACCAGCACAATGTCCCCCAAGCAATATGGCTGACTTGGAAGTCACCTATAGAACATGGCAACCAGCACAATGTCCCCCAAGCAATATGGCTGACTTGGAAGTCACCTATACAAGACAACCAGCACAATGTCCCCCATGCAATATGGCTGACTTGGAAGTCACCTATAGGACATGGCAACCAGCACAATGTCCCCCATGCAATATGGCTGACTTGGAAGTCACCTATAGAACATGGCCACCAGCACAATGTCCCCCAAGCAATATGGCTGACTTGGAAGTCACCTATACAACATGGCAACCAGCACAATGTCCCCCATGCAATATGGCTGACTTGGAAGTCACCTATACAATACAACCAGCACAATGTCCCCCATGCAATATGGCTGACTTGGAAGTCACCTATACAATACAACCAGCACAATGTCCCAAATGCAATATGGCTGACTTGGAAGTCACCTATAGAACATGGCCTCCAGCACAATGTCCCCCATGCAACATGGCAGACTTGGAAGTTACCTATACAACATGGCAACCAGCACAATGTCCCCCATGCAATATGGCTGACTTGGAAGTCACCTATACAATACAACCAGCACAATGTCCCCCAAGCAATATGGCTGACTTGGAAGTCACCTATACAAGACAACCAGCACAATGTCCCCCATGCAATATGGCTGACTTGGAAGTCACCTATACAATACAACCAGCACAATGTCCCCCATGCAATATGGCTGATTTGGAAGTCACCTATACAACACAACCAGCACAATGTCCCCCATGCAATATGGCTGACTTGGAAGTCACCTATACAAGACAACCAGCACAATGTCCCAAATGCAATATGGCTGACTTGGAAGTCACCTATAGAACATGGCCACCAGCACAATGTCCACCATGCAATATGGCTGACTTGGAAGTCACCTATACAACATGGCAACCAGCACAATTTCCCCCATGCAATATGGCTGACTTGGAAGTCACCTATACAATACAACCAGCACAATGTCCCCCAAGCAATATGGCTGACTTGGAAGTCACCTATACAAGACAAGCAGCACAATGTCCCCCATGCAATATGGCTGACTTGGAAGTCACCTATAGGACATGGCCACCAGCACAATGTCCCCCATGCAATATGGCTGACTTGGAAGTCACCTATAGAACATGGCCACCAGCACAATGTCCCCCAAGCAATATGGCTGACTTGGAAGTCACCTATACAACATGGCAACCAGCACAATGTCCCCCAAGCAATATGGCTGACTTGGAAGTCACCTATAGAACATGGCCACCTGCACAATGTCCCCCAAGCAATATGGCTGACTTGGAAGTCACCTATAGAACATGGCAACCAGCACAATGTCCCCCAAGCAATATGGCTGACTTGGAAGTCACCTATACAAGACAACCAGCACAATGTCCCCCATGCAATATGGCTGACTTGGAAGTCACCTATAGGACATGGCAACCATCACAATGTCCCCCATGCAATATGGCTGACTTGGAAGTCACCTATACATACAACCAGCACAATGTCCCCCATGCAATATGGCTGACTTGGAAGTCACCTATACAATACAACCAGCACAATGTCCCCCATGCAATATGGCTGACTTGGAAGTCACCTAAATAAAATGGCAACCAGCACAATGTCCCCCAAGCAATATGGCTGACTTGGAAGTCACCTATACAAGACAACCAGCACAATGTCCCCCATGCAAAATGGCTGACTTGGAAGTCACCTATACAATACAACCAGCACAATGTCCCCCATGCAATATGGCTGACTTGGAAGTCACCTAAACAATACAACCAGCACAATGTCCCCCATGCAATATGGCTGACTTGGAAGTCACCTATACAACACAACCAGCACAATGTCCCCCATGCAATATGGCTGACTTGGAAGTCACCTAAACAACACAACCAGCACAATGTCCCCCATGCAATATGGCTGACTTGGAAGTCACCTGTAGAACATGGCCACCAGCACAATGTCCCCCATGCATTATGGCTCACTTGGAAGTCACCTATACAAGACAACCAGCACAATGTCCCCCATGCAATATGGCTGACTTGGAAGTCACCTATACAATACAACCAGCACAATGTCCCCCATGCAATATGGCTGACTTGGAAGTCACCTATACAACACAACCAGCACAATGTCCCCCATGCAATATGGCTGATTTGGAAGTCACCTATACAACACAACCAGCACAATGTCCCCCATGCAATATGGCTCACTTGAAAGTCACCTATACAACATGGCAACCAGCACAATGTCCCCCATGCAATATGGCTGACTTGGAAGTCACCTATACAACATGGCAACCAGCACAATGTCCCCCATGAAATATGACTGATTTGGAAGTCACCAATACAACATGGCAACCAGCACAATTTCCCCCATGTAATATGGCTGACTTGGAAGTCACCTATACAAGACAACCAGCACAATGTCCTCCAAGCAATATGGCTGACTTGGAAGTCACCTATACAAGACAACCAGCACAATGTCCCCCATGCAATATGGCTGACTTGGAAGTCACCTATACAAGACAACCAGCACAATGTCCTCCAAGCAATATGGCTGACTTGGAAGTCACCTATACAAGACAACCAGCACAATGTCCCCCATGCAACACGGCTGACTTGGAAGTCACCTATACAAGACAACCAGCACAATGTCCCCCATGCAATATGGCTGACTTGAAAGTCACCTATACAACACAACCAGCACAATGTCCCCAAAGCAATATGGCACACTTGGAAGTCACCTATACAACATGGCAACCAGCACAATGTCCCCCATTCAATATGCCTGACTTGGAAGTCACCTATACAACATGGCAACCAGCACAATGTCCCCCATGCAATATGGCTGACTTGGAAGTCACCTATACAAGACAACCAGCACAATGTCCCCCATGCAATATGGCTGACTTGGAAGTCACCTATACAACATGGCAACCAGCACAATGTCCCCCATGCAATATGGCTGACTTGGAAGTCACCTATACAATACAACCAGCACAATGTCCCCCAAGCAATGTGGCTGACTTGGAAGTCACCTATAGAACATGGCCACCAGCACAATGTCCCCCATGCAATATGGCTGACTTGGAAGTCACCTATACAAGACAACCAGCACAATGTCCCCCATGCAATATGGCTGACTTGGAAGTCACCTATAGAACATGGCCACCAGCACAATGTCCCACATGCAATATGGCTGACTTGGAAGTCACCTATAGGACAATGCAACCAGCACAATGTCCCCCATGCAATATGGCTGACTTGGAAGTCACCTATAGAACATGGCCACCAGCACAATGTCCCACAAGCAATATGGCTCACTTGGAAGTCACCTATACAATACAACCAGCACAATGTCCCCCATGCAATATGGCTGACTTGGAAGTCACCTATAGGACAATGCAACCAGCACAATGTCCCAAATGCAATATGGCTGACTTTGAAGTCACCTATAGAACATTGCCACCAGCACAATGTCCCCCATGCAATATGGCTGACTTGGACGTCACCTATACAACATGGCAACCAGCACAATGTCCCCCATGCATGCAATATGGCTGACTTGGAAGTCACCTATACCATACAACCAGCACAATGTCCCCCAAGCAATATGGCTGACTTGGAAGTCACCTATACAAGACAACCAGCACAATGTCCCCCATGCAATATGGCTGACTTGGAAGTCACCTATACGACATGGCCACCAGCACAATGTCCCCCATGCAATATGGCTGACTTGGAAGTCACCTATACAATACAACCAGCACAATGTCCCCCATGCAATATGGCTGACTTGGAAGTCACCTATACAATACAACCAGCACAATGTCCCCCATGCAATATGGCTGATTTGGAAGTCACCTATACAACACAACCAGCACAATGTCCCCCATGCAATATGGCTGACTTGGAAGTCACCTATACAAGACAACCAGCACAATGTCCCAAATGCAATATGGCTGACTTGGAAGTCACCTATAGAACATGGCCACCAGCACAATGTCCCCCATGCAACACGGCTGACTTGGAAGTCACCTATACAAGACAACCAGCACAATGTCCCCCATGCAATATGGCTGACTTGGAAGTCACCTATACAACACAACCAGCACAATGTCCCCAAAGCAATATGGCTCACTTGGAAGTCACCTATACAACATGGCAACCAGCACAATGTCCCCCATGCAATATGCCTGACTTGGAAGTCACCTATACAACTTGGCAACCAGCACAATGTCCCCCATGCAATATGGCTGACTTGGAAGTCACCTATACAAGACAACCAGCACAATGTCCCCCATGCAATATGGCTGACTTGGAAGTCACCTATACAACATGGCAACCAGCACAATGTCCCCCATGCAATATGGCTGACTTGGAAGTCACCTATACAATACAACCAGCACAATGTCCCCCAAGCAATATGGCTGACTTGGAAGTCACCTATAGAACATGGCCACCAGCACAATGTCTCCCATGCAATATGGCTGACTTGGAAGTCACCTATACAAGACAACCAGCACAATGTCCCCCATGCAATATGGCTGACTTGGAAGTCACCTATAGAACATGGCCACCAGCACAATGTTCCCCATGCAATATGGCTGACTTGGAAGTCACCTATAGGACAATGCAACCAGCACAATGTCCCCCATGCAATATGGCTGACTTGGAAGTCACCTATACAAGACAATCAGCACAATGTCCCCCATGCAATATGGCTGACTTGGAAGTCACCTATAGGACATGGCAACCATCACAATGTCCCCCATGCAATATGGCTGACTTGGAAGTCACCTATACATACAACCAGCACAATGTCCCCCATGCAATATGGCTGACTTGGAAGTCACCTATACAATACAACCAGCACAATGTCCCCCATGCAATATGGCTGACTTGGAAGTCACCTAAATAAAATGGCAACCAGCACAATGTCCCCCAAGCAATATGGCTGACTTGGAAGTCACCTATACAAGACAACCAGCACAATGTCCCCCATGCAAAATGGCTGACTTGGAAGTCACCTATACAATACAACCAGCACAATGTCCCCCATGCAATATGGCTGACTTGGAAGTCACCTAAACAATACAACCAGCACAATGTCCCCCATGCAATATGGCTGACTTGGAAGTCACCTATACAACACAACCAGCACAATGTCCCCCATGCAATATGGCTGACTTGGAAGTCACCTAAACAACACAACCAGCACAATGTCCCCCATGCAATATGGCTGACTTGGAAGTCACCTATAGAACATGGCCACCAGCACAATGTCCCCCATGCATTATGGCTCACTTGGAAGTCACCTATACAAGACAACCAGCACAATGTCCCCCATGCAATATGGCTGACTTGGAAGTCACCTATACAATACAACCAGCACAATGTCCCCCATGCAATATGGCTGACTTGGAAGTCACCTATACAACACAACCAGCACAATGTCCCCCATGCAATATGGCTGATTTGGAAGTCACCTATACAACACAACCAGCACAATGTCCCCCATGCAATATGGCTCACTTGAAAGTCACCTATACAACATGGCAACCAGCACAATGTCCCCCATGCAATATGGCTGAATTGGAAGTCACCTATACAACATGGCAACCAGCACAATGTCCCCCATGAAATATGGCTGATTTGGAAGTCACCTATACAACATGGCAACCAGCACAATTTCCCCCATGTAATATGGCTGACTTGGAAGTCACCTATACAAGACAACCAGCACAATGTCCCCCATGCAATATGGCTGACTTGGAAGTCACCTATAGAACATGGCCACCAGCACAATGTTCCCCATGCAATATGGCTGACTTGGAAGTCACCTATAGGACAATGCAACCAGCACAATGTCCCCCATGCAATATGGCTGACTTGGAAGTCACCTATACAAGACAATCAGCACAATGTCCCCCATGCAATATGGCTGACTTGGAAGTCACCTATAGGACATGGCAACCATCACAATGTCCCCCATGCAATATGGCTGACTTGGAAGTCACCTATACATACAACCAGCACAATGTCCCCCATGCAATATGGCTGACTTGGAAGTCACCTATACAATACAACCAGCACAATGTCCCCCATGCAATATGGCTGACTTGGAAGTCACCTAAATAAAATGGCAACCAGCACAATGTCCCCCAAGCAATATGGCTGACTTGGAAGTCACCTATACAAGACAACCAGCACAATGTCCCCCATGCAAAATGGCTGACTTGGAAGTCACCTATACAATACAACCAGCACAATGTCCCAAATGCAATATGGCTGACTTGGAAGTCACCTAAACAATACAACCAGCACAATGTCCCCCATGCAATATGGCTGACTTGGAAGTCACCTATACAACACAACCAGCACAATGTCCCCCATGCAATATGGCTGACTTGGAAGTCACCTAAACAACACAACCAGCACAATGTCCCCCATGCAATATGGCTGACTTGGAAGTCACCTATAGAACATGGCCACCAGCACAATGTCCCCCATGCATTATGGCTCACTTGGAAGTCACCTATACAAGACAACCAGCACAATGTCCCCCATGCAATATGGCTGACTTGGAAGTCACCTATACAATACAACCAGCACAATGTCCCCCATGCAATATGGCTGACTTGGAAGTCACCTATACAACACAACCAGCACAATGTCCCCCATGCAATATGGCTGATTTGGAAGTCACCTATACAACACAACCAGCACAATGTCCCCCATGCAATATGGCTCACTTGAAAGTCACCTATACAACATGGCAACCAGCACAATGTCCCCCATGCAATATGGCTGAATTGGAAGTCACCTATACAACATGGCAACCAGCACAATGTCCCCCATGAAATATGGCTGATTTGGAAGTCACCTATACAACATGGCAACCAGCACAATTTCCCCCATGTAATATGGCTGACTTGGAAGTCACCTATACAAGACAACCAGCACAATGTCCTCCAAGCAATATGGCTGACTTGGAAGTCACCTATACAAGACAACCAGCACAATGTCCCCCATGCAATATGGCTGACTTGGAAGTCACCTATACAAGACAACCAGCACAATGTCCTCCAAGCAATATGGCTGACTTGGAAGTCACCTATACAAGACAACCAGCACAATGTCCCCCATGCAACACGGCTGACTTGGAAGTCACCTATACAAGACAACCAGCACAATGTCCCCCATGCAATATGGCTGACTTGAAAGTCACCTATACAACACAACCAGCACAATGTCCCCAAAGCAATATGGCTCACTTGGAAGTCACCTATACAACATGGCAACCAGCACAATGTCCCCCATTCAATATGCCTGACTTGGAAGTCACCTATACAACATGGCAACCAGCACAATGTCCCCCATGCAATATGGCTGACTTGGAAGTCACCTATACAAGACAACCAGCACAATGTCCCCCATGCAATATGGCTGACTTGGAAGTCACCTATACAACATGGCAACCAGCACAATGTCCCCCATGCAATATGGCTGACTTGGAAGTCACCTATACAATACAACCAGCACAATGTCCCCCAAGCAATATGGCTGACTTGGAAGTCACCTATAGAACATGGCCACCAGCACAATGTCCCCCATGCAATATGGCTGACTTGGAAGTCACCTATACAAGACAACCAGCACAATGTCCCCCATGCAATATGGCTGACTTGGAAGTCACCTATAGAACATGGCCACCAGCACAATGTCCCACATGCAATATGGCTGACTTGGAAGTCACCTATAGGACAATGCAACCAGCACAATGTCCCCCATGCAATATGGCTGACTTGGAAGTCACCTATAGAACATGGCCACCAGCACAATGTCCCACAAGCAATATGGCTCACTTGGAAGTCACCTATACAATACAACCAGCACAATGTCCCCCATGCAATATGGCTGACTTGGAAGTCACCTATAGGACAATGCAACCAGCACAATGTCCCAAATGCAATATGGCTGACTTTGAAGTCACCTATAGAACATGGCCACCAGCACAATGTCCCCCATGCAATATGGCTGACTTGGACGTCACCTATACAACATGGCAACCAGCACAATGTCCCCCATGCATGCAATATGGCTGACTTGGAAGTCACCTATACCATACAACCAGCACAATGTCCCCCAAGCAATATGGCTGACTTGGAAGTCACCTATACAAGACAACCAGCACAATGTCCCCCATGCAATATGGCTGACTTGGAAGTCACCTATACGACATGGCCACCAGCACAATGTCCCCCATGCAATATGGCTGACTTGGAAGTCACCTATACAATACAACCAGCACAATGTCCCCCATGCAATATGGCTGACTTGGAAGTCACCTATACAATACAACCAGCACAATGTCCCCCATGCAATATGGCTGATTTGGAAGTCACCTATACAACACAACCAGCACAATGTCCCCCATGCAATATGGCTGACTTGGAAGTCACCTATACAAGACAACCAGCACAATGTCCCAAATGCAATATGGCTGACTTGGAAGTCACCTATAGAACATGGCCACCAGCACAATGTCCCCCATGCAACACGGCTGACTTGGAAGTCACCTATACAAGACAACCAGCACAATGTCCCCCATGCAATATGGCTGACTTGGAAGTCACCTATACAACACAACCAGCACAATGTCCCCAAAGCAATATGGCTCACTTGGAAGTCACCTATACAACATGGCAACCAGCACAATGTCCCCCATGCAATATGCCTGACTTGGAAGTCACCTATACAACTTGGCAACCAGCACAATGTCCCCCATGCAAAATGGCTGACTTGGAAGTCACCTATACAAGACAACCAGCACAATGTCCCCCATGCAATATGGCTGACTTGGAAGTCACCTATACAACATGGCAACCAGCACAATGTCCCCCATGCAATATGGCTGACTTGGAAGTCACCTATACAATACAACCAGCACAATGTCCCCCAAGCAATATGGCTGACTTGGAAGTCACCTATAGAACATGGCCACCAGCACAATGTCTCCCATGCAATATGGCTGACTTGGAAGTCACCTATACAAGACAACCAGCACAATGTCCCCCATGCAATATGGCTGACTTGGAAGTCACCTATAGAACATGGCCACCAGCACAATGTTCCCCATGCAATATGGCTGACTTGGAAGTCACCTATAGGACAATGCAACCAGCACAATGTCCCCCATGCAATATGGCTGACTTGGAAGTCACCTATAGAACATGGCCACCAGCACAATGTCCCCCAAGCAATATGGCACACTTGGAAGTCACCTATACAATACAACCAGCACAATGTCCCCCATGCAATATGGCTGACTTGGAAGTCACCTATACAATACAACCAGCACAATGTCCCAAATGCAATATGGCTGACTTGGAAGTCACCTATAGAACATGGCCACCAGCACAATGTCCCCCATGCAATATGGCTGACTTGGAAGTCACCTATACAACATGGCAACCAGCACAATGTCCCCCATGCAATATGGCTGACTTGGAAGTCACCTATAAAATACAACCAGCACAATGTCCCCCAAGCAATATGGCTGACTTGGAAGTCACCTATACAAGACAACCAGCACAATGTCCCCCATGCAATATGGCTGACTTGGAAGTCACCTATACGACATGGCCACCAGCACAATGTCCCCCATGCAATATGGCTGACTTGGAAGTCACCTATACAATACAACCAGCACAATGTCCCCCATGCAATATGGCTGACTTGGAAGTCACCTATACAATACAACCAGCACAATGTCCCCCATGCAATATGGCTGATTTGGAAGTCACCTATACAACACAACCAGCACAATGTCCCCCATGCAATATGGCTGACTTGGAAGTCACCTATACAAGACAACCAGCACAATGTCCCAAATGCAAAATGGCTGACTTGGAAGTCACCTATAGAACATGGCCACCAGCACAATGTCCCCTTTGCAATATGGCTGACTTGGAAGTCACCTATACAAAATGGCAACCAGCACAATGTCCCCCATGCAATATGGCTGACTTGGAAGTCACCTATACAATACAACCAGCACAATGTCCCCCAAGCAATATGGCTGACTTAGAAGTCACCTATACAAGACAACCAGCACAATGTCCCCCATGCAATATGGCTGACTTGGAAGTCACCTATACAACACAACCAGCACAATGTCCCCCATGCAATATGGCTCACTTGGAAGTCACCTATACAACATGGCATCCAGCACAATGTCCCCCATGCAATATGTCTGACTTTGAAGTCACCTATACAACATGGCAACCAGCACAATGTCCCCCATGCAATATGGCTGACTTGGAAGTCACCTATACAACATGGCAACCAGCACAATGTCCCCCATGCAATATGGCTGACTTGGAAGTCACCTATACAAGAAACCAGCACAATGTCCCCCATGCAATGTGGCTGACTTGGAAGTCACCTATAGAACATGGCCACCAGCACAATGTCCCCCATGCAATATGGCTGACTTGGATGTCACCTATACAACATGGCAACCAGTACAATGTCCCCCAAGCAATATGGCTCACTTGGAAGTCACCTATAGAACGTGGCAACCAGCACAATGTCCCCCAAGCAATATGGCTGACTTGGAAGTCACCTATACAACATGGCAACCAGCACAATGTCCCCCATGCAATATGGCTGACTTGGAAGTCACCTATAGAACATGGCCACCAGAACAATGTCCCCCATGCAACACGGCTGACTTGGAAGTCACCTATACAAGACAACCAGCACAATGTCCCCCATGCAATATGGCTGACTTGGAAGTCACCTATACAACACAACCAGCACAATGTCCCCCAAGCAATATGGCTCACTTGGAAGTCACCTATACAACATGGCAACCAGCACAATGTCCCCCATGCAATATGGCTTACTTGGAAGTCACCTATACAACATGGCAACCAGCACAATGTCCCCCATGCAATATGGCTGACTTGGAAGTCACCTATAGGACATGGCAACCAGCACAATGTCCCCCATGCAATATGGCTGACTTGGAAGTCACCTATACAACACAACCAGCACAATGTCCCCCAAGCAATATGGCTCACTTGGAAGTCACCTATACAACATGGCAACCAGCACAATGTCCCCCATGCAATATGCCTGACTTGGAAGTCACCTATACAACATGGCAACCAGCACAATGTCCCCCATGCAATATGGCTGAGTTGAAAGTCACCTATACAAGACAACCAGCACAATGTCCCCCATGCAATATGGCTGACTTGGAAGTCACCTATACAACATGGCAACCAGCACAATGTCCCCCATGCAATATGGCTGACTTGGAAGTCACCTATACAATACAACCAGCACAATGTCCCCCAAGCAATATGGCTGACTTGGAAGTCACCTATAGAACATGGCCACCAGCACAATGTCTCCCATGCAATATGGCTGACTTGGAAGTCACCTATACAAGACAACCAGCACAATGTCCCCCATGCAATATGGCTGACTTGGAAGTCACCTATAGAACATGGCCACCAGCACAATGTCCCCCATACAATATGGCTGACTTGGAAGTCACCTATAGGACAATGCAACCAGCACAATGTCCCCCATGCAATATGGCTGACTTGGAAGTCACCTATAGAACATGGCCACCAGCACAATGTCCCCCAAGCAATATGGCTCACTTGGAAGTCACCTATACAATACAACCAGCACATTGTCCCCCATGCAATATGGCTGACTTGGAAGTCACCTATACAATACAACCAGCACAATGTCCCAAATGCAATATGGCTGACTTGGAAGTCACCTATAGAACATGGCCACCAGCACAATGTCCCCCATGCAATATGGCTGACTTGGAAGTCACCTATACAACATGGCAACCAGCACAATGTCCCCCATGCAATATGGCTGACTTGGAAGTCACCTATAAAATACAACCAGCACAATGTCCCCCAAGCAATATGGCTGACTTGGAAGTCACCTATACAAGACAACCAGCACAATGTCCCCCATGCAATATGGCTGACTTGGAAGTCACCTATACGACATGGCCACCAGCACAATGTCCCCATTGCAATATGGCTGACTTGGAAGTCACCTATACAATACAACCCGCACAATGTCCCCCATGCAATATGGCTGACTTGGAAGTCACCTATACAATACAACCAGCACAATGTCCCCCATGCAATATGGCTGATTTGGAAGTCACCTATACAACACAACCAGCACAATGTCCCCCATGCAATATGGCTGACTTGGAAGTCACCTATACAAGACAACCAGCACAATGTCCCAAATGCAATATGGCTGACTTGGAAGTCACCTATAGAACATGGCTACCAGCACAATGTCCCCCATGCAATATGGCTGACTTGGAAGTCACCTATACAAAATGGCAACCAGCACAATGTCCCCCATGCAATATGGCTGACTTGGAAGTCACCTATACAATACAACCAGCACAATGTCCCCCAAGCAATATGGCTGACTTGGAAGTCACCTATACAAGACAACCAGCACAATGTCCCCCATGCAATATGGCTGACTTGGAAGTCACCTATACAACACAACCAGCACAATGTCCCCCATGCAATATGGCTCACTTGGAAGTCACCTATACAACATGGCATCCAGCACAATGTCCCCCATGCAATATGGCTGACTTTGAAGTCACCTATACAACATGGCAACCAGCACAATGTCCCCCATGCAATATGGCTGACTTGGAAGTCACCTATACAACATGGCAACCAGCACAATGTCCCCTATGCAATATGGCTGACTTGGAAGTCACCTATACAAGAAACCAGCACAATGTCCCCCATGCAATGTGGCTGACTTGGAAGTCACCTATAGAACATGGCCACCAGCACAATGTCCCCCATGCAATATGGCTGACTTGGAAGTCACCTATACAACATGGCAACCAGTACAATGTCCCCCAAGCAATATGGCTCACTTAGAAGTCACCTATAGAACGTGGCAACCGGCACAATGTCCCCCAAGCAATATGGCTGACTTGGAAGTCACCTATACAACATGGCAACCAGCACAATGTCCCCCATGCAATATGGCTGACTTGGAAGTCACCTATAGAACATGGCCACCAGCACAATGTCCCCCATGCAACACGGCTGACTTGGAAGTCACCTATACAAGACAACCAGCACAATGTCCCCCATGCAATATGGCTGACTTGGAAGTCACCTATACAACACAACCAGCACAATGTCCCCCAAGCAATATGGCTCACTTGGAAGTCACCTATACAGCATGGCAACCAGCACAATGTCCCCCATGCAATATGGCTGACTTGGAAGTCACCTATACAACATGGCAACCAGCACAATGTCCCCCATGCAATATGGCTGACTTGGAAGTCACCTATAGGACATGGCAACCAGCACAATGTCCCCCATGCAATATGGCTGACTTGGAAGTCACCTATAGAACATGGCCACCAGCACAATGTCCCCCAAGCAATATGGCTCACTTGGAAGTCACCTATACAATACAACCAGCACAATGTCCCCCATGCAATATGGCTGACTTGGAAGTCACCTATACAATACAACCAGCACAATGTCCCAAATGCAATATGGCTGACTTGGAAGTCACCTATAGAACATGGCAACCAGCACAATGTCCCCCAAGCAATATGGCTGACTTGGAAGTCACCTATACAAGACAACCAGCACAATTTCCCCCATGCAATATGGCTGACTTGGAAGTCACCTATAGGACATGGCAACCAGCACAATGTCCCCCATGCAATATGGCTGACTTGGAAGTCACCTATACAACATGGCAACCAGCACAATGTCCCCCATGCAATATGGCTGACTTGGAAGTCACCTATAGAACATGGCCACCAGCACAATGTCCCCCAAGCAATATGGCTGACTTGGAAGTCACCTATACAACATGGCAACCAGCACAATGTCCCCCATGCAATATGGCTGACTTGGAAGTCACCTATACAATACAACCAGCACAATGTCCCCCATGCAATATGGCTGACTTGGAAATCACCTATACAATACAACCAGCACAATGTCCCCCATGCAATATGGCTGACTTGGAAGTCACATATACAATACAACCAGCACAATGTCCCCCATGCAATATGGCTGACTTGGAAGTCACCTATACAACATGGCAACCAGCACAATGTCCCCCATGCAATATGGCTGACTTGGAAGTCACCTATACAATACAACCAGCACAATGTCCCCCAAGCAATATGGCTGACTTGGAAGTCACCTATACAAGACAACCAGCACAATGTCCCCCATGCAATATGGCTGATTTGGAAGTCACCTATACAAGACAACCAGCACAATGTCCCAAATGCAATATGGCTGACTTGGAAGTCACCTATAGAACATGGCCACCAGCACAATGTCCACCATGCAATTTGGCTGACTTGGAAGTCACCTATACAACATGGCAACCAGCACAATTTCCCCCATGCAATATGGCTGACTTGGAAGTCACCTATACAATACAACCAGCACAATGTCCCCCAAGCAATATGGCTGACTTGGAAGTCACCTATACAAGACAACCAGCACAATGTCCCCCATGCAATATGGCTGACTTGGAAGTCACCTATAGGACATGGCCACCAGCACAATGTCCCCCATGCAATATGGCTTAATTGGAAGTCACCTATACAATACAACCAGCACAATGTCCCCCATGCAATATGGCTGAATTGGAAGTCACCTATACAATACAACCAGCACAATGTCCCCCAAGCAATATGGCTGACTTGGAAGTCACCTATAGAACATGGCCACCAGCACAATGTCCCCCAAGCGATATGGCTGACTTGGAAGTCACCTATAGAACATGCAACCAGCACAATGTCCCCCAAGCAACATGGCTGACTTGGAAGTCACCTATACAAGACAACCAGCACAATGTCCCCCATGCAATATGGCTGACTTGGAAGTCACCTATAGGACATGGCAACCAGCACAATGTCCCCCATGCAATATGGCTGACTTGGAAGTCACCTATAGAACATGGCCAACAGCACAATGTCCCCCAAGCAATATGGCTCACTTGGAAGTCACCTATACAATAGAACCAGCACAATGTCCCCCATGCAATATGGCTGACTTGGAAGTCACCTATACAATACAACCAGCACAATGTCCCAAATGCAATATGGCTGACTTGGAAGTCACCTATAGAACATGGCCACCAGCACAATGTCCCCCATGCAATATGGCTGACTTGGAAGTCACCTATACAACATGGCAACCAGCACAATGTCCCCCATGCAATATGGCTGACTTGGAAGTCACCTATACAATACAACCAGCACAATGTCCCCCAAGCAATATGGCTGACTTGGAAGTCACCTATACAATACAACCAGCACAATGTCCCAAATGCAATATGGCTGACTTGGAAGTCACCTATAGAACATGGCCACCAGCACAATGTCCCCCATGCAATATGGCTGACTTGGAAGTCACCTATAGAACATGGCAACCAGCACAATGTCCGCCAAGAAATATGGCTGACTTGGAAGTCACCTATACAAGACAACCAGCACAATTTCCCCCATGCAATATGGCTGACTTGAAAGTCACCTATAGGACATGGCAACCAGCACAATGTCCCCCATGCAATATGGCTGACTTGGAAGTCACCTATACAATACAACCAGCACAATGTCCCCCATGCAATATGGCTGACTTGGAAGTCACCTATATAACATGGCAACCAGCACAATGTCCCCCATGCAATATGGCTGACTTGGAAGTCACCTATAGAACATGGCCACCAGCACAATGTCCCCCATGCAATATGGCTGACTTGGAAGTCACCTATACAACATGGCAACCAGCACAATGTCCCGCAAGCAATATTGCTGACTTGGAAGTCACCTATAGAACATGGCCACCAGCACAATGTCCCCCAAGCAATATGGCTGACTTGGAAGTCACCTATAGAACATGGCAACCAGCACAATGTCCCCCAAGCAATATGGCTGACTTGGAAGTCACCTATACAAGACAACCAGCACAATGTCCCCCATGCAATATGGCTGACTTGGAAGTCACCTATAGGACATGACAACCAGCACAATGTCCCCCATGCAATATGGCTGACTTGGAAGTCACCTATAGAACATGGCCACCAGCACAATGTCCCCCAAACAATATGGCTGACTTGGAAGTCACCTATACAACATGGCAACCAGCACAATGTCCCCCATGCAATATGGCTGACTTGGAAGTCACCTATACAATACAACCAGCACAATGTCCCCCATGCAATATGGCTGACTTGGAAGTCACCTATACAATACAACCAGCACAATGTCCCAAATGCAATATGGCTGACTTGGAAGTCACCTATAGAACATGGCCACCAGCACAATGTCCCCCATGCAATATGGCTGACTTGGAAGTCACCTATACAACATGGCAACCAGCACAATGTCCCCCATGCAATATGGCTGACTTGGAAGTCACCTATACAATACAACCAGCACAATGTCCCCCAAGCAATATGGCTGACTTGGAAGTCACCTATACAAGACAACCAGCACAATGTCCCCCATGCAATATGGCTGACTTGGAAGTCACCTATACAATACAACCAGCACAATGTCCCCCATGCAATATGGCTGATTTGGATGTCACCTATACAACACAACCAGCACAATGTCCCCCATGCAATATGGCTGACTTGGAAGTCACCTATAGAACATGGCCACCAGCACAATGTCCCCCAAGCAATATGGCTGACTTGGAAGTCACCTATAGAACATGGCAACCAGCACAATGTCCCCCAAGCAACATGGCTGACTTGGAAGTCACCTATACAAGACAACCAGCACAATGTCCCCCATGCAATATGGCTGACTTGGAAGTCACCTATAGGACATGGCAACCAGCACAATGTCCCCCATGCAATATGGCTGACTTGGAAGTCACCTATAGAACATGGCCACCAGCACAATGTCCCCCAAGCAATATGGCTCACTTGGAAGTCACCTATACAATAGAACCAGCACAATGTCCCCCATGCAATATGGCTGACTTGGAAGTCACCTATACAATACAACCAGCACAATGTCCCAAATGCAATATGGCTGACTTGGAAGTCACCTATAGATCATGGCCACCAGCACAATGTCCCCCATGCAATATGGCTGACTTGGAAGTCATCTATACAACATGGCAACCAGCACAATGTCCCCCATGCAATATGGCTGACTTGGAAGTCACCTATACAATACAACCAGCACAATGTCCCCCAAGCAATATGGCTGACTTGGAAGTCACCTATACAATACAACCAGCACAATGTCCCAAATGCAATATGGCTGACTTGGAAGTCACCTATAGAACATGGCCACCAGCACAATGTCCCCCATGCAATATGGCTGACTTGGAAGTCACCTATAGAACATGGCAACCAGCACAATGTCCGCCAAGCAATATGGCTGACTTGGAAGTCACCTATACAAGACAACCAGCACAATTTCCCCCATGCAATATGGCTGACTTGAAAGTCACCTATAGGCCATGGCAACCAGCACAATGTCCCCCATGCAATATGGCTGACTTGGAAGTCACCTATACAATACAACCAGCACAATGTCCCCCATGCAATATGGCTGACTTGGAAGTCACCTATATAACATGGCAACCAGCATAAAGTCCCCCGTGCAATATGGCTGACTTGGAAGTCACCTATAGAACATGGCCACCAGCACAATGTCCCCCATGCAATATGGCTGACTTGGAAGTCACCTATACAACATGGCAACCAGCACAATGTCCCCCAAGCAATATGGCTGACTTGGAAGTCACCTATAGAACATGGCCACCAGCACAATGTCCCCCAAGCAATATGGCTGACTTGGAAGTCACCTATAGAACATGGCAACCAGCACAATGTCCCCCAAGCAATATGGCTGACTTGGAAGTCACCTATACAAGACAACCAGCACAATGTCCCCCATGCAATATGGCTGACTTGGACGTCACCTATAGGACATGACAACCAGCACAATGTCCCCCATGCAATATGGCTGACTTGGAAGTCACCTATAGAACATGGCCACCAGCACAATGTCCCCCAAGCACTATGGCTGACTTGGAAGTCACCTATACAACATGGCAACCAGCACAATGTCCCCCATGCAATATGGCTGACTTGGAAGTCACCTATACAATACAACCAACACAATGTCCCCCATGCAATATGGCTGACTTGGAAGTCACCTATACAATACAACCAGCACAATGTCCCAAATGCAATATGGCTGAATTGGAAGTCACCTATAGAACATGGCCACCAGCACAATGTCCCCCATGCAATATGGCTGACTTGGAAGTCACCTATACAACATGGCAACCAGCACAATGTCCCCCATGCAATATGGCTGACTTGGAAGTCACCTATACAACATGGCAACCAGCACAATGTCCCCCATGCAATATGGCTGACTTGGAAGTAACCTATACAATACAACCAGCACAATGTCCCCCATGCAATATGGCTGACTTGGAAGTCACCTATACAATACAACCAGCACAATGTCCCAAATGCAATATGGCTGACTTGGAAGTCACCTATAGAACATGGCCACCAGCACAATGTCCCCCATGCAATATGGATGACTTGGAAGTCACCTATACAACATGGCAACCAGCACAATGTCCCCCATGCAATATGGCTGACTTGGAAGTCACCTATACAATACAACCAGCACAATGTCCCCCAAGCAATATGGCTGACTTGGAAGTCACCTATACAAGACAACCAGCACAATGTCCCCCATGCAATATGGCTGACTTGGAAGTCACCTATACAATACAACCAGCACAATGTCCCCCATGCAATATGGCTGATTTGGATGTCACCTATACAACACAACCAGCACAATGTCCCCCATGCAATATGGCTGACTTGGAAGTCACCTATACAATACAACCAGCACAATGTCCCAAATGCAATATGGCTGACTTGGAAGTCACCTATAGAACATGGCCACCAGCACAATGTCCCCCATGCAATATGGCTGACTTGAAAGTCACCTATACAACATGGCAACCAGCACAATGTCCCCCATGCAATATGGCTGACTTGGAAGTCACCTATACAACATGGCAACCAGCACAATGTCCCCCATGCAATATGGCTGACTTGGAAGTCACCTATACAATACAACCAGCACAATGTCCCCCATGCAATATGGCTGACTTGGAAGTCACCTATACAATACAACCAGCACAATGTCCCAAATGCAATATGGCTGACTTGGAAGTCACCTATAGAACATGGCCACCAGCACAATGTCCCCCATGCAATATGGCTGACTTGGAAGTCACCTATACAACATGGCAACCAGCACAATGTCCCAAATGCAATATGGCTGACTTGGAAGTCACCTATAGAACATGGCCACCAGCACAATGTCCACCATGCAATATGGCTGACTTGGAAGTCACCTATACAACATGGCAACCAGCACAATTTCCCCCATGCAATATGGCTGACTTGGAAGTCACCTATACAATACAACCAGCACAATGTCCCCCAAGCAATATGGCTGACTTGGAAGTCACCTATACAATACAACCAGCACAATGTCCCCCATGCAATATGGCTGACTTGGAAGTCACCTATACAACACAACCAGCACAATGTCCCCAATGCAATATGGCTGACTTGGAAGTCACCTATACAACACAACCAGCACAATGTCCCCCATGCAATATGGCTCACTTGGAAGTCACCTATAGAACATGGCCACCAGCACAATGTCCCCCAAGCACTATGGCTGACTTGGAAGTCACCTATACAACATGGCAACCAGCACAATGTCCCCCATGCAATATGGCTGACTTGGAAGTCACCTATACAATACAACCAACACAATGTCCCCCATGCAATATGGCTGACTTGGAAGTCACCTATACAATACAACCAGCACAATGTCCCAAATGCAATATGGCTGAATTGGAAGTCACCTATAGAACATGGCCACCAGCACAATGTCCCCCATGCAATATGGCTGACTTGGAAGTCACCTATACAACATGGCAACCAGCACAATGTCCCCCATGCAATATGGCTGACTTGGAAGTCACCTATACAACATGGCAACCAGCACAATGTCCCCCATGCAATATGGCTGACTTGGAAGTAACCTATACAATACAACCAGCACAATGTCCCCCATGCAATATGGCTGACTTGGAAGTCACCTATACAATACAACCAGCACAATGTCCCAAATGCAATATGGCTGACTTGGAAGTCACCTATAGAACATGGCCACCAGCACAATGTCCCCCATGCAATATGGCTGACTTGGAAGTCACCTATACAACATGGCAACCAGCACAATGTCCCCCATGCAATATGGCTGACTTGGAAGTCACCTATACAATACAACCAGCACAATTTCCCCCATGCAATATGGCTGACTTGAAAGTCACCTATAGGCCATGGCAACCAGCACAATGTCCCCCATGCAATATGGCTGACTTGGAAGTCACCTATACAATACAACCAGCACAATGTCCCCCATGCAATATGGCTGACTTGGAAGTCACCTATATAACATGGCAACCAGCATAAAGTCCCCCGTGCAATATGGCTGACTTGGAAGTCACCTATAGAACATGGCCACCAGCACAATGTCCCCCATGCAATATGGCTGACTTGGAAGTCACCTATACAACATGGCAACCAGCACAATGTCCCCCAAGCAATATGGCTGACTTGGAAGTCACCTATAGAACATGGCCACCAGCACAATGTCCCCCAAGCAATATGGCTGACTTGGAAGTCACCTATAGAACATGGCAACCAGCACAATGTCCCCCAAGCAATATGGCTGACTTGGAAGTCACCTATACAAGACAACCAGCACAATGTCCCCCATGCAATATGGCTGACTTGGACGTCACCTATAGGACATGACAACCAGCACAATGTCCCCCATGCAATATGGCTGACTTGGAAGTCACCTATAGAACATGGCCACCAGCACAATGTCCCCCAAGCACTATGGCTGACTTGGAAGTCACCTATACAACATGGCAACCAGCACAATGTCCCCCATGCAATATGGCTGACTTGGAAGTCACCTATACAATACAACCAACACAATGTCCCCCATGCAATATGGCTGACTTGGAAGTCACCTATACAATACAACCAGCACAATGTCCCAAATGCAATATGGCTGAATTGGAAGTCACCTATAGAACATGGCCACCAGCACAATGTCCCCCATGCAATATGGCTGACTTGGAAGTCACCTATACAACATGGCAACCAGCACAATGTCCCCCATGCAATATGGCTGACTTGGAAGTCACCTATACAACATGGCAACCAGCACAATGTCCCCCATGCAATATGGCTGACTTGGAAGTAACCTATACAATACAACCAGCACAATGTCCCCCATGCAATATGGCTGACTTGGAAGTCACCTATACAATACAACCAGCACAATGTCCCAAATGCAATATGGCTGACTTGGAAGTCACCTATAGAACATGGCCACCAGCACAATGTCCCCCATGCAATATGGATGACTTGGAAGTCACCTATACAACATGGCAACCAGCACAATGTCCCCCATGCAATATGGCTGACTTGGAAGTCACCTATACAATACAACCAGCACAATGTCCCCCAAGCAATATGGCTGACTTGGAAGTCACCTATACAAGACAACCAGCACAATGTCCCCCATGCAATATGGCTGACTTGGAAGTCACCTATACAATACAACCAGCACAATGTCCCCCATGCAATATGGCTGATTTGGATGTCACCTATACAACACAACCAGCACAATGTCCCCCATGCAATATGGCTGACTTGGAAGTCACCTATACAATACAACCAGCACAATGTCCCAAATGCAATATGGCTGACTTGGAAGTCACCTATAGAACATGGCCACCAGCACAATGTCCCCCATGCAATATGGCTGACTTGAAAGTCACCTATACAACATGGCAACCAGCACAATGTCCCCCATGCAATATGGCTGACTTGGAAGTCACCTATACAACATGGCAACCAGCACAATGTCCCCCATGCAATATGGCTGACTTGGAAGTCACCTATACAATACAACCAGCACAATGTCCCCCATGCAATATGGCTGACTTGGAAGTCACCTATACAATACAACCAGCACAATGTCCCAAATGCAATATGGCTGACTTGGAAGTCACCTATAGAACATGGCCACCAGCACAATGTCCCCCATGCAATATGGCTGACTTGGAAGTCACCTATACAACATGGCAACCAGCACAATGTCCCAAATGCAATATGGCTGACTTGGAAGTCACCTATAGAACATGGCCACCAGCACAATGTCCACCATGCAATATGGCTGACTTGGAAGTCACCTATACAACATGGCAACCAGCACAATTTCCCCCATGCAATATGGCTGACTTGGAAGTCACCTATACAATACAACCAGCACAATGTCCCCCAAGCAATATGGCTGACTTGGAAGTCACCTATACAATACAACCAGCACAATGTCCCCCATGCAATATGGCTGACTTGGAAGTCACCTATACAACACAACCAGCACAATGTCCCCAATGCAATATGGCTGACTTGGAAGTCACCTATACAACACAACCAGCACAATGTCCCCCATGCAATATGGCTCACTTGGAAGTCACCTATAGAACATGGCCACCAGCACAATGTCCCCCAAGCACTATGGCTGACTTGGAAGTCACCTATACAACATGGCAACCAGCACAATGTCCCCCATGCAATATGGCTGACTTGGAAGTCACCTATACAATACAACCAACACAATGTCCCCCATGCAATATGGCTGACTTGGAAGTCACCTATACAATACAACCAGCACAATGTCCCAAATGCAATATGGCTGAATTGGAAGTCACCTATAGAACATGGCCACCAGCACAATGTCCCCCATGCAATATGGCTGACTTGGAAGTCACCTATACAACATGGCAACCAGCACAATGTCCCCCATGCAATATGGCTGACTTGGAAGTCACCTATACAACATGGCAACCAGCACAATGTCCCCCATGCAATATGGCTGACTTGGAAGTAACCTATACAATACAACCAGCACAATGTCCCCCATGCAATATGGCTGACTTGGAAGTCACCTATACAATACAACCAGCACAATGTCCCAAATGCAATATGGCTGACTTGGAAGTCACCTATAGAACATGGCCACCAGCACAATGTCCCCCATGCAATATGGCTGACTTGGAAGTCACCTATACAACATGGCAACCAGCACAATGTCCCCCATGCAATATGGCTGACTTGGAAGTCACCTATACAATACAACCAGCACAATGTCCCCCAAGCAATATGGCTGACTTGGAAGTCACCTATACAAGACAACCAGCACAATGTCCCCCATGCAATATGGCTGACTTGGAAGTCACCTATACAATACAACCAGCACAATGTCCCCCATGCAATATGGCTGATTTGGATGTCACCTATACAACACAACCAGCACAATGTCCCCCATGCAATATGGCTGACTTGGAAGTCACCTATACAATACAACCAGCACAATGTCCCAAATGCAATATGGCTGACTTGGAAGTCACCTATAGAACATGGCCACCAGCACAATGTCCCCCATGCAATATGGCTGACTTGAAAGTCACCTATACAACATGGCAACCAGCACAATGTCCCCCATGCAATATGGCTGACTTGGAAGTCACCTATACAACATGGCAACCAGCACAATGTCCCCCATGCAATATGGCTGACTTGGAAGTCACCTATACAATACAACCAGCACAATGTCCCCCATGCAATATGGCTGACTTGGAAGTCACCTATACAATACAACCAGCACAATGTCCCAAATGCAATATGGCTGACTTGGAAGTCACCTATAGAACATGGCCACCAGCACAATGTCCCCCATGCAATATGGCTGACTTGGAAGTCACCTATACAACATGGCAACCAGCACAATGTCCCAAATGCAATATGGCTGACTTGGAAGTCACCTATAGAACATGGCCACCAGCACAATGTCCACCATGCAATATGGCTGACTTGGAAGTCACCTATACAACATGGCAACCAGCACAATTTCCCCCATGCAATATGGCTGACTTGGAAGTCACCTATACAATACAACCAGCACAATGTCCCCCAAGCAATATGGCTGACTTGGAAGTCACCTATAGAACATGGCCACCAGCACAATGTCCCCCATGCAATATGGCTGACTTGGAAGTCACCTATACAACATGGCAACCAGCACAATGTCCCCCATGCAATATGGCTGACTTGGAAGTCACCTATACAACATGGCAACCAGCACAATGTCCCCCATGCAATATGGCTGACTTGGAAGTCACCTATACAATACAACCAGCACAATGTCCCCCATGCAATATGGCTGACTTGGAAGTCACCTATACAATACAACCAGCACAATGTCCCAAATGCAATATGGCTGACTTGGAAGTCACCTATAGAACATGGCCACCAGCACAATGTCCCCCATGCAATATGGCTGACTTGGAAGTCACCTATACAACATGGCAACCAGCACAATGTCCCAAATGCAATATGGCTGACTTGGAAGTCACCTATAGAACATGGCCACCAGCACAATGTCCACCATGCAATATGGCTGACTTGGAAGTCACCTATACAACATGGCAACCAGCACAATTTCCCCCATGCAATATGGCTGACTTGGAAGTCACCTATACAATACAACCAGCACAATGTCCCCCAAGCAATATGGCTGACTTGGAAGTCACCTATACAATACAACCAGCACAATGTCCCCCATGCAATATGGCTGACTTGGAAGTCACCTATACAACACAACCAGCACAATGTCCCCAATGCAATATGGCTGACTTGGAAGTCACCTATACAACACAACCAGCACAATGTCCCCCATGCAATATGGCTCACTTGGAAGTCACCTATAGAACATGGCCACCAGCACAATGTCCCCCAAGCACTATGGCTGACTTGGAAGTCACCTATACAACATGGCAACCAGCACAATGTCCCCCATGCAATATGGCTGACTTGGAAGTCACCTATACAATACAACCAACACAATGTCCCCCATGCAATATGGCTGACTTGGAAGTCACCTATACAATACAACCAGCACAATGTCCCAAATGCAATATGGCTGAATTGGAAGTCACCTATAGAACATGGCCACCAGCACAATGTCCCCCATGCAATATGGCTGACTTGGAAGTCACCTATACAACATGGCAACCAGCACAATGTCCCCCATGCAATATGGCTGACTTGGAAGTCACCTATACAACATGGCAACCAGCACAATGTCCCCCATGCAATATGGCTGACTTGGAAGTAACCTATACAATACAACCAGCACAATGTCCCCCATGCAATATGGCTGACTTGGAAGTCACCTATACAATACAACCAGCACAATGTCCCAAATGCAATATGGCTGACTTGGAAGTCACCTATAGAACATGGCCACCAGCACAATGTCCCCCATGCAATATGGCTGACTTGGAAGTCACCTATACAACATGGCAACCAGCACAATGTCCCCCATGCAATATGGCTGACTTGGAAGTCACCTATACAATACAACCAGCACAATGTCCCCCAAGCAATATGGCTGACTTGGAAGTCACCTATACAAGACAACCAGCACAATGTCCCCCATGCAATATGGCTGACTTGGAAGTCACCTATACAATACAACCAGCACAATGTCCCCCATGCAATATGGCTGATTTGGATGTCACCTATACAACACAACCAGCACAATGTCCCCCATGCAATATGGCTGACTTGGAAGTCACCTATACAATACAACCAGCACAATGTCCCAAATGCAATATGGCTGACTTGGAAGTCACCTATAGAACATGGCCACCAGCACAATGTCCCCCATGCAATATGGCTGACTTGAAAGTCACCTATACAACATGGCAACCAGCACAATGTCCCCCATGCAATATGGCTGACTTGGAAGTCACCTATACAACATGGCAACCAGCACAATGTCCCCCATGCAATATGGCTGACTTGGAAGTCACCTATACAATACAACCAGCACAATGTCCCCCATGCAATATGGCTGACTTGGAAGTCACCTATACAATACAACCAGCACAATGTCCCAAATGCAATATGGCTGACTTGGAAGTCACCTATAGAACATGGCCACCAGCACAATGTCCCCCATGCAATATGGCTGACTTGGAAGTCACCTATACAACATGGCAACCAGCACAATGTCCCAAATGCAATATGGCTGACTTGGAAGTCACCTATAGAACATGGCCACCAGCACAATGTCCACCATGCAATATGGCTGACTTGGAAGTCACCTATACAACATGGCAACCAGCACAATTTCCCCCATGCAATATGGCTGACTTGGAAGTCACCTATACAATACAACCAGCACAATGTCCCCCAAGCAATATGGCTGACTTGGAAGTCACCTATACAATACAACCAGCACAATGTCCCCCATGCAATATGGCTGACTTGGAAGTCACCTATACAACACAACCAGCACAATGTCCCCAATGCAATATGGCTGACTTGGAAGTCACCTATACAACACAACCAGCACAATGTCCCCCATGCAATATGGCTCACTTGGAAGTCACCTATACAACATGGCATCCAGCACAATGTCCCCCATGCAATATGGCTGACTTTGAAGTCACCTTTACAACATGGCAACCAGCACAATGTCCCCCATGCAATATGGCTGACTTGGAAGTCACCTATACAACATGGCAACCAGCACAATGTCCCCCATGCAATATGGCTGACTTGGAAGTCACCTATACAAGACAACCAGCACAATGTCCCCCATGCAATATGGCTGACTTGGAAGTCACCTATACAACACAACCAGCACAATGTCCCCCATGCAATATGGCTGACTTGGAAGTCACCTATACAACACAACCAGCACAATGTCCCCCATGCAATATGGCTCACTTGGAAGTCACCTATACAACATGGCATCCAGCACAATGTCCCCCATGCAATATGGCTGACTTTTAAGTCACCTATACAACATGGCAACCAGCACAATGTCCCGCATGCAATATGGCTGACTTGGAAGTCACCGATACAACATGGCAACCAGCACAATGTCCCCCATGCAATATGGCTGACTTGGAAATCACCTATACAAGAAACCAGCACAATGTCCCCCATGCAATGTGGCTGACTTGGAAGTCACCTATAGAACATGGCCACCAGCACAATGTCCCCCATGCAATATGGCTGACTGGGAAGTCACCTATACAACATGGCAACCAGCACAATGTCCCCCAAGCAATATGGCTCACTTGGAAGTCACCTATACAACATGGCAACCAGCACAATGTCCCCCATGCAATATGGCTGACTTGGAAGTCACCTATAGAACATGGCCACCAGCACAATGTCCCCCATGCAACACGGCTGACTTGGAAGTCACCTATACAAGACAACCAGCACAATGTCCCCCATGCAATATGGCTGATTGGAAGTCACCTATACAACACAACCAGCACAATATCCCCCAAGCAATATGGCTCACTTGGAAGTCACCTATATAACATGGCAGCCAGCACAATGTCCCCCATGCAATATGGCTGACTTGGAAGTCACCTATACAACATGGCAACCAGCACAATGTCCCCCATGCAATATGGCTGACTTGGAAGTCACCTATAGGACATGGCAACCAGCACAATGTCCCCCATGCAATATGGCTGACTTGGAAGTCACCTATAGAACATGGCCACCAGCACAATGTCCCCCAAGCAATATGGCTCACTTGGAAGTCACCTATACAATACAACCAGCACAATGTCCCCCATGCAATATGGCTGACTTGGAAGTCACCTATACAATACAACCAGCACAATGTCCCAAATGCAATATGGCTGACTTGGAAGTCACCTATAGAACATGGCCACCAGCACAATGTCCCCCATGCAATATGGCTGACTTGGAAGTCACCTATAGAACATGGCAACCAGCACAATGTCCCCCAAGCAATATGGCTGACTTGGAAGTCACCTATACAAGACAACCAGCACAATTTCCCCCATGCAATATGGCTGACATTGAAGTCACCTATAGGACATGACAACCAGCACAATGTCCCCCATGCAATATGGCTGACTTGGAAGTCACCTATACAATACAACCAGCACAATGTCCCCCATGCAATATGGCTGACTTGGAAGTCACCTATACAACATGGGAAACCAGCACAATGTCCCCCATGCAATATGGCTGACTTGGAAGTCACCTATACAACATGGCCACCAGCACAATGTCCCCCATGCAATATGGCTGACTTGGAAGTCACCTATACAACATGGCAACCAGCACAATGTCCCCCAAGCAATATGGCTGACTTGGAAGTCACCTATAGAACATGGCCACCAGCACAATGTCCCCCAAGCAATATGGCTGACTTGGACGTCACCTATAGAACATGGCAACCAGCACAATGTCCCCCAAGCAATATGGCTGACTTAGAAGTCACCTATACAAGACAACCAGCACAATGTCCCCCATGCAATATGGCTGACTTGGAAGTCACCGATAGGACATGGCAACCAGCACAATGTCCCCCATGCAATATGGCTGACTTGGAAGTCACCTATAGAACATGGCCACCAGCACAATGTCCCCCAAGCAATATCGCTGACTTGGAAGTCACCTATACAACATGGCAATCAGCACAATGTCCCCCATGTAATATGGCTGACTTGGAAGTCACCTATAGGACATGGCAACCAGCACAATGTCCCCCATGCAATATGGCTGACTTGGAAGTCACCTATACAATACAACCAGCACAATGTCCCAAATGCAATATGGCTGACTTGGAAGTCACCTATACAACATGGCAACCAGCACAATGTCCCCCATGCAATATGGCTGACTTGGAAGTCACCTATAGAACATGGCCACCAGCACAATGTCCCCCATGCAATATGGCTGACTTGGAAGTCACCTATACAACATGGCAACCAGCACAATGTCCCCCATGCAATATGGCTGACTTGGAAGTCACCTATAGAACATGGCCACCAGCACAATGTCCCCCATGCAATATGGCTGACTTGGAAGTCACCTATACAACATGGCAACCAGCACAATGTCCCCCAAGCAATATGGCTGACTTGGAAGTCACCTATAGAACATGGCCACCAGCACAATGTCCCCCAAGCAATATGGCTGACTTGGAAGTCACCTATTGAACATGGCAACCAGCACAATGTCCCCCAAGCAATATGGCTGACTTGGAAGTCACCTATACAAGACAACCAGCACAATGTCCCCCATGCAATATGGCTGACTTGGAAGTCACCTATAGGACATGGCAACCAGCACAATGTCCCCCATGCAATATGGCTGACTTGGAAGTCACCTATAGAACATGGCCACCAGCACAATGTCCCCCAAGCAATATGGCTGACTTGGAAGTCACCTATACAACATGGCAACCAGCACAATGTCCCCCATGTAATATGGCTGACTTGGAAGTCACCTATACAATACAACCAGCACAATGTCCCAAATGCAATATGGTTGACTTGGAAGTCACCTATAGAACATGGCCACCAGCACAATGTCCCCCAAGCAATATGGCTGACTTGGAAGTCACCTATACAAGACAACCAGCACAATGTCCCCCATGCAATATGGCTGACTTGGAAGTCACCTATACAATACAACCAGCACAATGTCCCCCATGCAATATGGCTGATTTGGAAGTCACCTATACAACACAACCTGCACAATGTCCCCCATGCAATATGGCTGACTTGGAAGTCACCTATACAAGACAACCAGCACAATGTCCCAAATGCAATATGGCTGACTTGGAAGTCACCTATACAACATGGCAACCAGCACAATGTCCCCCAAGCAATATGGCTGACTTGGAAGTCACCTATAGAACATGGCAACCAGCACAATGTCCCCCAAGCAATATGGCTGACTTGGAAGTCACCTATACAAGACAACCAGCACAATGTCCCCCATGCAATATGGCTGACTTGGAAGTCACCTATAGGACATGGCAACCAGCACAATGTCCCCCATGCAATATGGCTGACTTGGAAGTCACCTATAGAACATGGCCACCAGCACAATGTCCCCCAAGCAATATGGCTGACTTGGAAGTCACCTATACAACATGGCAACCAGCACAATGCCCCCCATGCAATATGGCTGACTTGGAAGTCACCTATACAATACAACCAGCACAATGTCCCCCATGCAATATGGCTGACTTGGAAGTCACCTATACAATTCAACCAGCACAATGTCCCAAATGCAATATGGCTGACTTGGAAGTCACCTATAGAACATGGCCACCAGCACAATGTCCCCATGCAATATGGCTGACTTGGAAGTCACCTATACAACATGGCAACCAGCACAATGTCCCCCATGCAATATGGCTGACTTGGAAGTCACCTATACAATACAACCAGCACAATGTCCCCCAAGCAATATGGCTGACTTGGAAGTCACCTATACAAGACAACCAGCACAATGTCCCCCATGCAATATGGCTGACTTGGAAGTCACCTATACAATACAACCAGCACAATGTCCCCCATGCAATATGGCTGATTTGGAAGTCACCTATACAACACAACCAGCACAATGTCCCCCATGCAATATGGCTGACTTGGAAGTCACCTATACAAGACAACCAGCACAATGTCCCAAATGCAATATGGCTGACTTGGAAGTCACCTATAGAACATGGCCACCAGCACAATGTCCACCATGCAATATGGCTGACTTGGAAGTCACCTATACAACATGGCAACCAGCACAATTTCCCCCATGCAATATGGCTGACTTGGAAGTCACCTATACAATACAACCAGCACAATGTCCCCCAAGCAATATGGCTGACTTGGAAGTCACCTATACAAGACAACCAGCACAATGTCCCCCATGCAATATGGCTGACTTGGAAGTCACCTATACAATACAACCAGCACAATGTCCCCCAAGCAATATGGCTGACCTGGAAGTCACCTATACAAGACAACCAGCACAATGTCCCAAATGCAATATGGCTGACTTGGAAGTCACCTATACAACATGGCAACCAGCACAATGTCCCCCAAGCAATATGGCTGACTTGGAAGTCACCTATAGAACATGGCAACCAGCACAATGTCCCCCAAGCAATATGGCTGACTTGGAAGTCACCTATACAAGACAACCAGCACAATGTCCCGCATGCAATATGGCTGACTTGGAAGTCACCTATAGAACATGGCCACCAGCACAATGTCCCCCAAGCAATATGGCTGACTTGGAAGTCACCTATACAACATGGCAACCAGCACAATGCCCCCCATGCAATATGGCTGACTTGGAAGTCACCTATACAATACAACCAGCACAATGTCCCCCATGCAATATGGCTGACTTGGAAGTCACCTATACAATTCAACCAGCACAATGTCCCAAATGCAATATGGCTGACTTGGAAGTCACCTATAGAACATGGCCACCAGCACAATGTCCCCATGCAATATGGCTGACTTGGAAGTCACCATTACAACATGGCAACCAGCACAATGTCCCCCATGCAATATGGCTGACTTGGAAGTCACCTATACAATACAACCAGCACAATGTCCCCCAAGCAATATGGCTGACTTGGAAGTCACCTATACAAGACAACCAGCACAATGTCCCCCATGCAATATGGCTGACTTGGAAGTCACCTATACAATACAACCAGCACAATGTCCCCCATGCAATATGGCTGATTTGGAAGTCACCTATACAACACAACCAGCACAATGTCCCCCATGCAATATGGCTGACTTGGAAGTCACCTATACAAGACAACCAGCACAATGTCCCAAATGCAATATGGCTGACTTGGAAGTCACCTATAGAACATGGCCACCAGCACAATGTCCACCATGCAATATGGCTGACTTGGAAGTCACCTATACAATACAACCAGCACAATGTCCCCCAAGCAATATGGCTGACTTGGAAGTCACCTATACAAGACAACCAGCACAATGTCCCCCATGCAATATGGCTGACTTGGAAGTCACCTATACAATACAACCAGCACAATGTCCCCCAAGCAATATGGCTGACCTGGAAGTCACCTATACAAGACAACCAGCACAATGTCCCAAATGCAATATGGCTGACTTGGAAGTCACCTATACAACATGGCAACCAGCACAATGTCCCCCAAGCAATATGGCTGACTTGGAAGTCACCTATAGAACATGGCAACCAGCACAATGTCCCCCAAGCAATATGGCTGACTTGGAAGTCACCTATACAAGACAACCAGCACAATGTCCCCCATGCAATATGGCTGACTTGGAAGTCACCTATAGGACATGGCAACCAGCACAATGTCCCGCATGCAATATGGCTGACTTGGAAGTCACCTATAGAACATGGCCACCAGCACAATGTCCCCCAAGCAATATGGCTGACTTGGAAGTCACCTATACAACATGGCAACCAGCACAATGCCCCCCATGCAATATGGCTGACTTGGAAGTCACCTATACAATACAACCAGCACAATGTCCCCAATGCAATATGGCTGACTTGGAAGTCACCTATACAATACAACCAGCACAATGTCCCAAATGCAATATGGCTGACTTGGAAGTCACCTATAGAACATGGCCACCAGCACAATGTCCCCCATGCAATATGGCTGACTTGGAAGTCACCTATACAACATGGCAACCAGCACAATGTCCCCCATGCAATATGGCTGACTTGGAAGTCACCTATACAATACAACCAGCACAATGTCCCCCAAGCAATATGGCTGACTTGGAAGTCACCTATACAAGACAACCAGCACAATGTCCCCCATGCAATATGGCTGACTTGGAAGTCACCTATACAATACAACCAGCACAATGTCCCCCATGCAATATGGCTGATTTGGAAGTCACCTATACAACACAACCAGCACAATGTCCCCCATGCAATATGGCTGACTTGGAAGTCACCTATACAACATGGCAACCAGCACAATGCCCCCCATGCAATATGGCTGACTTGGAAGTCACCTATACAATACAACCAGCACAATGTCCCCCATGCAATATGGCTGACTTGGAAGTCACCTATACAATTCAACCAGCACAATGTCCCAAATGCAATATGGCTGACTTGGAAGTCACCTATAGAACATGGCCACCAGCACAATGTCCCCATGCAATATGGCTGACTTGGAAGTCACCTATACAACATGGCAACCAGCACAATGTCCCCCATGCAATATGGCTGACTTGGAAGTCACCTATACAATACAACCAGCACAATGTCCCCCAAGCAATATGGCTGACTTGGAAGTCACCTATACAAGACAACCAGCACAATGTCCCCCATGCAATATGGCTGACTTGGAAGTCACCTATACAATACAACCAGCACAATGTCCCCCATGCAATATGGCTGATTTGGAAGTCACCTATACAACACAACCAGCACAATGTCCCCCATGCAATATGGCTGACTTGGAAGTCACCTATACAAGACAACCAGCACAATGTCCCAAATGCAATATGGCTGACTTGGAAGTCACCTATAGAACATGGCCACCAGCACAATGTCCACCATGCAATATGGCTGACTTGGAAGTCACCTATACAACATGGCAACCAGCACAATTTCCCCCATGCAATATGGCTGACTTGGAAGTCACCTATACAATACAACCAGCACAATGTCCCCCAAGCAATATGGCTGACTTGGAAGTCACCTATACAAGACAACCAGCACAATGTCCCCCATGCAATATGGCTGACTTGGAAGTCACCTATACAATACAACCAGCACAATGTCCCCCAAGCAATATGGCTGACCTGGAAGTCACCTATACAAGACAACCAGCACAATGTCCCAAATGCAATATGGCTGACTTGGAAGTCACCTATACAACATGGCAACCAGCACAATGTCCCCCAAGCAATATGGCTGACTTGGAAGTCACCTATAGAACATGGCAACCAGCACAATGTCCCCCAAGCAATATGGCTGACTTGGAAGTCACCTATACAAGACAACCAGCACAATGTCCCGCATGCAATATGGCTGACTTGGAAGTCACCTATAGAACATGGCCACCAGCACAATGTCCCCCAAGCAATATGGCTGACTTGGAAGTCACCTATACAACATGGCAACCAGCACAATGCCCCCCATGCAATATGGCTGACTTGGAAGTCACCTATACAATACAACCAGCACAATGTCCCCCATGCAATATGGCTGACTTGGAAGTCACCTATACAATTCAACCAGCACAATGTCCCAAATGCAATATGGCTGACTTGGAAGTCACCTATAGAACATGGCCACCAGCACAATGTCCCCATGCAATATGGCTGACTTGGAAGTCACCATTACAACATGGCAACCAGCACAATGTCCCCCATGCAATATGGCTGACTTGGAAGTCACCTATACAATACAACCAGCACAATGTCCCCCAAGCAATATGGCTGACTTGGAAGTCACCTATACAAGACAACCAGCACAATGTCCCCCATGCAATATGGCTGACTTGGAAGTCACCTATACAATACAACCAGCACAATGTCCCCCATGCAATATGGCTGATTTGGAAGTCACCTATACAACACAACCAGCACAATGTCCCCCATGCAATATGGCTGACTTGGAAGTCACCTATACAAGACAACCAGCACAATGTCCCAAATGCAATATGGCTGACTTGGAAGTCACCTATAGAACATGGCCACCAGCACAATGTCCACCATGCAATATGGCTGACTTGGAAGTCACCTATACAATACAACCAGCACAATGTCCCCCAAGCAATATGGCTGACTTGGAAGTCACCTATACAAGACAACCAGCACAATGTCCCCCATGCAATATGGCTGACTTGGAAGTCACCTATACAATACAACCAGCACAATGTCCCCCAAGCAATATGGCTGACCTGGAAGTCACCTATACAAGACAACCAGCACAATGTCCCAAATGCAATATGGCTGACTTGGAAGTCACCTATACAACATGGCAACCAGCACAATGTCCCCCAAGCAATATGGCTGACTTGGAAGTCACCTATAGAACATGGCAACCAGCACAATGTCCCCCAAGCAATATGGCTGACTTGGAAGTCACCTATACAAGACAACCAGCACAATGTCCCCCATGCAATATGGCTGACTTGGAAGTCACCTATAGGACATGGCAACCAGCACAATGTCCCGCATGCAATATGGCTGACTTGGAAGTCACCTATAGAACATGGCCACCAGCACAATGTCCCCCAAGCAATATGGCTGACTTGGAAGTCACCTATACAACATGGCAACCAGCACAATGCCCCCCATGCAATATGGCTGACTTGGAAGTCACCTATACAATACAACCAGCACAATGTCCCCAATGCAATATGGCTGACTTGGAAGTCACCTATACAATACAACCAGCACAATGTCCCAAATGCAATATGGCTGACTTGGAAGTCACCTATAGAACATGGCCACCAGCACAATGTCCCCCATGCAATATGGCTGACTTGGAAGTCACCTATACAACATGGCAACCAGCACAATGTCCCCCATGCAATATGGCTGACTTGGAAGTCACCTATACAATACAACCAGCACAATGTCCCCCAAGCAATATGGCTGACTTGGAAGTCACCTATACAAGACAACCAGCACAATGTCCCCCATGCAATATGGCTGACTTGGAAGTCACCTATACAATACAACCAGCACAATGTCCCCCATGCAATATGGCTGATTTGGAAGTCACCTATACAACACAACCAGCACAATGTCCCCCATGCAATATGGCTGACTTGGAAGTCACCTATACAAGACAACCAGCACAATGTCCCAAATGCAATATGGCTGACTTGGAAGTCACCTATAGAACATGGCCACCAGCACAATGTCCACCATGCAATATGGCTGACTTGGAAGTCACCTATACAACATGGCAACCAGCACAATTTCCCCCATGCAATATGGCTGACTTGGAAGTCACCTATAGAACATGGCCACCAGCACAATGTCCCCCAAGCAATATGGCTGACTTGGAAGTCACCTATACAACATGGCAACCAGCACAATGCCCCCCATGCAATATGGCTGACTTGGAAGTCACCTATACAATACAACCAGCACAATGTCCCCCATGCAATATGGCTGACTTGGAAGTCACCTATACAATACAACCAGCACAATGTCCCAAATGCAATATGGCTGACTTGGAAGTCACCTATAGAACATGGCCACCAGCACAATGTCCCCCATGCAATATGGCTGACTTGGAAGTCACCTATACAACATGGCAACCAGCACAATGTCCCCCATGCAATATGGCTGACTTGGAAGTCACCTATACAATACAACCAGCACAATGTCCCCCAAGCAATATGGCTGACTTGGAAGTCACCTATACAAGACAACCAGCACAATGTCCCCCATGCAATATGGCTGACTTGGAAGTCACCTATACAATACAACCAGCACAATGTCCCCCATGCAATATGGCTGATTTGGAAGTCACCTATACAACACAACCAGCACAATGTCCCCCATGCAATATGGCTGACTTGGAAGTCACCTATACAAGACAACCAGCACAATGTCCCAAATGCAATATGGCTGACTTGGAAGTCACCTATAGAACATGGCCACCAGCACAATGTCCACCATGCAATATGGCTGACTTGGAAGTCACCTATACAACATGGCAACCAGCACAATTTCCCCCATGCAATATGGCTGACTTGGAAGTCACCTATACAATACAACCAGCACAATGTCCCCCAAGCAATATGGCTGACTTGGAAGTCACCTATACAAGACAACCAGCACAATGTCCCCCATGCAATATGGCTGACTTGGAAGTCACCTATACAATACAACCAGCACAATGTCCCCCAAGCAATATGGCTGACCTGGAAGTCACCTATACAAGACAACCAGCACAATGTCCCAAATGCAATATGGCTGACTTGGAAGTCACCTATACAACATGGCAACCAGCACAATGTCCCCCAAGCAATATGGCTGACTTGGAAGTCACCTATAGAACATGGCAACCAGCACAATGTCCCCCAAGCAATATGGCTGACTTGGAAGTCACCTATACAAGACAACCAGCACAATGTCCCCCATGCAATATGGCTGACTTGGAAGTCACCTATAGGACATGGCAACCAGCACAATGTCCCGCATGCAATATGGCTGACTTGGAAGTCACCTATAGAACATGGCCACCAGCACAATGTCCCCCAAGCAATATGGCTGACTTGGAAGTCACCTATACAACATGGCAACCAGCACAATGCCCCCCATGCAATATGGCTGACTTGGAAGTCACCTATACAATACAACCAGCACAATGTCCCCCATGCAATATGGCTGACTTGGAAGTCACCTATACAATACAACCAGCACAATGTCCCAAATGCAATATGGCTGACTTGGAAGTCACCTATAGAACATGGCCACCAGCACAATGTCCCCCATGCAATATGGCTGACTTGGAAGTCACCTATACAACATGGCAACCAGCACAATGTCCCCCATGCAATATGGCTGACTTGGAAGTCACCTATACAATACAACCAGCACAATGTCCCCCAAGCAATATGGCTGACTTGGAAGTCACCTATACAAGACAACCAGCACAATGTCCCCCATGCAATATGGCTGACTTGGAAGTCACCTATACAATACAACCAGCACAATGTCCCCCATGCAATATGGCTGATTTGGAAGTCACCTATACAACACAACCAGCACAATGTCCCCCATGCAATATGGCTGACTTGGAAGTCACCTATACAAGACAACCAGCACAATGTCCCAAATGCAATATGGCTGACTTGGAAGTCACCTATAGAACATGGCCACCAGCACAATGTCCACCATGCAATATGGCTGACTTGGAAGTCACCTATACAACATGGCAACCAGCACAATTTCCCCCATGCAATATGGCTGACTTGGAAGTCACCTATACAATACAACCAGCACAATGTCCCCCAAGCAATATGGCTGACTTGGAAGTCACCTATACAAGACAACCAGCACAATGTCCCCTATGCAATATGGCTGACTTGGAAGTCACCTATACAATACAACCAGCACAATGTCCCCCAAGCAATATGGCTGACTTGGAAGTCACCTATACAATACAACCAGCACAATGTCCCAAATGCAATATGGCTGACTTGGAAGTCACCTATAGAACATGGCCACCAGCACAATGTCCCCCATGCAATATGGCTGACTTGGAAGTCACCTATAGAACATGTCAACCAGCACAATGTCCGCCAAGCAATATGGCTGACTTGGAAGTCACCTATACAAGACAACCAGCACAATTTCCCCCATGCAATATGGCTGACTTGAAAGTCACCTATAGGACATGGCAACCAGCACAATTTCCCCCATGCAATATGGCTGACATGGAAGTCACCTATACAATACAACCAGCACAATGTCCCCCAAGCAATATGGCTGACTTGGAAGTCACCTATACAAGACAACCAGCACAATGTCCCCCATGCAATATGGCTGACTTGGAAGTCACCTATACAATACAACCAGCACAATGTCCCCCAAGCAATATGGCTGACTTGGAAGTCACCTATACAATACAACCAGCACAATGTCCCCCATGCAATATGTCTGACTTGGAAGTCACCTATAGAACATGGCCACCAGCACAATGTCCGCCAAGCAATATGGCTGACTTGGAAGTCACCTATACAAGACAACCAGCACAATTTCCCCCATGCAATATGGCTGACTTGAAAGTCACCTATAGGACATGGCAACCAGCACAATGTCCCCCATGCAAAATGGCTGACTTGGAAGTCACCTATAGAACATGGCCACCAGCACAATGTCCCCCAAGCAATATGGCTGACTTGGAAGTCACCTATACAACATGGCAACCAGCACAATGTCCCCCATGCAATATGGCTGACTTGGAAGTCACCTATACAATACAACCAGCACAATGTCCCCCATGCAATATGGCTGACTTGGAAGTCACCTATACAATACAACCAGCACAATGTCCCAAATGCAATATGGCTGACTTGGAAGTCACCTATAGAACATGGCCACCAGCACAATGTCCCCCATGCAATATGGCTGACTTGGAAGTCACCTATACAACATGGCAACCAGCACAATGTCCCCCATGCAATATGGCTGACTTGGAAGTCACCTATACAATACAACCAGCACAATGTCCCCCATGCAATATGGCTGATTTGGAAGTCACCTATAGGACATGACCACCAGCACAATGTCCCCCATGCAATATGGCTGACTTGGAAGTCACCTATACAAGACAACCAGCACAATGTCCCCCAAGCAATATGGCTGACTTGGAAGTCACCTATAGAACATGGCCACCAGCACAATGTCCACCATGCAATATGGCTGACTTGGAAGTCACCTATACAACATGGCAACCAGCACAATTTCCCCCATGCAATATGGCTGACTTGGAAGTCACCTATACAATACAACCAGCACAATGTCCCCCAAGCAATATGGCTGACTTGGAAGTCACCTATACAAGACAACCAGCACAATGTCCCCCATGCAATATGGCTGACTTGGAAGTCACCTATACAATACAACCAGCACAATGTCCCCCAAGCAATATAGCTGACTTGGAAGTCACCTATACAATACAACCAGCACAATGTCCCAAATGCAATATGGCTGACTTTGAAGTCACCTATAGAACATGGCCACCAGCACAATGTCCCCCATGCAATATGGCTGACTTGGAAGTCACCTATAGAACATGGCAACCAGCACAATGTCCGCCAAGCAATATGGCTGACTTGGAAGTCACCTATACAAGACAACCAGCACAATTTCCCCCATGCAATATGGCTGACTTGAAAGTCACCTATAGGACATGGCAACCAGCACAATGTCCCCCATGCAAAATGGCTGACTTGGAAGTCACCTATACAATACAACCAGCACAATGTCCCCCATGCAATATGGCTGACTTGGAAGTCACCTGTATAACATGGCAACCAGCACAATGTCCCCCATGCAATATGGCTGACTTGGAAGTCACCTATAGAACATGGCCACCAGCACAATGTCCCCCATGCAATATGGCTGACTTGGAAGTCACCTATACAACATGGCAACCAGCACAATGTCCCCCAAGCAATATGGCTGACTTGGAAGTCACCTATAGAACATGGCCACCAGCACAATGTCCCCCAAGCAATATGGCTGACTTGGAAGTCACCTATAGAACATGGCAACCAGCACAATGTCCCCCAAGCAATATGGCTGACTTGGAAGTCACCTATACAAGACAACCAGCACAATGTCCCCCATGCAATATGGCTGACTTGGAAGTCACCTATAGGACATGACAACCAGCACAATGTCCCCCATGCAATATGGCTGACTTGGAAGTCACCTATAGAACATGGCCACCCGCACAATGTCCCCCAAGCAATATGGCTGACTTGGAAGTCACCTATACAACATGGCAACCAGCACAATGTCCCCCATGCAATATGGCTGACTTGGAAGTCACCTATACAATACAACCAGCACAATGTCCCCCATGCAATATGGCTGACTTGGAAGTCACCTATACAATACAACCAGCACAATGTCCCAAATGCAATATGGCTGACTTGGAAGTCACCTATAGAACATGGCCACCAGCACAATGTCCCCCATGCAATATGGCTGACTTGGAAGTCACCTATACAACATGGCAACCAGCACAATGTCCCCCAAGCAATATGGCTGACTTGGAAGTCACCTATACAAGACAACCAGCACAATGTCCCCCATGCAATATGGCTGACTTGGAAGTCACCGATACAATACAACCAGCACAATGTCCCCCATGCAATATGGCTGACTTGGAAGTCACCTATAGAACATGGCCACCAGCACAATGTCCCCCATGCAATATGGCTGACTTGGAAGTCACCTATACAACATGGCAACCAGCACAATGTCCCCCATGCAATATGGCTGACTTGGAAGTCACCTATACAATACAACCAGCACAATGTCCCCCAAGCAATATGGCTGACTTGGAAGTCACCTATACAATACAACCAGCACAATTTCCCCCATGCAATATGGCTGATTTGGAAGTCACCTATACAACACAACCAGCACAATGTCCCCCATGCAATATGGCTGATTTGGAAGTCACCTATACAATACAACCAGCACAATGTCCCCCAAGCAATATGGCTGACTTGGAAGTCACCTATACAATACAACCAGCACAATGTCCCCCATGCAATATGGCTGACTTGGAAGTCACCTATACAACACAACCAGCACAATGTCCCCCATGCAATATGGCTGACTTGGAAGTCACCTATACAACACAACCAGCACAATGTCCCCCATGCAATATGGCTCACTTGGAAGTCACCTATACAACATGGCATCCAGCACAATGTCCCCCATGCAATATGGCTGACTTTGAAGTCACCTATACAACATGGCAACCAGCACAATGTCCCCCATGCAATATGGCTGACTTGGAAGTCACCTATACAACATGGCAACCAGCACAATGTCCCCCATGCAATATGGCTGACTTGGAAGTCACCTATACAAGAAACCTGCACAATGTCCCCCATGCAATGTGGCTGACTTGGAAGTCACCTATAGAACATGGCCACCAGCACAATGTCCCCCATGCAATATGGCTGACTTGGAAGTCACCTATACAACATGGCAACCAGCACAATGTCCCCCAAGCAATATGGCTCACTTGGAAGTCACCTATAGAACGTGGCAACCGGCACAATGTCCCCCAAGCAATATGGCTGACTTGGAAGTCACCTATACAACATGGCAACCAGCACAATGTCCCCCATGCAATATGGCTGACTTGTAAGTCACCTATAGAACATGGCCACCAGCACAATGTCCCCCATGCAACACGGCTGACTTGGAAGTCACCTATACAAGACAACCAGCACAATGTCCCCCATGTAATATGGCTGACTTGGAAGTCACCTATACAACACAACCAGCACAATATCCCTCAAGCAATATGGCTCACTTGGAAGTCACCTATACAACATGGCAACCAGCACAATGTCCCCCATGCAATATGGCTGACTTGGAAGTCACCTATACAACATGGCAACCAGCACAATGTCCCCCATGCAATATGGCTGACTTGGAAGTCACCTATAGGACATGGCAACCAGCACAATGTCCCCCATGCAATATGGCTGACTTGGAAGTCACCTATAGAACATGGCCACCAGCACAATGTCCCCCAAGCAATATGGCTCACTTGGAAGTCACCTATACAATACAACCAGCACAATGTCCCCCATGCAATATGGCTGACTTGGAAGTCACCTATACAATACAACCAGCACAATGTCCCAAATGCAATATGGCTGACTTGGAAGTCACCTATAGAACATGGCCACCAGCACAATGTCCCCCATGCAATATGGCTGACTTGGAAGTCACCTATAGAACATGGCAACCAGCACAATGTCCCCCAAGCAATATGGCTGACTTGGAAGTCACCTATACAAGACAACCAGCACAATGCCCCCCATGCAATATGGCTGACTTGGAAGTCACCTATACAATACAACCAGCACAATGTCCCCCATGCAATATGGCTGACTTGGAAGTCACCTATACAATACAACCAGCACAATGTCCCAAATGCAATATGGCTGACTTGGAAGTCACCTATAGAACATGGCCACCAGCACAATGTCCCCCATGCAATATGGCTGACTTGGAAGTCACCTATACAACATGGCAACCAGCACAATGTCCCCCATGCAATATGGCTGACTTGGAAGTCACCTATACAATACAACCAGCACAATGTCCCCCAAGCAATATGGCTGACTTGGAAGTCACCTATACAAGACAACCAGCACAATGTCCCCCATGCAATATGGCTGACTTGGAAGTCACCTATACAATACAACCAGCACAATGTCCCCCATGCAATATGGCTGATTTGGAAGTCACCTATACAACACAACCAGCACAATGTCCCCCATGCAATATGGCTGACTTGGAAGTCACCTATACAAGACAACCAGCACAATGTCCCAAATGCAATATGGCTGACTTGGAAGTCACCTATAGAACATGGCCACCAGCACAATGTCCACCATGCAATATGGCTGACTTGGAAGTCACCTATACAACATGGCAACCAGCACAATTTCCCCCATGCAATATGGCTGACTTGGAAGTCACCTATAGAACATGGCCACCAGCACAATGTCCCCCAAGCAATATGGCTGACTTGGAAGTCACCTATACAACATGGCAACCAGCACAATGCCCCCCATGCAATATGGCTGACTTGGAAGTCACCTATACAATACAACCAGCACAATGTCCCCCATGCAATATGGCTGACTTGGAAGTCACCTATACAATACAACCAGCACAATGTCCCAAATGCAATATGGCTGACTTGGAAGTCACCTATAGAACATGGCCACCAGCACAATGTCCCCCATGCAATATGGCTGACTTGGAAGTCACCTATACAACATGGCAACCAGCACAATGTCCCCCATGCAATATGGCTGACTTGGAAGTCACCTATACAATACAACCAGCACAATGTCCCCCAAGCAATATGGCTGACTTGGAAGTCACCTATACAAGACAACCAGCACAATGTCCCCCATGCAATATGGCTGACTTGGAAGTCACCTATACAATACAACCAGCACAATGTCCCCCATGCAATATGGCTGATTTGGAAGTCACCTATACAACACAACCAGCACAATGTCCCCCATGCAATATGGCTGACTTGGAAGTCACCTATACAAGACAACCAGCACAATGTCCCAAATGCAATATGGCTGACTTGGAAGTCACCTATAGAACATGGCCACCAGCACAATGTCCACCATGCAATATGGCTGACTTGGAAGTCACCTATACAACATGGCAACCAGCACAATTTCCCCCATGCAATATGGCTGACTTGGAAGTCACCTATACAATACAACCAGCACAATGTCCCCCAAGCAATATGGCTGACTTGGAAGTCACCTATACAAGACAACCAGCACAATGTCCCCCATGCAATATGGCTGACTTGGAAGTCACCTATACAATACAACCAGCACAATGTCCCCCAAGCAATATGGCTGACCTGGAAGTCACCTATAGGACATGACAACCAGCACAATGTCCCCCATGCAATATGGCTGACTTGGAAGTCACCTATAGAACATGGCCACCCGCACAATGTCCCCCAAGCAATATGGCTGACTTGGAAGTCACCTATACAACATGGCAACCAGCACAATGTCCCCCATGCAATATGGCTGACTTGGAAGTCACCTATACAATACAACCAGCACAATGTCCCCCATGCAATATGGCTGACTTGGAAGTCACCTATACAATACAACCAGCACAATGTCCCAAATGCAATATGGCTGACTTGGAAGTCACCTATAGAACATGGCCACCAGCACAATGTCCCCCATGCAATATGGCTGACTTGGAAGTCACCTATACAACATGGCAACCAGCACAATGTCCCCCAAGCAATATGGCTGACTTGGAAGTCACCTATACAAGACAACCAGCACAATGTCCCCCATGCAATATGGCTGACTTGGAAGTCACCTATACAATACAACCAGCACAATGTCCCCCATGCAATATGGCTGACTTGGAAGTCACCTATAGAACATGGCCACCAGCACAATGTCCCCCATGCAATATGGCTGACTTGGAAGTCACCTATACAACATGGCAACCAGCACAATGTCCCCCATGCAATATGGCTGACTTGGAAGTCACCTATACAATACAACCAGCACAATGTCCCCCAAGCAATATGGCTGACTTGGAAGTCACCTATACAATACAACCAGCACAATTTCCCCCATGCAATATGGCTGATTTGGAAGTCACCTATACAACACAACCAGCACAATGTCCCCCATGCAATATGGCTGATTTGGAAGTCACCTATACAATACAACCAGCACAATGTCCCCCAAGCAATATGGCTGACTTGGAAGTCACCTATACAATACAACCAGCACAATGTCCCCCATGCAATATGGCTGACTTGGAAGTCACCTATACAACACAACCAGCACAATGTCCCCCATGCAATATGGCTGACTTGGAAGTCACCTATACAACACAACCAGCACAATGTCCCCCATGCAATATGGCTCACTTGGAAGTCACCTATACAACATGGCATCCAGCACAATGTCCCCCATGCAATATGGCTGACTTTGAAGTCACCTATACAACATGGCAACCAGCACAATGTCCCCCATGCAATATGGCTGACTTGGAAGTCACCTATACAACATGGCAACCAGCACAATGTCCCCCATGCAATATGGCTGACTTGGAAGTCACCTATACAAGAAACCAGCACAATGTCCCCCATGCAATGTGGCTGACTTGGAAGTCACCTATAGAACATGGCCACCAGCACAATGTCCCCCATGCAATATGGCTGACTTGGAAGTCACCTATACAACATGGCAACCAGCACAATGTCCCCCAAGCAATATGGCTCACTTGGAAGTCACCTATAGAACGTGGCAACCGGCACAATGTCCCCCAAGCAATATGGCTGACTTGGAAGTCACCTATACAACATGGCAACCAGCACAATGTCCCCCATGCAATATGGCTGACTTGTAAGTCACCTATAGAACATGGCCACCAGCACAATGTCCCCCATGCAACACGGCTGACTTGGAAGTCACCTATACAAGACAACCAGCACAATGTCCCCCATGCAATATGGCTGACTTGGAAGTCACCTATACAACACAACCAGCACAATATCCCTCAAGCAATATGGCTCACTTGGAAGTCACCTATACAACATGGCAACCAGCACAATGTCCCCCATGCAATATGGCTGACTTGGAAGTCACCTATACAACATGGCAACCAGCACAATGTCCCCCATGCAATATGGCTGACTTGGAAGTCACCTATAGGACATGGCAACCAGCACAATGTCCCCCATGCAATATGGCTGACTTGGAAGTCACCTATAGAACATGGCCACCAGCACAATGTCCCCCAAGCAATATGGCTCACTTGGAAGTCACCTATACAATACAACCAGCACAATGTCCCCCATGCAATATGGCTGACTTGGAAGTCACCTATACAATACAACCAGCACAATGTCCCAAATGCAATATGGCTGACTTGGAAGTCACCTATAGAACATGGCCACCAGCACAATGTCCCCCATGCAATATGGCTGACTTGGAAGTCACCTATAGAACATGGCAACCAGCACAATGTCCCCCAAGCAATATGGCTGACTTGGAAGTCACCTATACAAGACAACCAGCACAATTTCCCCCATGCAATATGGCTGACATTGAAGTCACCTATAGGACATGGCAACCAGCACACTGTCCCCCATGCAATATGGCTGACTTGGAAGTCACCTATACAATACAACCAGCACAATGTCCCCCATGCAATATGGCTGACTTGGAAGTCACCTATACAACATGGCAACCAGCACAATGTCCCCCATGCAATATGGCTGACTTGGAAGTCACCTATAGAACATGGCCACCAGCACAATGTCCCCCATGCAATATGGCTGACTTGGAAGTCACCTATACAACATGGCAACCAGCACAATGTCCCCCAAGCAATATGGCTGACTTGGAAGTCACCTATAGAACATGGCCACCAGCACAATGTCCCCCAAGCAATATGGCTGACTTGGAAGTCACCTATAGAACATGGCAACCAGCACAATGTCCCCCAAGCAATATGGCTGACTTGGAAGTCACCTATACAAGACAACCAGCACAATGTCCCCCATGCAATATGGCTGACTTGGAAGTCACCTATAGGACATGGCAACCAGCACAATGTCCCCCATGCAATATGGCTAACTTGGAAGTCACCTATAGAACATGGCCACCAGCGCAATGTCCCCCAAGCAATATGGCTGACTTGGAAGTCACCTATACAACATGGCAACCAGCACAATGTCCCCCATGTAATATGGCTGACTTGGAAGTCACCTATACAATACAACCAGCACAATATCCCCCATGCAATATGGCTGACTTGGAAGTCACCTATACAATACAACCAGCACAATGTCCCAAATGCAATATGGCTGACTTGGAAGTCACCTATAGGACATGGCAACCAGCACAATGTCCCCCATGCAATATGGCTGACTTGGAAGTCACCTATACAATACAACCAGCACAATGTCCCCCATGCAATATGGCTGACTTGGAAGTCACCTATACAACATGGCAACCAGCACAATGTCCCCCATGCAATATGGCTGACTTGGAAGTCACCTATAGAACATGGCCACCAGCACAATGTCCCCCATGCAATATGGCTGACTTGGAAGTCACCTATACAATATGGCAACCAGCACAATGTCCCCCATGCAATATGGCTGACTTGGAAGTCACCTATAGAACATGGCCACCAGCACAATGTCCCCCAAGCAATATGGCTGACTTGGAAGTCACCTATACAACATGGCAACCAGCACAATGCCCCCCATGCAATATGGCTGACTTGGAAGTCACCTATACAATACAACCAGCACAATGTCCCCCATGCAATATGGCTGACTTGGAAGTCACCTATACAATACAACCAGCACAATGTCCCAAATGCAATATGGCTGACTTGGAAGTCACCTATAGAACATGGCCACCAGCACAATGTCCCCCATGCAATATGGCTGACTTGGAAGTCACCTATACAACATGGCAACCAGCACAATGTCCCCCATGCAATATGGCTGACTTGGAAGTCACCTATACAATACAACCAGCACAATGTCCCCCATGCAATATGGCTGACTTGGAAGTCACCTATACAAGACAACCAGCACAATGTCCCAAATGCAATATGGCTGACTTGGAAGTCACCTATAGAACATGGCCACCAGCACAATGTCCACCATGCAATATGGCTGACTTGGAAGTCACCTATACAACATGGCAACCAGCACAATTTCCCCCATGCAATATGGCTGACTTGGAAGTCACCTATACAATACAACCAGCACAATGTCCCCCAAGCAATATGGCTGACTTGGAAGTCACCTATACAAGACAACCAGCACAATGTCCCCCATGCAATATGGCTGACTTGGAAGTCACCTATACAATACAACCAGCACAATGTCCCCCAAGCAATATGGCTGACTTGGAAGTCACCTATACAATACAACCAGCACAATGTCCCAAATGCAATATGGCTGACTTGGAAGTCACCTATAGAACATGGCCACCAGCACAATGTCCCCCATGCAATATGGCTGACTTGGAAGTCACCTATAGAACATGGCAACCAGCACAATGTCCGCCAAGCAATATGGCTGACTTGGAAGTCACCTATACAAGACAACCAGCACAATTTCCCCCATGCAATATGGCTGACTTGAAAGTCACCTATAGGACATGGCAACCAGCACAATGTCCCTCATGCAATATGGCTGACTTGGAAGTCACCTGTATAACATGGCAACCAGCACAAAGTCCCCCATGCAATATGGCTGACTTGGAAGTCACCTATAGAACATGGCCACCAGCACAATGTCCCCCATGCAATATGGCTGACTTGAAAGTCACCTATACAACATGGCAACCAGCACAATGTCCCCCAAGCAATATGGCTGACTTGGAAGTCACCTATAGAACATGGCCACCAGCACAATGTCCCCCAAGCAATATGGCTGACTTGGAAGTCACCTATAGAACATGGCAACCAGCACAATGTCCCCCAAGCAATATGGCTGACTTGGAAGTCACCTATACAAGACAACCAGCACAATGTCCCCCATGCAATATGGCTGACTTGGAAGTCACCTATAGGACATGACAACCAGCACAATGTCCCCCATGCAATATGGCTGACTTGGAAGTCACCTATAGAACATGGCCACCAGCACAATGTCCCCCAAGCAATATGGCTGACTTGGAAGTCACCTATACAACATGGCAACCAGCACAATGTCCCCCATGCAATATGGCTGACTTGGAAGTCACCTATACAATACAACCAGCACAATGTCCCCCATGCAATATGGCTGACTTGGAAGTCACCTATACAATACAACCAGCACAATGTCCCAAATGCAATATGGCTGACTTGGAAGTCACCTATAGAACATGGCCACCAGCACAATGTCCCCCCTGCAATATGGCTGACTTGGAAGTCACCTATACAACATGGCAACCAGCACAATGTCCCCCATGCAATATGGCTGACTTGGAAGTCACCTATACAATACAACCAGCACAATGTCCCCCAAGCAATATGGCTGACTTGGAAGTCACCTATACAAGACAACCAGCACAGTGTCCCCAATGCAATATGGCTGACTTGGAAGTCACCTATACAATACAACCAGCACAATGTCCCCCATGCAATATGGCTGATTTGGAAGTCACCTATACAACACAACCAGCACAATGTCCCCCATGCAATATGGCTGACTTGGAAGTCACCTATACAAGACAACCAGCACAATGTCCCAAATGCAATATGGCTGACTTGGAAGTCACCTATAGAACATGGCCACCAGCACAATGTCCACCATGCAATATGGCTGACTTGGAAGTCACCTATACAACATGGCAACCAGCACAATTTCCCCCATGCAATATGGCTGACTTGGAAGTCACCTATACAATACAACCAGCACAATGTCCCCCAAGCAATATGGCTGACTTGGAAGTCACCTATACAATACAACCAGCACAATGTCCCCCATGCAATATGGCTGACTTGGAAGTCACCTATACAACACAACCAGCACAATGTCCCCCATGCAATATGGCTGACTTGGAAGTCACCTATACAACACAACCAGCACAATGTCCCCCATGCAATATGGCTCACTTGGAAGTCACCTATACAACATGGCATCCAGCACAATGTCGCCCATGCAATATGGCTGACTTTGAAGTCACCTATACAACATGGCAACCAGCACAATGTCCCCCATGCAATATGGCTGACTTGGAAGTCACCTATACAACATGGCAACTAGCACAATGTCCCCCATGCAATATGGCTGACTTGGAAGTCACCTATACAAGACAACCAGCACAATGTCCCCCATGCAATATGGCTGACTTGGAAGTCACCTATACAATACAACCAGCACAATGTCCCCCATGCAATATGGCTGACTTGGAAGTCACCTATACAACACAACCAGCACAATGTCCCCCATGCAATATGGCTCACTTGGAAGTCACCTATACAACATGGCATCCAGCACAATGTCCCCCATGCAATATGGCTGACTTTGAAGTCACCTATACAACATGGCAACCAGCACAATGTCCCCCATGCAATATGGCTGACTTGGAAGTCACCTATACAACATGGCAACCAGCACAATGTCCCCCATGCAATATGGCTGACTTGGAAGTCACCTATACAAGAAACCAGCACAATGTCCCCCATGCAATGTGGCTGACTTGGAAGTCACCTATAGAACATGGCCACCAGCACAATGTCCCCCATGCAATATGGCTGACTTGGAAGTCACCTATACAACATGAGCAACCAGCACAATGTCCCCCAAGCAATATGGCTCACTTGGAAGTCACCTATAGAACGTGGCAACCGGCACAATGTCCCCCAAGCAATATGGCTGACTTGGAAGTCACCTATACAACATGGCAAACAGCACAATGTCCCCCATGCAATATGGCTGACTTGGAAGTCACCTATAGAACATGGCCACCAGCACAATGTCCCCCATGCAACACGGCTGACTTGGAAGTCACCTATACAAGACAACCAGCACAATGTCCCCCATGCAATATGGCTGACTTGGAAGTCACCTATACAACACAACCAGCACAATATCCCCCAAGCAATATGGCTCACTTGGAAGTCACCTATACAACATGGCAACCAGCACAATGTCCCCCATGCAATATGGCTGACTTGGAAGTCACCTATACAACATGGCAACCAGCACAATGTCCCCCATGCAATATGGCTGACTTGGAAGTCACCTATAGGACATGGCAACCAGCACAATGTCCCCCATGCAATATGGCTGACTTGGAAGTCACCTATAGAACATGGCCACCAGCACAATGTCCCCCAAGCAATATGGCTCACTTGGAAGTCACCTATACAATACAACCAGCACAATGTCCCCCATGCAATATGGCTGACTTGGAAGTCACCTATACAATACAACCAGCACAATGTCCCAAATGCAAGATGGCTGACTTGGAAGTCACCTATAGAACATGGCCACCAGCACAATGTCCCCCATGCAATATGGCTGACTTGGAAGTCACCTATAGAACATGGCAACCAGCACAATGTCCCCCAAGCAATATGGCTGACTTGGAAGTCACCTATACAAGACAACCAGCACAATTTCCCCCATGCAATATGGCTGACATTGAAGTCACCTATAGGACATGGCAACCAGCACAATGTCCCCCATGCAATATGGCTGACTTGGAAGTCACCTATACAATACAACCAGCACAATGTCCCCCATGCAATATGGCTGACTTGGAAGTCACCTATACAACATGGCAACCAGCACAATGTCCCCCATGCAATATGGCTGACTTGGAAGTCACCTATAGAACATGGCCACCAGCACAATGTCCCCCATGCAATATGGCTGACTTGGAAGTCACCTATACAACATGGCCACCAGCACAATGTCCCCCAAGCAATATGGCTGACTTGGACGTCACCTATAGAACATGGCAACCAGCACAATGTCCCCCAAGCAATATGGCTGACTTGGAAGTCACCTATACAAGACAACCAGCACAATGTCCCCCATGCAATATGGCTGACTTGGAAGTCACCTATAGGACATGGCAACCAGCACAATGTCCCCCATGCAATATGGCTGACTTGGAAGTCACCTATAGAACATGGCCACCAGCGCAATGTCCCCCAAGCAATATGGCTGACTTGGAAGTCACCTATACAACATGGCAACCAGCACAATGTCCCCCATGTAATATGGCTGACTTGGAAGTCACCTATACAATACAACCAGCACAATATCCCCCATGCAATATGGCTGACTTGGAACTCACCTATACAATACAACCAGCACAATGTCCCAAATGCAATATGGCTGACTTGGAAGTCACCTATAGGACATGGCAACCAGCACAATGTCCCCCATGCAATATGGCTGACTTGGAAGTCACCTATACAATACAACCAGCACAATGTCCCCCATGCAATATGGCTGACTTGGAAGTCACCTATACAACATGGCAACCAGCACAATGTCCCCCATGCAATATGGCTGACTTGGAAGTCACCTATAGAACATGGCCACCAGCACAATGTCCCCCAAGCAATATGGCTGACTTGGAAGTCACCTATAGAACATGGCCACCAGCACAATGTCCCCCAAGCAATATGGCTGACTTGGAAGTCACCTATAGAACATGGCAACCAGCACAATGTCCCCCAAGCAATATGGCTGACTTGGAAGTCACCTATACAAGACAACCAGCACAATGTCCCCCATGCAATATGGCTGACTTGGAATTCACCTATAGGACATGGCAACCAGCACAATGTCCCCCATGCAATATGGCTGACTTGGAAGTCACCTATAGAACATGGCCACCAGCACAATGTCCCCCAAGCAATATGGCTGACTTGGAAGTCACCTATACAACATGGCAACCAGCACAATGTCCCCCATGTAATATGGCTGACTTGGAAGTCACCTATACAATACAACCAGCACAATGTCCCCCATGCAATATGGCTGACTTGGAAGTCACCTATACAATACAACCAGCACAATGTCCCAAATGCAATATGGCTGACTTGGAAGTCACCTATAGAACATGGCCACCAGCACAATGTCCCCCATGCAATATGGCTGACTTGGAAGTCACCTATACAACATGGCAACCAGCACAATGTCCCCCATGCAATATGGCTGACTTGGAAGTCACCTATACAATACAACCAGCACAATGTCCCCCAAGCAATATGGCTGACTTGGAAGTCACCTATACAAGACAACCAGCACAATGTCCCCCATGCAATATGGCTGACTTGGAAGTCACCTATACAATACAACCAGCACAATGTCCCCCATGCAATATGGCTGATTTGGAAGTCACCTATACAACACAACCAGCACAATGTCCCCCATGCAATATGGCTGACTTGGAAGTCACCTATACAAGACAACCAGCACAATGTCCCAAATGCAATATGGCTGACTTGGAAGTCACCTATACAACATGGCAACCAGCACAATGTCCCCCAAGCAATATGGCTGACTTGGAAGTCACCTATACAAGACAACCAGCACAATGTCCCCCATGCAATATGGCTGACTTGGAAGTCACCTATAGGACATGGCAACCAGCACAATGTCCCCCATGCAATATGGCTGACTTGGAAGTCACCTATAGAACATGGCCACCAGCACAATGTCCCCCAAGCAATATGGCTGACTTGGAAGTCACCTATACAACATGGCAACCAGCACAATGCCCCCCATGCAATATGGCTGACTTGGAAGTCACCTATACAATACAACCAGCACAATGTCCCCCATGCAATATGGCTGACTTGGAAGTCACCTATACAATACAACCAGCACAATGTCCCAAATGCAATATGGCTGACTTGGAAGTCACCTATAGAACATGGCCACCAGCACAATGTCCCCCATGCAATATGGCTGACTTGGAAGTCACCTATACAACATGGCAACCAGCACAATGTCCCCCATGCAATATGGCTGACTTGGAAGTCACCTATACAATACAACCAGCACAATGTCCCCCAAGCAATATGGCTGACTTGGAAGTCACCTATACAAGACAACCAGCACAATGTCCCCCATGCAATATGGCTGACTTGGAAGTCACCTATACAATACAACCAGCATAATGTCCCCCATGCAATATGGCTGATTTAGAAGTCACCTATACAACACAACCAGCACAATGTCCCCCATGCAATATGGCTGACTTGGAAGTCACCTATACAAGACAACCAGCACAATGTCCCAAATGCAATATGGCTGACTTGGAAGTCACCTATAGAACATGGCCACCAGCACAATGTCCACCATGCAATATGGCTGACTTGGAAGTCACCTATACAACATGGCAACCAGCACAATTTCCCCCATGCAATATGGCTGACTTGGAAGTCACCTATACAATACAACCAGCACAATGTCCCCCAAGAAATATGGCTGACTTGGAAGTCACCTATACAAGACAACCAGCACAATGTCCCCCATGCAATATGGCTGACTTGGAAGTCACCTATAGGACATGGCCACCAGCACAATGTCCCCCATGCAATATGGCTGACTTGGAAGTCACCTATACAATACAACCAGCACAATGTCCCCCATGCAAAATGGCTGACTTGGAAGTCACCTATACAATACAACCAGCACAATGTCCCCCAAGCAATATGGCTGACTTGGAAGTCACCTATAGAACATGGCCACCAGCACAATGTCCCCCAAGCAATATGGCTGACTTGGAAGTCACCTATAGAACATGGCAACAAGCACAATGTCCCCCAAGCAATATGGCTGACTTGGAAGTCACCTATAGAACATGGCAACCAGCACAATGTCCCCCATGCAATATGGCTGACTTGGAAGTCACCTATACGACATGGCAACCAGCACAATGTCCCCCATGCAATATGGCTGACTTGGAAGTCACCTATAGAACATTTCCACCAGCACAATGTCCACCAAGCAATGTCGCTCACTTGGAAGTCACCTATACAATACAACCAGCACAATGTCCCCCATGCAATATGGCTGACTTGGAAGTCACCTATACAATACTACCAGCACAATGTCCCAAATGCAATATGGCTGACTTGGAAGTCACCTATAGAACATGGCCACCAGCACAATGTCCCCCATGCAATATGGCTGACTTGGAAGTCACCTATACAACATGGCAACCAGCACAATGTCCCCCATGCAATATGGCTGACTTGGAAGTCACCTATACAATACAACCAGCACAATGTCCCCCAAGCAATATGGCTGACTTGGAAGTCATCTATACAATACAACCAGCACAATGTCCCAAATGCAATATGGCTGACTTGGAAGTCACCTATAGAACATGGCCACCAGCACAATGTCCCCCATGCAATATGGCTGACTTGGAAGTCACCTATAGAACATGGCAACCAGCACAATGTCCGCCAAGCAATATGGCTGACTTGGAAGTCACCTATACAAGACAACCAGCACAATTTCCCCCATGTAATATGGCTGACTTGAAAGTCACCTATAGGACATGGCAACCAGCACAATGTCCTCCATGCAATATGGCTGACTTGGAAGTCACCTATACAATACAACCAGCACAATGTCCCCCATGCAATATGGCTGACTTGGAAGTCACCTATACAACATGGCAACCAGCACAATGTCCCCCATGCAATATGGCTGACTTGGAAGTCACCTATAGAACATGGCCACCAGCACAATGTCCCCCATGCAATATGGCTGAATGGAAGTCACCTATACAACATGGCAACCAGCACAATGTCCCCCAAGCAATATGGCTGACTTGGAAGTCACCTATAGAACATGGCCACCAGCACAATGTCCCCCAAGCAATATGGCTGACTTGGAAGTCACCTATAGAACATGGCAACCAGCACAATGTCCCCCAAGCAATATGGCTGACTTGGAAGTCACCTATACAAGACAACCAGCACAATGTCCCCCATGCAATATGGCTGACTTGGAAGTCACCAATAGGACATGGCAACCAGCACAATGTCCCCCATGCAATATGGCTGACTTGGAAGTCACCTATAGAACATGGCCACCAGCACAATGTCCCCCAAGCAATATGGCTGACTTGGAAGTCACCTATACAACATGGCAACCAGCACAATGTCCCCCATGCAATATGGCTGACTTGGAAGTCACCTATACAATACAACCAGCACAATGTCCCCCATGCAATATGGCTGACTTGGAAGTCACCTATACAATACAACCAGCACAATGTCCCAAATGCAATATGGCTGACTTGGAAGTCACCTATAGAACATGGCCACCAGCACAATGTCCCCCATGCAACATGGCAGACTTGGAAGTCACCTATACAACATGGCAACCAGCACAATGTCCCCCATGCAATATGGCTGACTTGGAAGTCACCTATACAATACAACCAGCACAATGTCCCCCATGCAATATGGCTGACTTGGAAGTCACCTATACAAGACAACCAGCACAATGTCCCAAATGCAATATGGCTGACTTGGAAGTCACCTATAGAACATGGCCACCAGCACAATGTCCCCCATGCAACATGGCAGACTTGGAAGTCACCTATACAACATGGCAACCAGCACAATGTCCCCCATGCAATATGGCTGACTTGGAAGTCACCTATACAATACAACCAGCACAATGTCCCCCAAGCAATATGGCTGACTTGGAAGTCACCTATACAAGACAACCAGCACAATGTCCCCCATGCAATATGGCTGACTTGGAAGTCACCTATACAATACAACCAGCACAATGTCCCCCATGCAATATGGCTGATTTGGAAGTCACCTATACAACACAACCAGCACAATGTCCCCCATGCAATATGGCTGACTTGGAAGTCACCTATACAAGACAACCAGCACAATGTCCCAAATGCAATATGGCTGACTTGGAAGTCACCTATAGAACATGGCCACTAGCACAATGTCCACCATGCAATATGGCTGACTTGGAAGTCACCTATACAACATGGCAACCAGCACAATTTCCCCCATGCAATATGGCTGACTTGGAAGTCACCTATACAATACAACCAGCACAATGTCCCCCAAGCAATATGGCTGACTTGGAAGTCACCTATACAAGACAAGCAGCACAATGTCCCCCATGCAATATGGCTGACTTGGAAGTCACCTATAGGACATGGCCACCAGCACAATGTCCCCCATGCAATATGGCTGACTTGGAAGTCACCTATACAATGCAACCAGCACAATGTCCCCCATGCAATATGGCTGACTTGGAAGTCAGCTATACAATACAACCAGCACCATGTCCCCCAAGCAATATGGCTGACTTGGAAGTCACCTATAGAACATGGCCACCAGCACAATGTCCCCCAAGCAATATGGCTGACTTGGAAGTCACCTATAGAACATGGCAACCAGCACAATGTCCCCCAAGCAATATGGCTCACTTGGAAGTCACCTATACAATACAACCAGCACAATGTCCCCCATGCAATATGGCTGACTTGGAAGTCACCTATACAATACAACCAGCACAATGTCCCAAATGCAATATGGCTGTTTGGAAGTCACCTATAGAACATGGCCACCAGCACAATGTCCCCCATGAAATATGGCTGACTTGGAAGTCACCTATACAAGACAACCAGCACAATGTCCCCCATGCAATATGGCTGACTTGGAAGTCACCTATACAATACAACCAGCACAATGTCCCCCATGCAATATGGCTGATTTGGAAGTCACCTATACAACACAACCAGCACAATGTCCCCCATGCAATATGGCTGACTTGGAAGTCACCTATACAAGACAACCAGCACAATGTCCCAAATGCAATATGGCTGACTTGGAAGTCACCTATAGAACATGGCCACCAGCACAATGTCCACCATGCAATATGGCTGACTTGGAAGTCACCTATACAACATGGCAACCAGCACAATTTCCCCCATGCAATATGGCTGACTTGGAAGTCACCTATACAATACAACCAGCACAATGTCCCCCAAGCAATATGGCTGACTTGGAAGTCACCTATACAAGACAAGCAGCACAATGTCCCCCATGCAATATGGCTGACTTGGAAGTCACCTATAGGACATGGCCACCAGCACAATGTCCCCCATGCAATATGGCTGACTTGGAAGTCACCTATACAATGCAACCAGCACAATGTCCCCCATGCAATATGGCTGACTTGGAAGTCAGCTATACAATACAACCAGCACAATGTCCCCCAAGCAATATGGCTGACTTGGAAGTCACCTATAGAACATGGCCACCAGCACAATGTCCCCCAAGCAATATGGCTGACTTGGAAGTCACCTATAGAACATGGCAACCAGCACAATGTCCCCCAAGCAATATGGCTCACTTGGAAGTCACCTATACAATACAACCAGCACAATGTCCTCCATGCAATATGGCTGACTTGGAAGTCACCTATACAATACAACCAGCACAATGTCCCAAATGCAATATGGCTGACTTGGAAGTCACCTATAGAACATGGCCACCAGCACAATGTCCCCCATGAAATATGGCTGACTTGGAAGTCACCTATACAACATGGCAACCAGCACAATGTCCCCCATGCAATATGGCTGACTTGGAAGTCACCTATACAATACAACCAGCACAATGTCCCCCAAGCAATATGGCTGACTTGGAAGTCACCTATACAAGACAACCAGCACAATGTCCCCCATGCAATATGGCTGACTTGGAAGTCACCTATACAATACAACCAGCACAATGTCCCCCATGCAATATGGCTGATTTGGAAGTCACCTATACAACACAACCAGAACAATGTCCCCTATGCAATATGGCTGACTTGGAAGTCACCTATACAAGACAACCAGCACAATGTCCCAAATGCAATATGGCTGACTTGGAAGTCACCTATAGAACATGGCCACCAGCACAATGTCCCCCATGCAATATGGCTGACTTGGAAGTCACCTATACAACATGGCAACCAGCACAATGTCCCCCATGCAATATGGCTGACTTGGAAGTCACCTATACAATACAACCAGCACAATGTCCCCCAAGCAATATGGCTGACTTGGAAGTCACCTATACAATACAACCAGCACAATGTCCCAAATGCAATATGGCTGACTTGGAAGTCACCTATACAATACAACCAGCACAATGTCCCCCATGCAATATGGCTGACTTGGAAGTCACCTATACAACATGGCAACCAGCACAATGTCCCCCATGCAATATGGCTGAATGGAAGTCACCTATACAACATGGCAACCAGCACAATGTCCCCCAAGCAATATGGCTGACTTGGAAGTCACCTATAGAACATGGCCACCAGCACAATGTCCCCCAAGCAATATGGCTGACTTGGACGTCACCTATAGAACATGGCCACCAGCACAATGTCCCCCAAGCAATATGGCTGACTTGGAAGTCACCTATAGAACATGGCAACCAGCACAATGTCCCCCAAGCAATATGGCTGACTTGGAAGTCACCTATACAAGACAACCAGCACAATGTCCCCCATGCAATATGGCTGACTTGGAAGTCACCAATAGGACATGGCAACCAGCACAATGTCCCCCATGCAATATGGCTGACTTGGAAGTCACCTATAGAACATGGCCACCAGCACAATGTCCCCCAAGCAATATGGCTGACTTGGAAGTCACCTATACAACATGGCAACCAGCACAATGTCCCCCATGCAATATGGCTGACTTGGAAGTCACCTATACAATACAACCAGCACAATGTCCCCCATGCAATATGGCTGACTTGGAAGTCACCTATACAATACAACCAGCACAATGTCCCAAATGCAATATGGCTGACTTGGAAGTCACCTATAGAACATGGCCACCAGCACAATGTCCCCCATGCAACATGGCAGACTTGGAAGTCACCTATACAACATGGCAACCAGCACAATGTCCCCCATGCAATATGGCTGACTTGGAAGTCACCTATACAATACAACCAGCACAATGTCCCCCATGCAATATGGCTGACTTGGAAGTCACCTATACAAGACAACCAGCACAATGTCCCAAATGCAATATGGCTGACTTGGAAGTCACCTATAGAACATGGCCACCAGCACAATGTCCCCCATGCAACATGGCAGACTTGGAAGTCAGCTATACAATACAACCAGCACAATGTCCCCCAAGCAATATGGCTGACTTGGAAGTCACCTATAGAACATGGCCACCAGCACAATGTCCCCCAAGCAATATGGCTGACTTGGAAGTCACCTATAGAACATGGCCACCAGCACAATGTCCCCCAAGCAATATGGCTGACTTGGAAGTCACCTATAGAACATGGCAACCAGCACAATGTCCCCCAAGCAATATGGCTCACTTGGAAGTCACCTATACAATACAACCAGCACAATGTCCTCCATGCAATATGGCTGACTTGGAAGTCACCTATACAATACAACCAGCACAATGTCCCAAATGCAATATGGCTGACTTGGAAGTCACCTATAGAACATGGCCACCAGCACAATGTCCCCCATGAAATATGGCTGACTTGGAAGTCACCTATACAACATGGCAACCAGCACAATGTCCCCCATGCAATATGGCTGACTTGGAAGTCACCTATACAATACAACCAGCACAATGTCCCCCAAGCAATATGGCTGACTTGGAAGTCACCTATACAAGACAACCAGCACAATGTCCCCCATGCAATATGGCTGACTTGGAAGTCACCTATACAATACAACCAGCACAATGTCCCCCATGCAATATGGCTGATTTGGAAGTCACCTATACAACACAACCAGAACAATGTCCCCTATGCAATATGGCTGACTTGGAAGTCACCTATACAAGACAACCAGCACAATGTCCCAAATGCAATATGGCTGACTTGGAAGTCACCTATAGAACATGGCCACCAGCACAATGTCCCCCATGCAATATGGCTGACTTGGAAGTCACCTATACAACATGGCAACCAGCACAATGTCCCCCATGCAATATGGCTGACTTGGAAGTCACCTATACAATACAACCAGCACAATGTCCCCCAAGCAATATGGCTGACTTGGAAGTCACCTATACAATACAACCAGCACAATGTCCCAAATGCAATATGGCTGACTTGGAAGTCACCTATACAATACAACCAGCACAATGTCCCCCATGCAATATGGCTGACTTGGAAGTCACCTATACAACATGGCAACCAGCACAATGTCCCCCATGCAATATGGCTGAATGGAAGTCACCTATACAACATGGCAACCAGCACAATGTCCCCCAAGCAATATGGCTGACTTGGAAGTCACCTATAGAACATGGCCACCAGCACAATGTCCCCCAAGCAATATGGCTGACTTGGACGTCACCTATAGAACATGGCCACCAGCACAATGTCCCCCAAGCAATATGGCTGACTTGGAAGTCACCTATAGAACATGGCAACCAGCACAATGTCCCCCAAGCAATATGGCTGACTTGGAAGTCACCTATACAAGACAACCAGCACAATGTCCCCCATGCAATATGGCTGACTTGGAAGTCACCAATAGGACATGGCAACCAGCACAATGTCCCCCATGCAATATGGCTGACTTGGAAGTCACCTATAGAACATGGCCACCAGCACAATGTCCCCCAAGCAATATGGCTGACTTGGAAGTCACCTATACAACATGGCAACCAGCACAATGTCCCCCATGCAATATGGCTGACTTGGAAGTCACCTATACAATACAACCAGCACAATGTCCCCCATGCAATATGGCTGACTTGGAAGTCACCTATACAATACAACCAGCACAATGTCCCAAATGCAATATGGCTGACTTGGAAGTCACCTATAGAACATGGCCACCAGCACAATGTCCCCCATGCAACATGGCAGACTTGGAAGTCACCTATACAACATGGCAACCAGCACAATGTCCCCCATGCAATATGGCTGACTTGGAAGTCACCTATACAATACAACCAGCACAATGTCCCCCATGCAATATGGCTGACTTGGAAGTCACCTATACAAGACAACCAGCACAATGTCCCAAATGCAATATGGCTGACTTGGAAGTCACCTATAGAACATGGCCACCAGCACAATGTCCCCCATGCAACATGGCAGACTTGGAAGTCACCTATACAACATGGCAACCAGCACAATGTCCCCCATGCAATATGGCTGACTTGGAAGTCACCTATACAATACAACCAGCACAATGTCCCCCAAGCAATATGGCTGACTTGGAAGTCACCTATACAAGACAACCAGCACAATGTCCCCCATGCAATATGGCTGACTTGGAAGTCACCTATACAATACAACCAGCACAATGTCCCCCATGCAATATGGCTGATTTGGAAGTCACCTATACAACACAACCAGCACAATGTCCCCCATGCAATATGGCTGACTTGGAAGTCACCTATACAAGACAACCAGCACAATGTCCCAAATGCAATATGGCTGACTTGGAAGTCACCTATAGAACATGGCCACCAGCACAATGTCCACCATGCAATATGGCTGACTTGGAAGTCACCTATACAACATGGCAACCAGCACAATTTCCCCCATGCAATATGGCTGACTTGGAAGTCACCTATACAATACAACCAGCACAATGTCCCCCAAGCAATATGGCTGACTTGGAAGTCACCTATACAAGACAAGCAGCACATTGTCCCCCATGCAATATGGCTGACTTGGAAGTCACCTATAGGACATGGCCACCAGCACAATGTCCCCCATGCAATATGGCTGACTTGGAAGTCACCTATACAATGCAACCAGCACAATGTCCCCCATGCAATATGGCTGACTTGGAAGTCAGCTATACAATACAACCAGCACCATGTCCCCCAAGCAATATGGCTGACTTGGAAGTCACCTATAGAACATGGCCACCAGCACAATGTCCCCCAAGCAATATGGCTGACTTGGAAGTCACCTATAGAACATGGCAACCAGCACAATGTCCCCCAAGCAATATGGCTCACTTGGAAGTCACCTATACAATACAACCAGCACAATGTCCCCCATGCAATATGGCTGACTTGGAAGTCACCTATACAATACAACCAGCACAATGTCCCAAATGCAATATGGCTGACTTGGAAGTCACCTATAGAACATGGCCACCAGCACAATGTCCCCCATGAAATATGGCTGACTTGGAAGTCACCTATACAAGACAACCAGCACAATGTCCCCCATGCAATATGGCTGACTTGGAAGTCACCTATACAATACAACCAGCACAATGTCCCCCATGCAATATGGCTGATTTGGAAGTCACCTATACAACACAACCAGCACAATGTCCCCCATGCAATATGGCTGACTTGGAAGTCACCTATACAAGACAACCAGCACAATGTCCCAAATGCAATATGGCTGACTTGGAAGTCACCTATAGAACATGGCCACCAGCACAATGTCCACCATGCAATATGGCTGACTTGGAAGTCACCTATACAACATGGCAACCAGCACAATTTCCCCCATGCAATATGGCTGACTTGGAAGTCACCTATACAATACAACCAGCACAATGTCCCCCAAGCAATATGGCTGACTTGGAAGTCACCTATACAAGACAAGCAGCACAATGTCCCCCATGCAATATGGCTGACTTGGAAGTCACCTATAGGACATGGCCACCAGCACAATGTCCCCCATGCAATATGGCTGACTTGGAAGTCACCTATACAATGCAACCAGCACAATGTCCCCCATGCAATATGGCTGACTTGGAAGTCAGCTATACAATACAACCAGCACAATGTCCCCCAAGCAATATGGCTGACTTGGAAGTCACCTATAGAACATGGCCACCAGCACAATGTCCCCCAAGCAATATGGCTGACTTGGAAGTCACCTATAGAACATGGCAACCAGCACAATGTCCCCCAAGCAATATGGCTCACTTGGAAGTCACCTATACAATACAACCAGCACAATGTCCCCCATGCAATATGGCTGACTTGGAAGTCACCTATACAATACAACCAGCACAATGTCCCAAATGCAATATGGCTGACTTAGAAGTCACCTATAGAACATGGCCACCAGCACAATGTCCCCCATGAAATATGGCTGACTTGGAAGTCAACTATACAACATGGCAACCAGCACAATGTCCCCCATGCAATATGGCTGACTTGGAAGTCACCTATACAATACAACCAGCACAATGTCCCCCAAGCAATATGGCTGACTTGGAAGTCACCTATACAAGACAACCAGCACAATGTCCCCCATGCAATATGGCTGACTTGGAAGTCACCTATACAATACAACCAGCACAATGTCCCCCATGCAATATGGCTGATTTGGAAGTCACCTATACAACACAACCAGAACAATGTCCCCTATGCAATATGGCTGACTTGGAAGTCACCTATACAAGACAACCAGCACAATGTCCCAAATGCAATATGGCTGACTTGGAAGTCACCTATAGAACATGGTCACCAGCACAATGTCCCCCATGCAATATGGCTGACTTGGAAGTCACCTATACAACATGGCAACCAGCACAATGTCCCCCATGCAATATGGCTGACTTGGAAGTCACCTATACAATACAACCAGCACAATGTCCCCCAAGCAATATGGCTGACTTGGAAGTCACCTATACAAGACAACCAGCACAATGTCCCCCATGCAATATGGCTGACTTGGAAGTCACCTATAGGACATGGCCACCAGCACAATGTCCCCCATGCAATATGGCTGACTTGGAAGTCACCTATACAATACAAACAGCACAATGTCCCCCATGCAATCTGGCTGACTTGGAAGTCACCTATACAATACAACCAGCACAATGTCCCCCATGCAATATGGCTGAATGGAAGTCACCTATACAACATGGCAACCAGCACAATGTCCCCCAAGCAATATGGCTGACTTGGAAGTCACCTATAGAACATGGCCACCAGCACAATGTCCCCCAAGCAATATGGCTGACTTGGAAGTCACCTATAGAACATGGCAACCAGCACAATGTCCCCCAAGCAATATGGCTGACTTGGAAGTCACCTATACAAGACAACCAGCACAATGTCCCCCATGCAATATGGCTGACTTGGAAGTCACCAATAGGACATGGCAACCAGCACAATGTCCCCCATGCAATATGGCTGACTTGGAAGTCACCTATAGAACATGGCCACCAGCACAATGTCCCCCAAGCAATATGGCTGACTTGGAAGTCACCTATACAACATGGCAACCAGCACAATGTCCCCCATGCAATATGGCTGACTTGGAAGTCACCTATACAATACAACCAGCACAATGTCCCCCATGCAATATGGCTGACTTGGAAGTCACCTATACAATACAACCAGCACAATGTCCCAAATGCAATATGGCTGACTTGGAAGTCACCTATAGAACATGGCCACCAGCACAATGTCCCCCATGCAACATGGCAGACTTGGAAGTCACCTATACAACATGGCAACCAGCACAATGTCCCCCATGCAATATGGCTGACTTGGAAGTCACCTATACAATACAACCAGCACAATGTCCCCCATGCAATATGGCTGACTTGGAAGTCACCTATACAAGACAACCAGCACAATGTCCCAAATGCAATATGGCTGACTTTGGAAGTCACCTATAGAACATGGCCACCAGCACAATGTCCCCCATGCAACATGGCAGACTTGGAAGTCACCTATACAACATGGCAACCAGCACAATGTCCCCCATGCAATATGGCTGACTTGGAAGTCACCTATACAATACAACCAGCACAATGTCCCCCAAGCAATATGGCTGACTTGGAAGTCACCTATACAAGACAACCAGCACAATGTCCCCCATGCAATATGGCTGACTTGGAAGTCACCTATACAATACAACCAGCACAATGTCCCCCATGCAATATGGCTGATTTGGAAGTCACCTATACAACACAACCAGCACAATGTCCCCCATGCAATATGGCTGACTTGAAAGTCACCTATACAAGACAACCAGCACAATGTCCACCATGCAATATGGCTGACTTGGAAGTCACCTATACAACATGGCAACCAGCACAATTTCCCCCATGCAATATGGCTGACTTGGAAGTCACCTATACAATACAACCAGCACAATGTCCCCCAAGCAATATGGCTGACTTGGAAGTCACCTATACAAGACAAGCAGCACAATGTCCCCCATGCAATATGGCTGACTTGGAAGTCACCTATAGGACATGGCCACCAGCACAATGTCCCCCATGCAATATGGCTGACTTGGAAGTCACCTATACAATGCAACCAGCACAATGTCCCCCATGCAATATGGCTGACTTGGAAGTCAGCTATACAATACAACCAGCACCATGTCCCCCAAGCAATATGGCTGACTTGGAAGTCACCTATAGAACATGGCCACCAGCACAATGTCCCCCAAGCAATATGGCTGACTTGGAAGTCACCTATAGAACATGGCAACCAGCACAATGTCCCCCAAGCAATATGGCTCACTTGGAAGTCACCTATACAATACAACCAGCACAATGTCCCCCATGCAATATGGCTGACTTGGAAGTCACCTATACAATACAACCAGCACAATGTCCCAAATGCAATATGGCTGACTTGGAAGTCACCTATAGAACATGGCCACCAGCACAATGTCCCCCATGAAATATGGCTGACTTGGAAGTCACCTATACAAGACAACCAGCACAATGTCCCCCATGCAATATGGCTGACTTGGAAGTCACCTATACAATACAACCAGCACAATGTCCCCCATGCAATATGGCTGATTTGGAAGTCACCTATACAACACAACCAGCACAATGTCCCCCATGCAATATGGCTGACTTGGAAGTCACCTATACAAGACAACCAGCACAATGTCCCAAATGCAATATGGCTGACTTGGAAGTCACCTATAGAACATGGCCACCAGCACAATGTCCACCATGCAATATGGCTGACTTGGAAGTCACCTATACAACATGGCAACCAGCACAATTTCCCCCATGCAATATGGCTGACTTGGAAGTCACCTATACAATACAACCAGCACAATGTCCCCCAAGCAATATGGCTGACTTGGAAGTCACCTATACAAGACAAGCAGCACAATGTCCCCCATGCAATATGGCTGACTTGGAAGTCACCTATAGGACATGGCCACCAGCACAATGTCCCCCATGCAATATGGCTGACTTGGAAGTCACCTATACAATGCAACCAGCACAATGTCCCCCATGCAATATGGCTGACTTGGAAGTCAGCTATACAATACAACCAGCACAATGTCCCCCAAGCAATATGGCTGACTTGGAAGTCACCTATAGAACATGGCCACCAGCACAATGTCCCCCAAGCAATATGGCTGACTTGGAAGTCACCTATAGAACATGGCAACCAGCACAATGTCCCCCAAGCAATATGGCTCACTTGGAAGTCACCTATACAATACAACCAGCACAATGTCCCCCATGCAATATGGCTGACTTGGAAGTCACCTATACAATACAACCAGCACAATGTCCCAAATGCAATATGGCTGACTTGGAAGTCACCTATAGAACATGGCCACCAGCACAATGTCCCCCATGAAATATGGCTGACTTGGAAGTCACCTATACAACATGGCAACCAGCACAATGTCCCCCATGCAATATGGCTGACTTGGAAGTCACCTATACAATACAACCAGCACAATGTCCCCCAAGCAATATGGCTGACTTGGAAGTCACCTATACAAGACAACCAGCACAATGTCCCCCATGCAATATGGCTGACTTGGAAGTCACCTATACAATACAACCAGCACAATGTCCCCCATGCAATATGGCTGATTTGGAAGTCACCTATACAACACAACCAGAACAATGTCCCCTATGCAATATGGCTGACTTGGAAGTCACCTATACAAGACAACCAGCACAATGTCCCAAATGCAATATGGCTGACTTGGAAGTCACCTATAGAACATGGCCACCAGCACAATGTCCCCCATGCAATATGGCTGACTTGGAAGTCACCTATACAACATGGCAACCAGCACAATGTCCCCCATGCAATATGGCTGACTTGGAAGTCACCTATACAATACAACCAGCACAATGTCCCCCAAGCAATATGGCTGACTTGGAAGTCACCTATACAAGACAACCAGCACAATGTCCCCCATGCAATATGGCTGACTTGGAAGTCACCTATAGGACATGGCCACCAGCACAATGTCCCCCATGCAATATGGCTGACTTGTAAGTCACCTATACAATACAAACAGCACAATGTCCCCCATGCAATCTGGCTGACTTGGAAGTCACCTATACAATACAACCAGCACAATGTCCCCCATGCAATATGGCTGATTTGGAAGCCACCTATACAACACAACCAGCACAATGTCCCCCATGCAATATGGCTGACTTGGAAGTCACCTATACAAGACAACCAGCACAATGTCCCCCATGCAATATGGCTGACTTGGAAGTCACCTATAGAACATGGCCACCAGCACAATGTCCCCCATGCAATATGGCTGACTTGGAAGTCACCTATACAACATGGCAACCAGCACAATGTCCCCCAAGCAATATGGCTGACTTGGAAGTCACCTATACAACATGGCAACCAGCGCAATGTCTACCAAGCAATATGGCTGACTTGGAAGTCACCTATATAACATGGCAACCAGCACAATGTCCCCCAAGCAATGTGGCTGACTTAAAAGTCACCTATACAAGACAACCAGCACAATTTCCCCCATGCAATATGGCTGACTTGGAAGTCACCTATAGGACATGGCAACCAGCACAATGTCCCCCATGCAATATGGCTGACTTGGAAGTCACCTATACAAGACAACCAGCACAATGTCCCAAATGCAATATGGCTGACTTGGAAGTCACCTATAGAACATGGCCACCAGCACAATGTCCACCATGCAATATGGCTGACTTGGAAGTCACCTATACAACATGGCAACCAGCACAATTTCCCCCATGCAATATGGCTGACTTGGAAGTCACCTATACAATACAACCAGCACAATGTCCCCCAAGCAATATGGCTGACTTGGAAGTCACCTATACAAGACAAGCAGCACAATGTCCCCCATGCAATATGGCTGACTTGGAAGTCACCTATAGGACATGGCCACCAGCACAATGTCCCCCATGCAATATGGCTGACTTGGAAGTCACCTATACAATGCAACCAGCACAATGTCCCCCATGCAATATGGCTGACTTGGAAGTCAGCTATACAATACAACCAGCACAATGTCCCCCAAGCAATATGGCTGACTTGGAAGTCACCTATAGAACATGGCCACCAGCACAATGTCCCCCAAGCAATATGGCTGACTTGGAAGTCACCTATAGAACATGGCAACCAGCACAATGTCCCCCAAGGAATATGGCTCACTTGGAAGTCACCTATACAATACAACCAGCACAATGTCCCCCATGCAATATGGCTGACTTGGAAGTCACCTATACAATACAACCAGCACAATGTCCCAAATGCAATATGGCTGACTTGGAAGTCACCTATAGAACATGGCCACCAGCACAATGTCCCCCATGAAATATGGCTGACTTGGAAGTCACCTATACAACATGGCAACCAGCACAATGTCCCCCATGCAATATGGCTGACTTGGAAGTCACCTATACAATACAACCAGCACAATGTCCCCCAAGCAATATGGCTGACTTGGAAGTCACCTATACAAGACAACCAGCACAATGTCCCCCATGCAATATGGCTGACTTGGAAGTCACCTATACAATACAACCAGCACAATGTCCCCCATGCAATATGGCTGATTTGGAAGTCACCTATACAACACAACCAGAACAATGTCCCCTATGCAATATGGCTGACTTGGAAGTCACCTATACAAGACAACCAGCACAATGTCCCAAATGCAATATGGCTGACTTGGAAGTCACCTATAGAACATGGCCACCAGCACAATGTCCCCCATGCAATATGGCTGACTTGGAAGTCACCTATACAACATGGCAACCAGCACAATGTCCCGCATGCAATATGGCTGACTTGGAAGTCACCTATACAATACAACCAGCACAATGTCCCCCAAGCAATATGGCTGACTTGGAAGTCACCTATACAAGACAACCAGCACAATGTCCCCCATGCAATATGGCTGACTTGGAAGTCACCTATAGGACATGGCCACCAGCACAATGTCCCCCATGCAATATGGCTGACTTGGAAGTCACCTATACAATACAAACAGCACAATGTCCCCCATGCAATCTGGCTGACTTGGAAGTCACCTATACAATACAACCAGCACAATGTCCCCCATGCAATATGGCTGATTTGGAAGCCACCTATACAACACAACCAGCACAATGTCCCCCATGCAATATGGCTGACTTGGAAGTCACCTATACAAGACAACCAGCACAATGTCCCCCATGCAATATGGCTGACTTGGAAGTCACCTATAGAACATGGCCACCAGCACAATGTCCCCCATGCAATATGGCTGACTTGGAAGTCACCTATACAACATGGCAACCAGCACAATGTCCCCCAAGCAATATGGCTGACTTGGAAGTCACCTATACAACATGGCAACCAGTGCAATGTCTACCAAGCAATATGGCTGACTTGGAAGTCACCTATATAACATGGCAACCAGCACAATGTCCCCCAAGCAATGTGGCTGACTTAAAAGTCACCTATACAAGACAACCAGCACAATTTCCCCCATGCAATATGGCTGACTTGGAAGTCACCTATAGGACATGGCAACCAGCACAATGTCCCCCATGCAATATGGCTGACTTGTAAGTCACCTATACAACATGGCAACCAGCACAATGTCCCCCATGCAATATGGCTGACTTGGAAGTCACCTATACAAGACAACCAGCACAATGTCCCCCATGCAATATGGCTGACTTGGAAGTCACCTATAGGACATGGCCACCAGCACAATGTCCCCCATGCAATATGGCTGACTTGGAAGTCACCTATACAATACAAACAGCACAATGTCCCCCATGCAATCTGGCTGACTTGGAAGTCACCTATACAATACAACCAGCACAATGTCCCCCATGCAATATGGCTGATTTGGAAGCCACCTATACAACACAACCAGCACAATGTCCCCCATGCAATATGGCTGACTTGGAAGTCACCTATACAAGACAACCAGCACAATGTCCCCCATGCAATATGGCTGACTTGGAAGTCACCTATAGAACATGGCCACCAGCACAATGTCCCCCATGCAATATGGCTGACTTGGAAGTCACCTATACAACATGGCAACCAGCACAATGTCCCCCAAGCAATATGGCTGACTTGGAAGTCACCTATACAACATGGCAACCAGCGCAATGTCTACCAAGCAACATGGCTGACTTGGAAGTCACCTATAGAACATGGCAACCAGCACAATGTCCCCCAAGCAATGTGGCTGACTTAAAAGTCACCTATACAAGACAACCAGCACAATTTCCCCCATGCAATATGGCTGACTTGGAAGTCACCTATAGGACATGGCAACCAGCACAATGTCCCCCATGCAATATGGCTGACTTGTAAGTCACCTATACAACATGGCAACCAGCACAATGTCCCCCATGCAATATGGCTGACTTGGAAGTCACCTATACAACATGGCAACCAGCACAATGTCCCCCATGCAATATGGCTGACTTGGAAGTCACCTTTACAACATGGCCACCAGCACAATGTCCCCCATGCAATATGGCTGATTTGGAAGTCACCTATACAATACAACCAGCACAATGTCCCCCAAGCAATATGGCTGACTTGGAAGTCACCTATACAAGACAACCAGCACAATGTCCCCCATGCAATATGGCTGACTTGGAAGTCACCTATACAATACAACCAGCACAATGTCCCCCATGCAATATGGCTGATTTGGAAGTCACCTATACAACACAACCAGAACAATGTCCCCCATGCAATATGGCTGACTTGGAAGTCACCTATACAAGACAACCAGCACAATGTCCCAAATGCAATATGGCTGACTTGGAAGTCACCTATAGAACATGGCCACCAGCACAATGTCCCCCATGCAATATGGCTGACTTGGAAGTCACCTATACAACATGGCAACCAGCACAATGTCCCCCATGCAATATGGCTGACTTGGAAGTCACCTATACAATACAACCAGCACAATGTCCCCCAAGCAATATGGCTGACTTGGAAGTCACCTATACAAGACAACCAGCACAATGTCCCCCATGCAATATGGCTGACTTGGAAGTCACCTATAGGACATGGCCACCAGCACAATGTCCCCCATGCAATATGGCTGACTTGGAAGTCACCTATACAATACAAACAGCACAATGTCCCCCATGCAATCTGGCTGACTTGGAAGTCACCTATACAATACAACCAGCACAATGTCCCCCATGCAATATGGCTGATTTGGAAGCCACCTATACAACACAACCAGCACAATGTCCCCCATGCAATATGGCTGACTTGGAAGTCACCTATACAAGACAACCAGCACAATGTCCCCCATGCAATATGGCTGACTTGGAAGTCACCTATAGAACATGGCCACCAGCACAATGTCCCCCATGCAATATGGCTGACTTGGAAGTCACCTATACAACATGGCAACCAGCACAATGTCCCCCAAGCAATATGGCTGACTTGGAAGTCACCTATACAACATGGCAACCAGCGCAATGTCTACCAAGCAATATGGCTGACTTGGAAGTCACCTATATAACATGGCAACCAGCACAATGTCCCCCAAGCAATGTGGCTGACTTAAAAGTCACCTATACAAGACAACCAGCACAATTTCCCCCATGCAATATGGCTGACTTGGAAGTCACCTATAGGACATGGCAACCAGCACAATGTCCCCCATGCAATATGGCTGACTTGTAAGTCACCTATACAACATGGCAACCAGCACAATGTCCCCCATGCAATATGGCTGACTTGGAAGTCACCTATACAAGACAACCAGCACAATGTCCCCCATGCAATATGGCTGACTTGGAAGTCACCTATAGGACATGGCCACCAGCACAATGTCCCCCATGCAATATGGCTGACTTGGAAGTCACCTATACAATACAAACAGCACAATGTCCCCCATGCAATCTGGCTGACTTGGAAGTCACCTATACAATACAACCAGCACAATGTCCCCCATGCAATATGGCTGATTTGGAAGCCACCTATACAACACAACCAGCACAATGTCCCCCATGCAATATGGCTGACTTGGAAGTCACCTATACAAGACAACCAGCACAATGTCCCCCATGCAATATGGCTGACTTGGAAGTCACCTATAGAACATGGCCACCAGCACAATGTCCCCCATGCAATATGGCTGACTTGGAAGTCACCTATACAACATGGCAACCAGCACAATGTCCCCCAAGCAATATGGCTGACTTGGAAGTCACCTATACAACATGGCAACCAGCGCAATGTCTACCAAGCAACATGGCTGACTTGGAAGTCACCTATAGAACATGGCAACCAGCACAATGTCCCCCAAGCAATGTGGCTGACTTAAAAGTCACCTATACAAGACAACCAGCACAATTTCCCCCATGCAATATGGCTGACTTGGAAGTCACCTATAGGACATGGCAACCAGCACAATGTCCCCCATGCAATATGGCTGACTTGTAAGTCACCTATACAACATGGCAACCAGCACAATGTCCCCCATGCAATATGCCTGACTTGGAAGTCACCTATACAACATGGCAACCAGCACAATGTCCCCCATGCAATATGGCTGACTTGGAAGTCACCTTTACAACATTGCCACCAGCACAATGTCCCCCATGCAATATGGCTGATTTGGAAGTCACCTATACAATACAACCAGCACAATGTCCCCCAAGCAATATGGCTGACTTGGAAGTCACCTATACAAGACAACCAGCACAATGTCCCCCATGCAATATGGCTGACTTGGAAGTCACCTATACAATACAACCAGCACAATGTCCCCCATGCAATATGGCTGATTTGGAAGTCACCTATACAACACAACCAGAACAATGTCCCCCATGCAATATGGCTGACTTGGAAGTCACCTATACAAGACAACCAGCACAATGTCCCAAATGCAATATGGCTGACTTGGAAGTCACCTATAGAACATGGCCACCAGCACAATGTCCCCCATGCAATATGGCTGACTTGGAAGTCACCTATACAACATGGCAACCAGCACAATGTCCCCCATGCAATATGGCTGACTTGGAAGTCACCTATACAATACAACCAGCACAATGTCCCCCAAGCAATATGGCTGACTTGGAAGTCACCTATACAAGACAACCAGCACAATGTCCCCCATGCAATATGGCTGACTTGGAAGTCACCTATAGGACATGGCCACCAGCACAATGTCCCCCATGCAATATGGCTGACTTGGAAGTCACCTATACAATACAACCAGCACAATGTCCCCCATGCAATATGCCTGACTTGGAAGTCACCTATACAAGACAACCAGCACAATGTCCCCCATGCAATATGGCTGACTTGGAAGTCACCTATAGAACATGGCCACTAGCACAATGTCCCCATGCAATATGGCTGACTTGGAATTCACCTATACAACATGGCAACCAGCACAATGTCCCCCAAGCAATATGGCTGACTTGGAAGTCACCTATACAACATGGCAACCAGCGCAATGTCTACCAAGCAATATGGCTGACTTGGAAGTCACCTATAGAACATGGCAACCAGCACAATGTCCCCCAAGCAATGTGGCTGACTTGGAAGTCACCTATAGGACATGGCAACCAGCACAATGTCCCCCATGCAATATGGCTGACTTGTAAGTCACCTATACAACATGGCAACCAGCACAATGTCCCCCATGCAATATGGCTGACTTGGAAGTCACCTATACAACATGGCAACCAGCACAATGTCCCCCATGCAATATGGCTGACTTGGAAGTCACCTTAACAACATGGCCACCAGCACAATGTCCCCCATGCAATATGGCTGACTTGGAAGTCACCTATACAATACAACCAGCACAATGTCCCCCATGCAACACGGCTGACTTGGAAGTCACCTATACAAGACAACCAGCACAATGTCCCCCATGCAATATGGCTGACTTGGAAGTCACCTATACAACACAACCAGCACAATGTCCCCCAAGCAATATGGCTCACTTGGAAGTCACCTATACAACATGGCAACCAGCACAATGTCCCCCATGCAATATGGCTGACTTGTAAGTCACCTATACAACATGGCAACCAGCACAATGTCCCCCATGCAATATGGCTGACTTGGAAGTCACCTATACAACATGGCAACCAGCACAATGTCCCCCATGCAATATGGCTGACTTGGAAGTCACCTTTACAACATGGCCACCAGCACAATGTCCCCCATGCAATATGGCTGACTTGGAAGTCACCTATACAATACAACCAGCACAATGTCCCCCATGCAACACGGCTGACTTGGAAGTCACCTATACAAGACAACCAGCACAATGTCCCCCATGCAATATGGCTGACTTGGAAGTCACCTATACAACACAACCAGCACAATGTCCCCCAAGCAATATGGCTCACTTGGAAGTCACCTATACAACATGGCAACCAGCACAATGTCCCCCATGCAATATGGCTGACTTGGAAGTCACCTATAGGACATGGCAACCAGCACAATGTCCCCCATGCAATATGGCTGACTTGGAAGTCACCTATAGAACATGGCCACCAGCACAATGTCCCCCAAGCAATATGGCTCACTTGGAAGTCACCTATACAATACAACCAGCACAATGTCCCCCATGCAATATGGCTGACTTGGAAGTCACCTATACAATACAACCAGCACAATGTCCCCCATGCAATATGGCTGACTTGGAAGTCACCTATACAACACAACCAGCACAATGTCCCCCATGCAATATGGCTGACTTGGAAGTCACCTATACAACACAACCAGCACAATGTCCCCCATGCAATATGGCTCACTTGGAAGTCACCTATACAACATGGCATCCAGCACAATGTCCCCCATGCAATATGGCTGACTTTGAAGTCACCTATACAACATGGCAACCAGCACAATGTCCCCCATGCACTATGGTTGACTTGGAAGTCACCTATACAACAGGGCAACCAGCACAATGTCCCTAATGCAATATGGTTGACTTGGAAGTCACCTATACAAGAAACCAGCACAATGTCCCCCATGCAATGTGGCTGACTTGGAAGTCACCCATAGAACATGGCCACCAGCACAATGTCCACCATGCAATATGGCTGACTTGGAAGTCACCTATACAACATGGCAACCAGCACAATGTCCCCCAAGCAATATGGCTCACTTGGAAGTCACCTATAGAACATGGCAACCAGCAGAATGTCCCCCAAGCAATATGGCTGACTTGGAAGTCACCTATACAACATGGCAAACCAGCACAATTTCCCCCATGCAATATGGTTTACTTGGAAGTCACCTATAGAACATGGCCACCAGCACAATTACGCTTATGAAATAGGCTTTTCAGCAACTTAGGCTTATTAAATAGGCTTATTTCAGCAACTTAGACTTATTAAATAGGTCTATTAAATAGGCTTATTAAATAGACTTATTAAATAGGCTCAATAAATAGGCTTATTAAATAGGCTTATTAAATAGGCTTATTAAATAGCCTCATTAAATAGGCTTATTTTAGCAACTTAGGCTTATTAAATAGGTTTATTTCAGCAACTTAGACTTATTAAATAGCCTTATTAAATAGGCTTATTTCAGCAACTTAGGCATATTAAATAGGCTTTTTCCAGCAACTTACGCTTATTAAATAGCCTTATTAAACAGGTTTATTTCAGCAACTTAGGCTTTTTAAATAGCATTTTTAAATAGGTTTATTTCAGCAACTTAGACTTATTAAATATACCTTTTTAAATAGGCTTAGTTCAGAAACTTAGGCTTTTTACATAGGCTTATTTCAGCAACTTAGGCTCATTAAATAGCCTTATTAAATAGGCTTATTAAATAGGCTTATTAAATAGGCTCAATAAATAGGCTTATTAAATAGGCGTATTAAATAGGCTTATTAAATAGGCGTATTAAATAGGCTTATTAAATAGGCTTATTAAATGGACTTATTAAATAGCCTCATTAAATAGGCTTATTTTAGCAACTTAGGCTTATTAAATAGGTTTATTTCAGCAACTTAGACTTATTAAATAGCCTTATTAAATAGACTTATTTCAGCAACTTAGGCATATTAAATAGGCTTTTTCCAGCAACTTACGCTTATTAAATAGCCTTATTAAACAGGTTTATTTCAGCAACTTAGGCTTTTTAAATAGCATTTTTAAATAGGTTTATTTCAGCAACTTAGACTTATTAAATATACCTTGTTAAATAGGCTTAGTTCAGAAACTTAGGCTTTTTACATAGGCTTATTTCAGCAACTTAGGCTCATTAAATAGCCTTATTAAATAGGCTTATTTCAGCAACTTAGGCTTATTAAATAGCCTTATTAAATAGACATTTCAGCAACTTAGGCTCATTAAATATGCTTATGAAATATGCTTATTTCTGCAACTTAGACTTATTAGATAGGCCTATTAAATAGGCTTATTTCAGCAACTTAGGCTTATTAAATATGCTTATTTCAGCAACTTAGGCGTATTAAATAGCATTATTAAATAGGTTTATTTCTGCAACTTAGACTTATTAAATAGCCTTATTAAATAGGCTTATTTCAGCAACTTAGGCTTATTAAATAGACTTATTTCAGCAAATTAGACTTATTAAAAAGGCTTATTTCAGCAACTTAGGCTTATGAAATAGGCTATTCAGCAACTTAGGCTTATTAAATAGGCTTATTTCAGCAACTTAGACTTATTAAATAGGTCTATTAAATAGGCTTATTAAATAGACTTATTAAATAGGCTCAATAAATAGGCTTATTAAATAGGCTTATTAAATAGGCTTATTAAATAGGCTCAATAAATAGGCTTATTAAATAGGCGTATTAAATAGGCTTATTAAATAGGTGTATTAAATAGGCTTATTAAATAGGCTTATTAAATGGACTTATTAAATAGCCTCATTAAATAGGCTTATTTTAGCAACTTAGGCTTATTAAAGAGGTTTATTTCAGCAACTTAGACTTATTAAATAGCCTTATTAAATAGGCTTATTTCAGCAACTTAGGCTTATTAAATAGGCTTATTCCAGCAACTTACGCTTATTAAATAGCCTTATTAAACAGGTTTATTTCAGCAACTTAGGCTTATTAAATAGCATTTTTAAATAGGTTTATTTCAGCAACTTAGACTTATTAAATATACCTTTTTAAATAGGCTTAGTTCAGAAACTTAGGCTTTTTACATAGGCTTATTTCAGCAACTTAGGCTCATTAAATAGCCTTATTAAATAGGCTTTTTTCAGCAACTTAGGCTTATTAAATAGCCTTATTAAATAGGCTTATTTTAGCAACTTAGACTTATTAAATCGACTTATTAAATAGACATTTCAGCAACTTAGGCTCATTAAATATGCTTATGAAATATGCTTATTTCTGCAACTTAGACTTATTAGATAGGCCTATTAAATAGGCTTATTTCAGCAACTTAGGCTTATTAAATATGCTTATTTCAGCAACTTAGGCGTATTAAATAGCATTATTAAATAGGTTTATTTCTGCAACTTAGACTTATTAAATAGCCTTATTAAATAGGCTTATTTCAGCAACTTAGGCTTATTAAATAGGCTTATTTCAGCAACTTATGCTTATTAAATAGCCTTATTAAACAGGTTTATTTCAGCAATTAAGGCTTATTAAATAGCATTTTTAAATAGGTTTATTTCAGCAACTTAGACTTATTAAATAGACCTTTTTATATAGGCTTAGTTCAGCAACATAGGCTTATTAAATAGGCTTATTTCAGCAACTTATGCTTATTAAATAGCCTTATTAATCAGGTTTATTTCAGCAACTTAGGCGTATTAAATAGCATTTTTAAATAGGTTTATTTCAGTAACTTAGACTTATTAAATAGACCTTTTTAAATAGGCTTAGTTCAGAAACGTAGGCTTATTAAATAGGCTTATTTCAGCAACTTAGGCTCATTAAATAGCCTCATTAAATAGGCTCATTTCAGCAACTTAGGCTTATTAAATAGCCTTATTAAATAGGCTTATTTTAGCAACTTAGACTTATTAAATCGACTTATTAAATAGACATTTCAGCAACTTAGGCTCATTAAATAGGCTTATGAAATATGCTTATTTCTGCAACTTAGACTTATTAGATAGGCCTATTAAATAGGCTTATTTCAGCAACTTAGGCTTATTAAATAGGTTTATTTCAGCAACTTAGACTTATTAAATAGGTCTATTAAATAGGCTTATTAAATAGACTTATTAAATAGGCTCAATAAATAGGCTTATTAAATAGGCTTATTAAATAGGCTTATTAAATAGGCTCAATAAATAGGCTTATTAAATAGGCGTATTAAATAGGCTTATTAAATAGGCGTATTAAATAGGCTTATTAAATAGGCTTATTAAATGGACTTATTAAATAGCCTCATTAAATAGGCTTATTTTAGCAACTTAGGCTTATTAAATAGGTTTATTTCAGCAACTTAGACTTATTAAATAGCCTTATTAAATAGGCTTATTTCAGCAACTTAGGCATATTAAATAGGCTTTTTTCAGCAACTTATGCTTATTAAATAGCCTTATTAAACAGGTTTATTTCAGCAACTTAGGCTTTTTAAATAGCATTTTTAAATAGGTTTATTTCAGCAACTTAGACTTATTAAATATACCTTTTTAAATAGGCTTAGTTCAGAAACTTAGGCTTTTTACATAGGCTTATTTCAGCAACTTAGGCTCATTAAATAGCCTTATTAAATAGGCTTATTTCAGCAACTTAGGCTTATAAATAGCCTTATTAAATAGACATTTCAGCAACTTAGGCTCATTAAATATGCTTATGAAATATGCTTATTTCTGCAACTTAGACTTATTAGATAGGCCTATTAAATAGGCTTATTTCAGCAACTTAGGCTTATTAAATATGCTTTTTTCAGCAACTTAGGCGTATTAAATAGCATTATTAAATAGGTTTATTTCTGCAACTTAGACTTATTAAATAGCCTTATTAAATAGGCTTATTTCAGCAACTTAGGCTTATTAAATAGACTTATTTCAGCAAATTAGACTTATTAAAAAGGCTTATTTCAGCAACTTAGGCTTATGAAATAGGCTTTTCAGCAACTTAGGCTTATTAAATAGGCTTATTTCAGCAACTTAGACTTATTAAATAGGTCTATTAAATAGGCTTATTAAATAGACTTATTAAATAGGCTCAATAAATAGGCTTATTAAATAGGCTTATTAAATAGGCTTATTAAATAGGCTCAATAAATAGGCTTATTAAATAGGCGTATTAAATAGGCTTATTAAATAGGTGTATTAAATAGGCTTATTAAATAGGCTTATTAAATGGACTTATTAAATAGCCTCATTAAATAGGCTTATTTTAGCAACTTAGGCTTATTAAATAGGTTTATTTCAGCAACTTAGACTTATTAAATAGACCTTTTTAAATAGGCTTAGTTCAGAAACGTAGGCTTATTAAATAGGCTTATTTCAGCAACTTAGGCTCATTAAATAGCCTCATTAAATAGGCTCATTTCAGCAACTTAGGCTTATTAAATAGCCTTATTAAATAGGCTTATTTTAGCAACTTAGACTTATTAAATCGACTTATTAAATAGACATTTCAGCAACTTAGGCTCATTAAATAGGCTTATGAAATATGCTTATTTCTGCAACTTAGACTTATTAGATAGGCCTATTAAATAGGCTTATTTCAGCAACTTAGGCTTATTAAATAGGTTTATTTCAGCAACTTAGACTTATTAAATAGCCTTATTTCAGCAACTTAGGCTTATTAAATAGCCTTAGTTCAGCAACTTAGACTTATTAAATAGGCTTATTCAGCAACTTAGGCTTATTAAATAGCCTTATTAAATAGGCTTATTTCAGCAACTTAGGCTTATTAAATAGGCTTATTTCAGCAACTTAGACTTATTAAAAAGGCTTATTTCAGCAACTTAGGCTTATGAAATAGGCTTTTCAGCAACGTAGGCTTATTAAATAGGCTTATTTCAGTAACTTAGACTTATTAAATAGGCCTATTAAATAGGCTTATTAAATAGACTGATTAAATAGGCTCATCAAATACTCATTTAATAGGCTTATTAAATAGGCTTATTAAATAGATTTATTAAATAGGCTCAATAAATAGGCTTATTAAATAGGCTTATTAAATAGGCTCAATAAATAGGCTTATTAAATAGGCTTATTAAATAGGCTTATTAAATAGACTTATTAAATAGGCGTATTAAATAGGCTTATTAAATAGACTTATTAAATAGCCCCATTAAATAGGCTTATTTGAGCAACTTAGGCTTTTTAAATAGGTTTATTTCAGCAACTCAGACTTATTAAATAGCCTTATTAAATAGGCTTATTTCAGCAACTTAGGCTTATTAAATAGGCTTATTTCAGCAACTTATGCTTATTAAATAGCATTATTAAACAGGTTTATTTCAGTAAACTTAGGCTTATTAAGTAGCATTTTTAAATAGGTTTATTTCATGAACTTAGACTTATTAAATATACCTTTTTAAATAGGCTTAGTTCAGAAACTTCGGCTTATTAAATAGGCTTATTTCAGCAACTTAGGCTCATTAAATAGCCTTATTAAATAGGCTTATTTCAGCAACTTAGGCTTATTAAATAGCCTTATTAAATAGGCTTATTTTAGCAACTTAGACTTATTAAATCGACATTAAATAGACATTTCAGCAACTTAGGCTCATTAAATAGGCTTATGAAATATGCTTATTTCTGCAACTTAGACTTATTAGATAGGCCTATTAAATAGGCTTATTTTAGCAACTTAGGCTTATTAAATATGCTTATTTCAGCAACTTAGGCGTATTAAATAGCATTATTAAATAGGTTTATTTCTGCAACTTAGACTTATTAAATAGCCTTATTAAATAGGCTTATTTCAGCAACTTAGGCTTATTAAATAGGCTTATTTCAGCAACTTATGCTTATTAAATAGCCTTATTAAACAGGTTTATTTCAGCAATTTAGGCTTATTAAATTGCATTTTTAAATAGGTTTATTTCAGCAACTTAGACTTATTAAATAGACCTTTTTATATAGGCTTATTTCAGCAACGTAGGCTTATTAAAAAGGCTTATTTCAGCAACTTATGCTTATTAAATAGCCTTATTAATCAGGTTTATTTCAGCAACTTAGGCGTATTAAATAGCATTATTAAATAGGTTTATTTCTGCAACTTAGACTTATTAAATAGCCTTATTAAATAGGCTTATTTCAGCAACTTAGGCATATTAAATAGGCTTTTTTCAGCAACTTATGCTTATTAAATAGCCTTATTAAACAGGTTTATTTCAGCAACTTAGGCTTTTTAAATAGCATTTTTAAATAGGTTTATTTCAGCAACTTAGACTTATTAAATATACCTTTTTAAATAGGCTTAGTTCAGAAACTTAGGCTTTTTACATAGGCTTATTTCAGCAACTTAGGCTCATTAAATAGCCTTATTAAATAGGCTTATTTCAGCAACTTAGGCTTATAAATAGCCTTATTAAATAGACATTTCAGCAACTTAGGCTCATTAAATATGCTTATGAAATATGCTTATTTCTGCAACTTAGACTTATTAGATAGGCCTATTAAATAGGCTTATTTCAGCAACTTAGGCTTATTAAATATGCTTTTTTCAGCAACTTAGGCGTATTAAATAGCATTATTAAATAGGTTTATTTCTGCAACTTAGACTTATTAAATAGCCTTATTAAATAGGCTTATTTCAGCAACTTAGGCTTATTAAATAGACTTATTTCAGCAAATTAGACTTATTAAAAAGGCTTATTTCAGCAACTTAGGCTTATGAAATAGGCTTTTCAGCAACTTAGGCTTATTAAATAGGCTTATTTCAGCAAGTTAGACTTATTAAATAGGTCTATTAAATAGGCTTATTAAATAGACTTATTAAATAGGCTCAATAAATAGGCTTATTAAATAGGCTTATTAAATAGGCTTATTAAATAGGCTCAATAAATAGGCTTATTAAATAGGCGTATTAAATAGGCTTATTAAATAGGTGTATTAAATAGGCTTATTAAATAGGCTTATTAAATGGACTTATTAAATAGCCTCATTAAATAGGCTTATTTTAGCAACTTAGGCTTATTAAATAGGTTTATTTCAGCAACTTAGACTTATTAAATAGCCTTATTAAATAGGCTTATTTCAGCAACTTAGGCTTATTAAATAGGCTTATTCCAGCAACTTACGCTTATTAAATAGCCTTATTAAACAGGTTTATTTCAGCAACTTAGGCTTATTAAATAGCATTTTTAAATAGGTTTATTTCAGCAACTTAGACTTATTAAATATACCTTTTTAAATAGGCTTAGTTCAGAAACTTAGGCTTTTTACATAGGCTTATTTCAGCAACTTAGGCTCATTAAATAGCCTTATTAAATAGGCTTTTTTCAGCAACTTAGGCTTATTAAATAGCCTTATTAAATAGGCTTATTTTAGCAACTTAGACTTATTAAATCGACTTATTAAATAGACATTTCAGCAACTTAGGCTCATTAAATATGCTTATGAAATATGCTTATTTCTGCAACTTAGACTTATTAGATAGGCCTATTAAATAGGCTTATTTCAGCAACTTAGGCTTATTAAATATGCTTATTTCAGCAACTTAGGCGTATTAAATAGCATTATTAAATAGGTTTATTTCTGCAACTTAGACTTATTAAATAGCCTTATTAAATAGGCTTATTTCAGCAACTTAGGCTTATTAAATAGGCTTATTTCAGCAACTTATGCTTATTAAATAGCCTTATTAAACAGGTTTATTTCAGCAATTAAGGCTTATTAAATAGCATTTTTAAATAGGTTTATTTCAGCAACTTAGACTTATTAAATAGACCTTTTTATATAGGCTTAGTTCAGCAACATAGGCTTATTAAATAGGCTTATTTCAGCAACTTATGCTTATTAAATAGCCTTATTAATCAGGTTTATTTCAGCAACTTAGGCGTATTAAATAGCATTTTTAAATAGGTTTATTTCAGTAACTTAGACTTATTAAATAGACCTTTTTAAATAGGCTTAGTTCAGAAACGTAGGCTTATTAAATAGGCTTATTTCAGCAACTTAGGCTCATTAAATAGCCTCATTAAATAGGCTCATTTCAGCAACTTAGGCTTATTAAATAGCCTTATTAAATAGGCTTATTTTAGCAACTTAGACTTATTAAATCGACTTATTAAATAGACATTTCAGCAACTTAGGCTCATTAAATAGGCTTATGAAATATGCTTATTTCTGCAACTTAGACTTATTAGATAGGCCTATTAAATAGGCTTATTTCAGCAACTTAGGCTTATTAAATAGGTTTATTTCAGCAACTTAGACTTATTAAATAGCCTTATTTCAGCAACTTAGGCTTATTAAATAGCCTTAGTTCAGCAACTTAGACTTATTAAATAGGCTTATTCAGCAACTTAGGCTTATTAAATAGCCTTATTAAATAGGCTTATTTCAGCAACTTAGGCTTATTAAATAGGCTTATTTCAGCAACTTAGACTTATTAAAAAGGCTTATTTCAGCAACTTAGGCTTATGAAATAGGCTTTTCAGCAACGTAGGCTTATTAAATAGGCTTATTTCAGTAACTTAGACTTATTAAATAGGCCTATTAAATAGGCTTATTAAATAGACTGATTAAATAGGCTCATCAAATACTCATTTAATAGGCTTATTAAATAGGCTTATTAAATAGATTTATTAAATAGGCTCAATAAATAGGCTTATTAAATAGGCTTATTAAATAGGCTCAATAAATAGGCTTATTAAATAGGCTTATTAAATAGGCTTATTAAATAGACTTATTAAATAGGCGTATTAAATAGGCTTATTAAATAGACTTATTAAATAGCCCCATTAAATAGGCTTATTTGAGCAACTTAGGCTTTTTAAATAGGTTTATTTCAGCAACTCAGACTTATTAAATAGCCTTATTAAATAGGCTTATTTCAGCAACTTAGGCTTATTAAATAGGCTTATTTCAGCAACTTATGCTTATTAAATAGCATTATTAAACAGGTTTATTTCAGTAAACTTAGGCTTATTAAGTAGCATTTTTAAATAGGTTTATTTCATGAACTTAGACTTATTAAATATACCTTTTTAAATAGGCTTAGTTCAGAAACTTCGGCTTATTAAATAGGCTTATTTCAGCAACTTAGGCTCATTAAATAGCCTTATTAAATAGGCTTATTTCAGCAACTTAGGCTTATTAAATAGCCTTATTAAATAGGCTTATTTTAGCAACTTAGACTTATTAAATCGACATTAAATAGACATTTCAGCAACTTAGGCTCATTAAATAGGCTTATGAAATATGCTTATTTCTGCAACTTAGACTTATTAGATAGGCCTATTAAATAGGCTTATTTTAGCAACTTAGGCTTATTAAATATGCTTATTTCAGCAACTTAGGCGTATTAAATAGCATTATTAAATAGGTTTATTTCTGCAACTTAGACTTATTAAATAGCCTTATTAAATAGGCTTATTTCAGCAACTTAGGCTTATTAAATAGGCTTATTTCAGCAACTTATGCTTATTAAATAGCCTTATTAAACAGGTTTATTTCAGCAATTTAGGCTTATTAAATTGCATTTTTAAATAGGTTTATTTCAGCAACTTAGACTTATTAAATAGACCTTTTTATATAGGCTTATTTCAGCAACGTAGGCTTATTAAAAAGGCTTATTTCAGCAACTTATGCTTATTAAATAGCCTTATTAATCAGGTTTATTTCAGCAACTTAGGCGTATTAAATAGCATTATTAAATAGGTTTATTTCTGCAACTTAGACTTATTAAATAGCCTTATTAAATAGGCTTATTTCAGCAACTTAGGCATATTAAATAGGCTTTTTTCAGCAACTTATGCTTATTAAATAGCCTTATTAAACAGGTTTATTTCAGCAACTTAGGCTTTTTAAATAGCATTTTTAAATAGGTTTATTTCAGCAACTTAGACTTATTAAATAGACCTTTTTATATAGGCTTAGTTCAGCAACATAGGCTTATTAAATAGGCTTATTTCAGCAACTTAAGCTCATTAAATAGCCTCATTAAATAGGCTCATTTCAGCAACTTAGGCTTATTAAATAGCCTTATTAAATAGGCTTATTTTAGCAACTTAGACTTATTAAATCGACTTATTAAATAGACATTTCAGCAACTTAGGCTCATTAAATAGGCTTATGAAATATGCTTATTTCTGCAACTTAGACTTATTAGATAGGCCTATTAAATAGGCTTATTTCAGCAACTTAGGCTTATTAAATAGGTTTATTTCAGCAACTTAGACTTATTAAATAGCCTTATTTCAGCAACTTAGGCTTATTAAATAGGCTCATTTCAGCAACTTAGGCTTATTAAATAGCCTTAGTTCAGCAACTTAGACTTATTAAATAGGCTTATTCAGCAACTTAGGCTTATTAAATAGCCTTATTAAATAGGCTTATTTCAGCAACTTAGGCTTATTAAATAGGCTTATTTCAGCAACTTAGACTTATTAAAAAGGCTTATTTCAGCAACTTAGGCTTATGAAATAGGCTTTTCAGCAACGTAGGCTTATTAAATAGGCTTATTTCAGTAACTTAGACTTATTAAATAGGCCTATTAAATAGGCTTATTAAATAGACTGATTAAATAGGCTCATCAAATACTCATTTAATAGGCTTATTAAATAGGCTTATTAAATAGATTTATTAAATAGGCTCAATAAATAGGCTTATTAAATAGGCTTATTAAATAGGCTCAATAAATAGGCTTATTAAATAGGCTTATTAAATAGGCTTATTAAATAGACTTATTAAATAGGCGTATTAAATAGGCTTATTAAATAGACTTATTAAATACCCCCATTAAATAGGCTTATTTGAGCAACTTAGGCTTTTTAAATAGGTTTATTTCAGCAACTCAGACTTATTAAATAGCCTTATTAAATAGGCTTATTTCAGCAACTTAGGCTTATTAAATAGGCTTATTTCAGCAACTTATGCTTATTAAATAGCATTATTAAACAGGTTTATTTCAGTAAACTTAGGTTTATTAAGTAGCATTTTTAAATAGGTTTATTTCATGAACTTATACTTATTAAATATACCTTTTTAAATAGGCTTAGTTCAGAAACTTCGGCTTATTAAATAGCCTTAGTTCAGCAACTTAGACTTTTTAAATAGGCTTATTCAGCAACTTAGGCGTATTAAATAGCCTTATTAAATAGGCTTATTTCAGCAACTTAGGCTTATTAAATAGACTTATTTCAGCAAATTAGACTTATTTAAAAGGCTTATTTCAGCAACTTACGCTTATGAAATAGGCTTTTCAGCAACTTAGGCTTATTAAATAGGCTTATTTCAGCAACTTAGACTTATTAAATAGGTCTATTAAATAGGCTTATTAAATAGACTTATTAAATAGGCTCAATAAATAGGCTTATTAAATAGGCTTATTAAATAGGCTTATTAAATAGGCTCAATAAATAGGCTTATTAAATAGGCGTATTAAATAGGCTTATTAAATAGGCGTATTAAATAGGCTTATTAAATAGGCTTATTAAATGGACTTATTAAATAGCCTCATTAAATAGGCTTATTTTAGCAACTTAGGCTTATTAAATAGGTTTATTTCAGCAACTTAGACTTATTAAATAGCCTTATTAAATAGGCTTATTTCAGCAACTTAGGCATATTAAATAGGCTTTTTCCAGCAACTTACGCTTATTAAATAGCCTTATTAAACAGGTTTATTTCAGCAACTTAGGCTTTTTAAATAGCATTTTTAAATAGGTTTATTTCAGCAACTTAGACTTATTAAATATACCTTTTTAAATAGGCTTAGTTCAGAAACTTAGGCTTTTTACATAGGCTTATTTCAGCAACTTAGGCTCATTAAATAGCCTTATTAAATAGGCTTATTTCAGCAACTTAGGCTTATTAAATAGCCTTATTAAATAGACATTTCAGCAACTTAGGCTCATTAAATATGCTTATGAAATATGCTTATTTCTGCAACTTAGACTTATTAGATAGGCCTATTAAATAGGCTTATTTCAGCAACTTAGGCTTATTAAATATGCTTATTTCAGCAACTTAGGCGTATTAAATAGCATTATTAAATAGGTTTATTTCTGCAACTTAGACTTATTAAATAGCCTTATTAAATAGGCTTATTTCAGCAACTTAGGCTTATTAAATAGACTTATTTCAGCAAATTAGACTTATTAAAAAGGCTTATTTCAGCAACTTAGGCTTATGAAATAGGCTTTTCAGCAACTTAGGCTTATTAAATAGGCTTATTTCAGCAACTTAGACTTATTAAATAGGTCTATTAAATAGGCTTATTAAATAGACTTATTAAATAGGCTCAATAAATAGGCTTATTAAATACGCTTATTAAATAGGCTTATTAAATAGGCTCAATAAATAGGCTTATTAAATAGGCGTATTAAATAGGCTTATTAAATAGGTGTATTAAATAGGCTTATTAAATAGGCTTATTAAATGGACTTATTAAATAGCCTCATTAAATAGGCTTATTTTAGCAACTTAGGCTTATTAAATAGGTTTATTTCAGCAACTTAGACTTATTAAATAGCCTTATTAAATAGGCTTATTTCAGCAACTTAGGCTTATTAAATAGGCTTATTCCAGCAACTTACGCTTATTAAATAGCCTTATTAAACAGGTTTATTTCAGCAACTTAGGCTTATTAAATAGCATTTTTAAATAGGTTTATTTCAGCAACTTAGACTTATTAAATATACCTTTTTAAATAGGCTTAGTTCAGAAACTTAGGCTTTTTACATAGGCTTTTTTCAGCAACTTAGGCTTATTAAATAGCCTTATTAAATAGGCTTATTTTAGCAACTTAGACTTATTAAATCGACTTATTAAATAGACATTTCAGCAACTTAGGCTCATTAAATATGCTTATGAAATATGCTTATTTCTGCAACTTAGACTTATTAGATAGGCCTATTAAATAGGCTTATTTCAGCAACTTAGGCTTATTAAATATGCTTATTTCAGCAACTTAGGCGTATTAAATAGCATTATTAAATAGGTTTATTTCTGCAACTTAGACTTATTAAATAGCCTTATTAAATAGGCTTATTTCAGCAACTTAGGCTTATTAAATAGGCTTATTTCAGCAACTTATGCTTATTAAATAGCCTTATTAAACAGGTTTATTTCAGCAATTAAGGCTTATTAAATAGCATTTTTAAATAGGTTTATTTCAGCAACTTAGACTTATTAAATAGACCTTTTTATATAGGCTTAGTTCAGCAACATAGGCTTATTAAATAGGCTTATTTCAGCAACTTATGCTTATTAAATAGCCTTATTAATCAGGTTTATTTCAGCAACTTAGGCGTATTAAATAGCATTTTTAAATAGGTTTATTTCAGTAACTTAGACTTATTAAATAGACCTTTTTAAATAGGCTTAGTTCAGAAACGTAGGCTTATTAAATAGGCTTATTTCAGCAACTTAGGCTCATTAAATAGCCTTATTAAATAGACATTTCAGCAACTTAGGCTCATTAAATAGGCTTATGAAATATGCTTATTTCTGAAACTTAGACTTATTAGATAGGCCTATTAAATAGGCTTATTTCAGCAACTTAGGCTTATTAAATAGGTTTATTTCAGCAACTTAGACTTATTAAATAGCCTTATTTCAGCAACTTAGGCTTATTAAATAGGCTCATTTCAGCAACTTAGGCTTATTAAATAGCCTTAGTTCAGCAACTTAGACTTATTAAATAGGCTTATTCAGCAACTTAGGCTTATTAAATAGCCTTATTAAATAGGCTTATTTCAGCAACTTAGGCTTATTAAATAGGCTTATTTCAGCAACTTAGACTTATTAAAAAGGCTTATTTCAGCAACTTAGGCTTATGAAGTAGGCTTTTCAGCAACGTAGGCTTATTAAATAGGCTTATTTCAGTAACTTAGACTTATTAAATAGGCCTATTAAATAGGCTTATTAAATAGACTGATTAAATAGGCTCATCAAATACTCATTTAATAGGCTTATTAAATAGGCTTATTAAATAGATTTATTAAATAGGCTCAATAAATAGGCTTATTAAATAGGCTTATTAAATAGGCTCAATAAATAGGCTTATTAAATAGGCGTATTAAATAGGCTTATTAAATAGACTTATTAAATAGCCCCATTAAATAGGCTTATTTGAGCAACTTAGGCTTTTTAAATAGGTTTATTTCAGCAACTCAGACTTATTAAATAGCCTTATTAAATAGGCTTATTTCAGCAACTTAGGCTTATTAAATAGGCTTATTTCAGCAACTTATGCTTATTAAATAGCATTATTAAACAGGTTTATTTCAGTAAACTTAGGCTTATTAAGTAGCATTTTTAAATAGGTTTATTTCATGAACTTAGACTTATTAAATATACCTTTTTAAATAGGCTTAGTTCAGAAACTTCGGCTTATTAAATAGGCTTATTTCAGCAACTTAGGCTTATTAAATAGCCTTATTAAATAGGCTTATTTTAGCAACTTAGACTTATTAAATCGACATTAAATAGACATTTCAGCAACTTAGGCTCATTAAATTGGCTTATGAAATATGCTTATTTCTGCAACTTAGACTTATTAGATAGGCCTATTAAATAGGCTTATTTTAGCAACTTAGGCTTATTAAATATGCTTATTTCAGCAACTTAGGCGTATTAAATAGCATTATTAAATAGGTTTATTTCTGCAACTTAGACTTATTAAATAGCCTTATTAAATAGGCTTATTTCAGCAACTTAGGCTTATTAAATAGGCTTATTTCAGCAACTTATGCTTATTAAATAGCCTTATTAAACAGGTTTATTTCAGCAATTTAGGCTTATTAAATTGCATTTTTAAATAGGTTTATTTCAGCAACTTAGACTTATTAAATAGACCTTTTTATATAGGCTTATTTCAGCAACGTAGGCTTATTAAAAAGGCTTATTTCAGCAGCTTATGCTTATTAAATAGCCTTATTAATCAGGTTTATTTCAGCAACTTAGGCGTATTAAATAGCATTTTAAATAGGTTTATTTCAGCAACTTAGACTTATTAAATAGCCTTATTAAATAGGCTTATTTTAGCAACTTAGACATTAAATTGACTTATTAAATAGACATTTCAGCAACTTAGGCTCATTAAATAGGCTTGTGAAATATGCTCATTTCTGAAACTTAGAATTATTAGATAGGACTATTAAATAGGCTTATTTCAGCAACTTAGGCTTATTAAATAGGCTTATTTCAGCAACTTAGGCTTATTAAATAGGCTTATTAAATAGGCTTATTTCAACAACTTGGGCTTATTAAATAGGCTTATTTCAGCAACTTACGCTTATTAAATAGCCTTATTAAATAGGCTTATTTTAGCAACTTAGGCTTATTAAATAGCCTAATTAAGTAGGCTTATTTCAGCAACTTGGGCTTATTAAATAGGCTTATTTCAGCAACTTAGGCTTATTAAATATCCTTATTTCAGTAACTTAGACTTATTAAATAGGCTTATCTCAGCAACTTAGGCTTATTAAATAGGCTTATTTCAGCAACTTATGTTCATTAAATATACTTATTTCAGCAACTTAGGCTTATTAAATAGGCTTATTTCAGCAACTTAGACTTATTAAATAGCCTTATTTCAACATCTTAGGCTTATTAAATAGGCTTATTTCAGCAACTTAGGCTTATTAAATAGCCTTATTTAAGCAACTTAGACTTATTAAATAGGCTTATTCAGCAACTTAGGCTTATTAAATAGGCTTATTCAGCAACTTAGGCTTATTAAATAGGCTTATTAAATAGGCTTATTTCAGCAACTTAGGCTTATTAAATAGGCTTATTCAGCAACTTAGGCTTATTAATTAGGCTCATTAAATACTTATTAAATAGGCTTATTAAACAGGCTTATTAAATAGACTTATTAAATAGGCTCAATAAATAGGCTTATTAAATAGGCTCATTAAATAGGCTTAATAAATAGGCTTATTAAATAGGCTTATTAAATAGGCATATTAAATAGACTTATTAAATAGGCTTATTAAATAGGCTTATTAAATAGGCTTAATAAATAGGCTTATTAAATAGGCTCAATAAATAGGCTTATTAAATAGGCTCATTAAATACTTATTAAATAGGCTGATTAAATAGACTTATTAAATAGACTTATTAAATAGGCTTATTAAATAGGCTTATTAAATAGGCTTATTAAATAGGCTTATTAAATAGACGTATTAAATAGCCTCATTAAATAGGCTCATTTCAGCAACTTGGGCTTATTAAATAGCCTTATTTCAGCAACTTAGACTTATTAAATATGCTTATTCAGCAACTTAGGCTTATTAAATAGCCTTATTAAATAGGCTTATTTCAGCAACTTAGGTTTATTAAATAGGCTTATTTCAGCAACTTAGACTTATGAAATAGGCTTATTCAGCAACTTAGGCTTATTAAATAGGCTTATTTCAGCAACGTAGACTTATTAAATAGGCCTATTAAATAGGCTTATTAAATAGACTGATTAAATAGGCTCAATAAATACTTATTAAATAGGCTTATTAAATAGGCTTATTAAATAGACTTATTAAATAGGCTCAATAAATAGGCTCATTAAATAGGCTTATTAAATAGGCTTATTAAATAGGCTTATTAAATAGGCTTATTAAATAGGCTCAATAAATAGGCTCATTAAATAGGCTTATTAAATAGGCTTATTAAATAGGCTTATTAAATAGGCGTATTAAATAGGCTTATTAAATAGACTTATTAAATAGCCTAATTAAATAGGCTTATTTTAGCAACTTAGGCTTTTTAAATAGGTTTATTTCAGCAACTTAGACTTATTAAATAGCCTTATTAAATAGGCTTATTTCAGCAACTTAGGCTTATTAAATAGGCTTATTAAATAGGCTTAATAAATAGGCTTATTAAATAGGCTCAATAAAAAGGCTTAATAAATAGGCTCATTGAATACTCTTTAAATAGGCTTATTAAATAGACTTATTAAATAGACTTATTAAATAGGCTTATTAAATAGGCTTATTAAATAGGCTTATTAAATAGGCTTATTAAATAGACTTATTAAATAGCCTCATTAAATAGGCTTATTTTAGCAACTTAGGCTTATTAAATAGGCTTATTTCAGCAAATTAGACTTATTAAATAGCCTTATTTCAGCAACTTAGGCTTATTAGATAGGCTTATCTCAGCAACTTAGGCTTATTAAATAGTGTTATTTCAGCAACTTAGGCTTATTAAATAGGCTTATTAAATAGGCTTATTTCAGCAACGTAGGCTTATTAAATAGGCTTATTCAGCAACTTAGGCTTATTAAATAGGCTCATTAAATACTTATTAAATAGGCTCATTAAACAGGCTTATTAAATAGACTTATTAAATAGGCTCAATAAATAGGCTTATTAAATAGGCTCATTAAATATGCTTAATAAATAGGCTTATCAACTAGGCTTATTAAATAGGCTCATTAAATAGGCTTATTAAATAGACTTATTAAATAGGCTTATTAAATAGGCTTATTAAATAGGCTTATTAAATAGGCTTATTAAATAGGCTTATTAAATAGACTTATTAAATAGCCTCATTAAATAGTCTTATTTTAGCAACTTAGGCTTAATAAAAAGGCTAATTTCAGCAACTTAGGCTTATTAAATAGCCTTATTTCAGCAACTTAGACTTATTAAATAGGCTTATTCAGCAACTTAGGCTTATCAAATAGCCTTATTAAATAGACTTATTTTAGCAACTTAGGCTTATTAAATAGGCTTATTAAATAGACTTATTAAATAGCCTCATTAAATAGTCTTATTTTAGCAACTTAGGCTTAATAAAAAGGCTAATTTCAGCAACTTAGGCTTATTAAATAGCCTTATTTCAGCAACTTAGACTTATTAAATAGGCTTATTCAGCAACTTAGGCTTATCAAATAGCCTTATTAAATAGACTTATTTTAGCAACTTAGGCTTATTAAATAGGCTTATTTCAGCAACTTAGACTTATTAAAAAGCCTTATTTCAGCAACTTAGTCTTATGAAATAGGCTTATTTCAGCAACTTGGGCTTATTAAATAGGCTTATTTCAGCAACTTAGGCTTATTAATTAGGCTCATTAAATACTTATTAAATAGGCTTATTAAACAGGCTTATTAAATAGGCTTAATAAATAGGCTTATTAAATAGGCTTATTAAATAGGCTTATTAAATAGACTTATTAAATAGGTTTATTAAATAGGCTTATTAAATAGGCTTAATAAATAGGCTTATTAAATAGGCTCAATAAATAGGCTTATTAAATATGCTCAATAAATACTTATTAAATAGGCTTATTAAATAGGCTTATTACATAGACTTATTAAATAGGATCAATCAATAGGCTTATTAAATAGGCTTATTAAATAGGCTTATTAAATAGGCTCAATAAATAGGCTCATTAAATAGGCGTATTAAATAGGCTTATTAAATAGACTTATTAAATAGCCTAATTAAATAGGCTTATTTTAGCAACTTAGGCTTATTAAATAGGCTTATTAAATAGGCTTAATAAATAGGCTTATTAAATAGGCTCAATAAAAAGGCTTAATAAATAGGCTCATTGAATACTCTTTAAATAGGCTTATTAAATAGACTTATTAAATAGACTTATTAAATAGGCTTATTAAATAGGCTTATTAAATAGGCTTATTAAATAGGCTTATTAAATAGACTTATTAAATAGCCTCATTAAATAGGCTTATTTTAGCAACTTAGGCTTATTAAATAGGCTTATTTCAGCAACTTAGACTTATTAAATAGCCTTATTTCAGCAACTTAGGCTTATTAAATAGGCTCATTTCAGCAACTTAAGCTTATTAAATAGCCTTATTTCAGCAACTTAGACTTATTAAATAGGCTTATTTCAGCAACTTACGCTGATTAAATAGGCTCATTTCAGCAACTTAGACTTATTAAATAGCCTTATTTCAGCAACTTAGACTTATTAAATAGGCTTATTTCAGCAACTTATGCTTATTAAATATACTTATTTCAGCAACTTAGGCTTATTAAATAGGCTTATTTCAGCAACTTAGACTTATTAAATAGCCTTATTTCAGCAACTTAGGCTTATTAGATAGGCTTATCTCAGCAACTTAGGCTTATTAAATAGCGTTATTTCAGCAACTTAGACATATTAAATAGGCTTATTTCAGCATCTTAGGCTTATTAAATAGGCTTATTCAGCAACTTAGGCTTATTAAATAGGCTTATTAAATAGGCTTATTTCAGCAACGTAGGCTTATTAAATAGGCTTATTCAGCAACTTAGGCTTATTAAATAGGCTCATTAAATACTTATTAAATAGGCTCATTAAACAGGCTTATTAAATAGACTTATTAAATAGGCTCAATAAATAGGCTTATTAAATAGGCTCATTAAATATGCTTAATAAATAGGCTTATCAACTAGGCTTATTAAATAGGCTCATTAAATAGGCTTATTAAATAGACTTATTAAATAGGCTTATTAAATAGGCTTATTAAATAGGCTTAATAAATAGGCTGATTAAATAGGCTCAACAAATAGGCTTATTAAATAGGCTCATTAAATACTTATTAAATAGGCATATTAAATAGACTTATTAAATAGACTTATTAAATAGGCATATTAAATAGGCTTATTAAATAGGCTTATTAAATAGGCATATTAAATAGACTTATTAAATAGCCTCATTAAATAGTCTTATTTTAGCAACTTAGGCTTAATAAAAAGGCTCATTTCAGCAACTTAGGCTTATTAAATAGCCTTATTTCAGCAACTTAGACTTATTAAATAGGCTTATTCAGCAACTTAGGCTTATCAAATAGCCTTATTAAATAGACTTATTTTAGCAACTTAGGCTTATTAAATAGGCTTATTTCAGCAACTTAGACTTATTAAAAAGCCTTATTTCAGCAACTTAGTCTTATGAAATAGGCTTATTTCAGCAACTTAGGCTTATTAAACAGCCTTATTAAATAGGCTTATTTCAGCAACTTGGGCTTATTAAATAGGCTTATTTCAGCAACTTAGGCTTATTAATTAGGCTCATTAAATACTTATTAAATAGGCTTATTAAACAGGCTTATTAAATAGACTTATTAAATAGGCTCAATAAATAGGCTTATTAAATAGGCTCATTAAATAGGCTTAATAAATAGGCTTATTAAATAGGCTTATCAAATAGGGTTATTAAATAGACTTATTAAATACGCTTATTAAATAGGCTTATTAAATAGGCTTATTAAATAGGCTTATTAAATAGGCTTATTAAATAGACTTATTAAATAGCCTCATTAAATAGTCTTATTTTAGCAACTTAGGCTTAATAAAAAGGCTAATTTCAGCAACTTAGGCTTATTAAATAGCCTTATTTTAGCAACTTAGGCTTATTAAATAGGCTTATTTCAGCAACTTAGACTTATTAAAAAGCCTTATTTCAGCAACTTAGTCTTATGAAATAGGCGTATTTCAGCAACTTAGGCTTATTAAACAGCCTTATTAAATAGGCTTATTTCAGCAACTTGGGCTTATTAAATAGGCTTATTTCAGCAACTTAGGCTTATTAATTAGGCTCATTAAATACTTATTAAATAGGCTTATTAAACAGGCTTATTAAATAGGCTTAATAAATAGGCTTATTAAATAGGCTTATTAAATAGGCTTATTAAATAGACTTATTAAATAGGCTTATTAAATAGGCTTATTAAATAGGCTTAATAAATAGGCTTATTAAATAGGCTCAATAAATAGGCTTATTAAATAGGCTCAATAAATACTTATTAAATAGGCTTATTAAATAGGCTTATTACATAGACTTATTAAATAGGATCAATCAATAGGCTTATTAAATAGGCTTATTAAATAGGCTTATTAAATAGGCTCAATAAATAGGCTCATTAAATAGGCGTATTAAATAGGCTTATTAAATAGACTTATTAAATAGCCTAATTAAATAGGCTTATTTTAGCAACTTAGGCTTATTAAATAGGCTTATTAAATAGGCTTAATAAATAGGCTTATTAAATAGGCTCAATAAAAAGGCTTAATAAATAGGCTCATTGAATACTCTTTAAATAGGCTTATTAAATAGACTTATTAAATAGACTTATTAAATAGGCTTATTAAATAGGCTTATTAAATAGGCTTATTAAATAGGCTTATTAAATAGACTTATTAAATAGCCTCATTAAATAGGCTTATTTTAGCAACTTAGGCTTATTAAATAGGCTTATTTCAGCAACTTAGACTTATTAAATAGCCTTATTTCAGCAACTTAGGCTTATTAAATAGGATCATTTCAGCAACTTAAGCTTATTAAATAGCCTTATTTCAGCAACTTAGACTTATTAAATAGGCTTATTTCAGCAACTTACGCTGATTAAATAGGCTCATTTCAGCAACTTAGACTTATTAAATAGCCTTATTTCAGCAACTTAGACTTATTAAATAGGCTTATTTCAGCAACTTATGCTTATTAAATATACTTATTTCAGCAACTTAGGCTTATTAAATAGGCTTATTTCAGCAACTTAGACTTATTAAATAGCCTTATTTCAGCAACTTAGGCTTATTAGATAGGCTTATCTCAGCAACTTAGGCTTATTAAATAGCGTTATTTCAGCAACTTAGACATATTAAATAGGCTTATTTCAGCATCTTAGGCTTATTAAATAGGCTTATTCAGCAACTTAGGCTTATTAAATAGGCTTATTAAATAAGCTTATTTCAGCAACGTAGGCTTATTAAATAGGCTTATTCAGCAACTTAGGCTTATTAAATAGGCTCATTAAATACTTATTAAATAGGCTCATTAAACAGGCTTATTAAATAGACTTTTTAAATAGGCTCAATAAATAGGCTTATTAAATAGGCTCATTAAATATGCTTAATAAATAGGCTTATCAACTAGGCTTATTAAATAGGCTCATTAAATAGGCTCATTAAATAGACTTATTAAATAGGCTTATTAAATAGGCTTATTAAATAGGCTTAATAAATAGGCTGATTAAATAGGCTCAATAAATAGGCTTATTAAATAGGCTCATTAAATACTTATTAAATAGGCATATTAAATAGACTTATTAAATAGACTTATTAAATAGGCATATTAAATAGGCTTATTAAATAGGCTTATTAAATAGGCATATTAAATAGACTTATTAAATAGCCTCATTAAATAGTCTTATTTTAGCAACTTAGGCTTAATAAAAAGGCTCATTTCAGCAACTTAGGCTTATTAAATAGCCTTATTTCAGCAACTTAGACTTATTAAATAGGCTTATTCAGCAACTTAGGCTTATCAAATAGCCTTATTAAATAGACTTATTTTAGCAACTTAGGCTTATTAAATAGGCTTATTTCAGCAACTTAGACTTATTAAAAAGCCTTATTTCAGCAACTTAGTCTTATGAAATAGGCTTATTTCAGCAACTTAGGCTTATTAAACAGCCTTATTAAATAGGCTTTTTTCAGCAACTTGGGCTTATTAAATAGGCTTATTTCAGCAACTTAGGCTTATTAATTAGGCTCATTAAATACTTATTAAATAGGCTTATTAAACAGGCTTATTAAATAGACTTATTAAATAGGCTCAATAAATAGGCTTATTAAATAGGCTCATTAAATAGGCTTAATAAATAGGCTTATTAAATAGGCTTATCAAATAGGGTTATTAAATAGACTTATTAAATACGCTTATTAAATAGGCTTATTAAATAGGCTTAATAAATAGGCTTATTAAATAGGCTCAATAAATAGGCTTATTAATTAGGCTCATTAAATACTTATTAAATAGGCTTATTAAACAGGCTTATTAAATATGCTGATTAAATAGACTTATTAAATAGACTTATTAAATAGGCTTATTCAATAGGCATATTAAATAGGCTTATTAAATAGGCTTATTAAATAGGCTTATTAAATAGACTTATTAAATAGCCTCATTAAATAGGCTCATTTCAGCAACTTGGGCTTATTAAATAGCCTTATTTCAGCAACGTAGACTTATTAAATAGGCCTATTAAATAGGCTTATTAAATAGACTGATTAAATAGGCTCAATAAATACTTATTAAATAGGCTTATTAAATAGGCTTATTACATAGACTTATTAAATAGGATCAATCAATAGGCTTATTAAATAGGCTTATTAAATAGGCTTATTAAATAGGCTCAATAAATAGGCTCATTAAATAGGCATATTAAATAGGCTTATTAAACAGGCTTATTAAATAGGCTTAATAAATAGGCTTATTAAATAGGCTTATTAAATAGGCTTATTAAATAGACTTATTAAATAGGCTTATTAAATAGGCTTATTAAATAGGCTTAATAAATAGGCTTATTAAATAGGCTCAATAAATAGGCTTATTAAATATGCTCAATAAATACTTATTAAATAGGCTTATTAAATAGGCTTATTACATAGACTTATTAAATAGGATCAATCAATAGGCTTATTAAATAGGCTTATTAAATAGGCTTATTAAATAGGCTCAATAAATAGGCTCATTAAATAGGCGTATTAAATAGGCTTATTAAATAGACTTATTAAATAGCCTAATTAAATAGGCTTATTTTAGCAACTTAGGCTTATTAAATAGGCTTATTAAATAGGCTTAATAAATAGGCTTATTAAATAGGCTCAATAAAAAGGCTTAATAAATAGGCTCATTGAATACTCTTTAAATAGGCTTATTAAATAGACTTATTAAATAGACTTATTAAATAGGCTTATTAAATAGGCTTATTAAATAGGCTTATTAAATAGGCTTATTAAATAGACTTATTAAATAGCCTCATTAAATAGGCTTATTTTAGCAACTTAGGCTTATTAAATAGGCTTATTTCAGCAACTTAGACTTATTAAATAGCCTTATTTCAGCAACTTAGGCTTATTAAATAGGCTCATTTCAGCAACTTAAGCTTATTAAATAGCCTTATTTCAGCAACTTAGACTTATTAAATAGGCTTATTTCAGCAACTTACGCTGATTAAATAGGCTCATTTCAGCAACTTAGACTTATTAAATAGCCTTATTTCAGCAACTTAGACTTATTAAATAGGCTTATTTCAGCAACTTATGCTTATTAAATATACTTATTTCAGCAACTTAGGCTTATTAAATAGGCTTATTTCAGCAACTTAGACTTATTAAATAGCCTTATTTCAGCAACTTAGGCTTATTAGATAGGCTTATCTCAGCAACTTAGGCTTATTAAATAGCGTTATTTCAGCAACTTAGACATATTAAATAGGCTTATTTCAGCATCTTAGGCTTATTAAATAGGCTTATTCAGCAACTTAGGCTTATTAAATAGGCTTATTAAATAGGCTTATTTCAGCAACGTAGGCTTATTAAATAGGCTTATTCAGCAACTTAGGCTTATTAAATAGGCTCATTAAATACTTATTAAATAGGCTCATTAAACAGGCTTATTAAATAGACTTATTAAATAGGCTCAATAAATAGGCTTATTAAATAGGCTCATTAAATATGCTTAATAAATAGGCTTATCAACTAGGCTTATTAAATAGGCTCATTAAATAGGCTTATTAAATAGACTTATTAAATAGGCTTATTAAATAGGCTTATTAAATAGGCTTAATAAATAGGCTGATTAAATAGGCTCAACAAATAGGCTTATTAAATAGGCTCATTAAATACTTATTAAATAGGCATATTAAATAGACTTATTAAATAGACTTATTAAATAGGCATATTAAATAGGCTTATTAAATAGGCTTATTAAATAGGCATATTAAATAGACTTATTAAATAGCCTCATTAAATAGTCTTATTTTAGCAACTTAGGCTTAATAAAAAGGCTCATTTCAGCAACTTAGGCTTATTAAATAGCCTTATTTCAGCAACTTAGACTTATTAAATAGGCTTATTCAGCAACTTAGGCTTATCAAATAGCCTTATTAAATAGACTTATTTTAGCAACTTAGGCTTATTAAATAGGCTTATTTCAGCAACTTAGACTTATTAAAAAGCCTTATTTCAGCAACTTAGTCTTATGAAATAGGCTTATTTCAGCAACTTAGGCTTATTAAACAGCCTTATTAAATAGGCTTATTTCAGCAACTTGGGCTTATTAAATAGGCTTATTTCAGCAACTTAGGCTTATTAATTAGGCTCATTAAATACTTATTAAATAGGCTTATTAAACAGGCTTATTAAATAGACTTATTAAATAGGCTCAATAAATAGGCTTATTAAATAGGCTCATTAAATAGGCTTAATAAATAGGCTTATTAAATAGGCTTATCAAATAGGGTTATTAAATAGACTTATTAAATACGCTTATTAAATAGGCTTATTAAATAGGCTTATTAAATAGGCTTATTAAATAGGCTTATTAAATAGACTTATTAAATAGCCTCATTAAATAGTCTTATTTTAGCAACTTAGGCTTAATAAAAAGGCTAATTTCAGCAACTTAGGCTTATTAAATAGCCTTATTTTAGCAACTTAGGCTTATTAAATAGGCTTATTTCAGCAACTTAGACTTATTAAAAAGCCTTATTTCAGCAACTTAGTCTTATGAAATAGGCGTATTTCAGCAACTTAGGCTTATTAAACAGCCTTATTAAATAGGCTTATTTCAGCAACTTGGGCTTATTAAATAGGCTTATTTCAGCAACTTAGGCTTATTAATTAGGCTCATTAAATACTTATTAAATAGGCTTATTAAACAGGCTTATTAAATAGGCTTAATAAATAGGCTTATTAAATAGGCTTATTAAATAGGCTTATTAAATAGACTTATTAAATAGGCTTATTAAATAGGCTTATTAAATAGGCTTAATAAATAGGCTTATTAAATAGGCTCAATAAATAGGCTTATTAAATAGGCTCAATAAATACTTATTAAATAGGCTTATTAAATAGGCTTATTACATAGACTTATTAAATAGGATCAATCAATAGGCTTATTAAATAGGCTTATTAAATAGGCTTATTAAATAGGCTCAATAAATAGGCTCATTAAATAGGCGTATTAAATAGGCTTATTAAATAGACTTATTAAATAGCCTAATTAAATAGGCTTATTTTAGCAACTTAGGCTTATTAAATAGGCTTATTAAATAGGCTTAATAAATAGGCTTATTAAATAGGCTCAATAAAAAGGCTTAATAAATAGGCTCATTGAATACTCTTTAAATAGGCTTATTAAATAGACTTATTAAATAGACTTATTAAATAGGCTTATTAAATAGGCTTATTAAATAGGCTTATTAAATAGGCTTATTAAATAGACTTATTAAATAGCCTCATTAAATAGGCTTATTTTAGCAACTTAGGCTTATTAAATAGGCTTATTTCAGCAACTTAGACTTATTAAATAGCCTTATTTCAGCAACTTAGGCTTATTAAATAGGATCATTTCAGCAACTTAAGCTTATTAAATAGCCTTATTTCAGCAACTTAGACTTATTAAATAGGCTTATTTCAGCAACTTACGCTGATTAAATAGGCTCATTTCAGCAACTTAGACTTATTAAATAGCCTTATTTCAGCAACTTAGACTTATTAAATAGGCTTATTTCAGCAACTTATGCTTATTAAATATACTTATTTCAGCAACTTAGGCTTATTAAATAGGCTTATTTCAGCAACTTAGACTTATTAAATAGCCTTATTTCAGCAACTTAGGCTTATTAGATAGGCTTATCTCAGCAACTTAGGCTTATTAAATAGCGTTATTTCAGCAACTTAGACATATTAAATAGGCTTATTTCAGCATCTTAGGCTTATTAAATAGGCTTATTCAGCAACTTAGGCTTATTAAATAGGCTTATTAAATAAGCTTATTTCAGCAACGTAGGCTTATTAAATAGGCTTATTCAGCAACTTAGGCTTATTAAATAGGCTCATTAAATACTTATTAAATAGGCTCATTAAACAGGCTTATTAAATAGACTTTTTAAATAGGCTCAATAAATAGGCTTATTAAATAGGCTCATTAAATATGCTTAATAAATAGGCTTATCAACTAGGCTTATTAAATAGGCTCATTAAATAGGCTCATTAAATAGACTTATTAAATAGGCTTATTAAATAGGCTTATTAAATAGGCTTAATAAATAGGCTGATTAAATAGGCTCAATAAATAGGCTTATTAAATAGGCTCATTAAATACTTATTAAATAGGCATATTAAATAGACTTATTAAATAGACTTATTAAATAGGCATATTAAATAGGCTTATTAAATAGGCTTATTAAATAGGCATATTAAATAGACTTATTAAATAGCCTCATTAAATAGTCTTATTTTAGCAACTTAGGCTTAATAAAAAGGCTCATTTCAGCAACTTAGGCTTATTAAATAGCCTTATTTCAGCAACTTAGACTTATTAAATAGGCTTATTCAGCAACTTAGGCTTATCAAATAGCCTTATTAAATAGACTTATTTTAGCAACTTAGGCTTATTAAATAGGCTTATTTCAGCAACTTAGACTTATTAAAAAGCCTTATTTCAGCAACTTAGTCTTATGAAATAGGCTTATTTCAGCAACTTAGGCTTATTAAACAGCCTTATTAAATAGGCTTTTTTCAGCAACTTGGGCTTATTAAATAGGCTTATTTCAGCAACTTAGGCTTATTAATTAGGCTCATTAAATACTTATTAAATAGGCTTATTAAACAGGCTTATTAAATAGACTTATTAAATAGGCTCAATAAATAGGCTTATTAAATAGGCTCATTAAATAGGCTTAATAAATAGGCTTATTAAATAGGCTTATCAAATAGGGTTATTAAATAGACTTATTAAATACGCTTATTAAATAGGCTTATTAAATAGGCTTAATAAATAGGCTTATTAAATAGGCTCAATAAATAGGCTTATTAATTAGGCTCATTAAATACTTATTAAATAGGCTTATTAAACAGGCTTATTAAATATGCTGATTAAATAGACTTATTAAATAGACTTATTAAATAGGCTTATTCAATAGGCATATTAAATAGGCTTATTAAATAGGCTTATTAAATAGGCTTATTAAATAGACTTATTAAATAGCCTCATTAAATAGGCTCATTTCAGCAACTTGGGCTTATTAAATAGCCTTATTTCAGCAACGTAGACTTATTAAATAGGCCTATTAAATAGGCTTATTAAATAGACTGATTAAATAGGCTCAATAAATACTTATTAAATAGGCTTATTAAATAGGCTTATTACATAGACTTATTAAATAGGATCAATCAATAGGCTTATTAAATAGGCTTATTAAATAGGCTTATTAAATAGGCTCAATAAATAGGCTCATTAAATAGGCATATTAAATAGGCTTATTAAATAGACTTATTAAATAGCCTAATTAAATAGGCTTATTTTAGCAACTTAGGCTTTTTAAATAGGTTTATTTCAGCAACTTAGACTTATTAAATAGCCTTATTAAATAGGCTTATTTCAGCAACTTAGGCTTATTAAATAGGCTTATTAAATAGGCTTAATAAATAGGCTTATTAAATAGGCTCAATAAAAAGGCTTAATAAATAGGCTCATTGAATACTCTTTAAATAGGCTTATTAAATAGACTTATTAAATAGACTTATTAAATAGGCTTATTAAATAGGCTTATTAAATAGGCTTATTAAATAGGCTTATTAAATAGACTTATTAAATAGCCTCATCAAATAGGCTTATTTTAGCAACTTAGGCTTATTAAATAGGCTTATTTCAGCAACTTAGACTTATTAAATAGCCTTATTTCAGCAACTTAGGCTTATTAAATAGGCTCATTTCAGCAACATAAGCTTATTAAATAGCCTTATTTCAGCAACTTAGACTTATTAAATAGGCTTATTTCAGCAACTTACGCTGATTAAATAGGCTCATTTCAGCAACTTAGACTTATTAAATAGCCTTATTTCAGCAACTTAGACTTATTAAATAGGCTTATTTCAGCAACTTATGCTTATTAAATATACTTATTTCAGCAACTTAGGCTTATTAAATAGGCTTATTTTAGCAACTTAGACTTATTAAATAGCCTTATTTCAGCAACTTAGACTTATTAAATAGGCTTATTTCAGCATCTTAGGCTTATTAAATAGGCTTATTCAGCAACTTAGGCTTATTAAATAGGCTTATTAAATAGGCTTATTTCAGCAACGTAGGCTTATTAAATAGGCTTATTCAGCAACTTAGGCTTATTAAATAGGCTCATTAAATACTTATTAAATAGGCTCATTAAACAGGCGTATTAAATAGACTTATTAAATAGGCTCAATAAATAGGCTTATTAAATAGGCTCATTAAATATGCTTAATAAATAGGCTTATCAACTAGGCTTATTAAATAGGCTCATTAAATAGGCTTATTAAATAGACTTATTAAATAGGCTTATTAAATAGGCTCAATAAATAGGCTTATTAAATAGGCTCATTAAATAGGCTTAATAAATAGGCTTATTAAATAGGCTTATCAAATAGGGTTATTAAATAGACTTATTAAATAGGCTTATTAAATAGGCTCATTAAATAGGCTTAATAAATAGGCTTATTAAATAGGCTTATCAAATAGGGTTATTAAATAGACTTATTAAATAGGCTTATTAAATAGGCTTATTAAATAGGCTTAATAAATAGGCTTTTTAAATAGGCTCAATAAATAGGCTTATTAAATAGGCTCAATAAATAGGCTTATTAATTAGGCTCATTAAATACTTAATAAATAGGCTTATTAAACAGGCTTATTAAATATGCTGATTAAATAGTCTTATTAAATAGACTTATTAAATAGGCTTATTAAATAGGCATATTAAATAGGCTTATTAAATAGGCTTATTAAATAGGCTTATTAAATAGACTTATTAAATAGCCTCATTAAATAGGCTCATTTCAGCAACTTGGGCTTATTAAATAGCCTTATTTCAGCAACGTAGACTTATTAAATAGGCCTATTAAATAGGCTTATTAAATAGACTGATTAAATAGGCTCAATAAATACTTATTAAATAGGCTTATTAAATAGGCTTATTACATAGACTTATTAAATAGGATCAATCAATAGGCTTATTAAATAGGCTTATTAAATAGGCGTATTAAATAGGCTCAATAAATAGGCTTATTTTAGCAACTTAGGCTTTTTAAATAGGTTTATTTCAGCAACTTAGACTTATTAAATAGCCTTATTAAATAGGCTTATTTCAGCAACTTAGGCTTATTAAATAGGCTTATTAAATAGGCTTAATAAATAGGCTTATTAAATAGGCTCAATAAAAAGGCTTAATAAATAGGCTCATTGAATACTCTTTAAATAGGCTTATTAAATAGACTTATTAAATAGACTTATTAAATAGGCTTATTAAATAGGCTTATTAAATAGGCTTATTAAATAGGCTTATTAAATAGACATATTAAATAGCCTCATCAAATAGGCTTATTTTAGCAACTTAGGCTTATTAAATAGGATTATTTCAGCAACTTAGACTTATTAAATAGCCTTATTTCAGCAACTTAGGCTTATTAAATAGGCTCATTTCAGCAACATAAGCTTATTAAATAGCCTTATTTCAGCAACTTAGACTTATTAAATAGGCTTATTTCAGCAACTTACGCTGATTAAATAGGCTCATTTCAGCAACTTAGACTTATTAAATAGCCTTATTTCAGCAACTTAGACTTATTAAATAGGCTTATTTCAGCAACTTATGCTTATTAAATATACTTATTTCAGCAACTTAGGCTTATTAAATAGGCTTATTTTAGCAACTTAGACTTATTAAATAGCCTTATTTCAGCAACTTAGACTTATTAAATAGGCTTATTTCAGCATCTTAGGCTTATTAAATAGGCTTATTCATCAACTTAGGCTTATTAAATAGGCTTATTAAATAGGCTTATTTCAGCAACGTAGGCTTATTAAATAGGCTTATTCAGCAACTTAGGCTTATTAAATAGGCTCATTAAATACTTATTAAATAGGCTCATTAAACAGGCTTATTAAATAGACTTATTAAATAGGCTCAATAAATAGGCTTATCAACTAGGCTTATTAAATAGGCTCATTAAATAGGCTTATTAAATAGACTTATTAAATAGGCGTATTAAATAGGCTCAATAAATAGGCTTATTAAATAGGCTCATTAAATAGGCTTAATAAATAGGCTTATTAAATAGGCTTATCAAATAGGGTTATTAAATAGACTTATTAAATAGGCTTATTAAATAGGCTCATTAAATAGGCTTAATAAATAGGCTTATTAAATAGGCTTATCAAATAGGGTTATTAAATAGACTTATTAAATAGGCTTATTAAATAGGCTCATTAAATAGGCTTAATAAATAGGCTTTTTAAATAGGCTCAATAAATAGGCTTATTAATTAGGCTCATTAAATACTTATTAAATAGGCTTATTAAACAGGCTTATTAAATATGCTGATTAAATAGACTTATTAAATAGACTTATTAAATAGGCTTATTAAATAGGCATATTAAATAGGCTTATTAAATAGGCTTATTAAATAGGCTTATTAAATAGACTTATTAAATAGCCTCATTAAATAGGCTCATTTCAGCAACTTGGGCTTATTAAATAGCCTTATTTCAGCAACGTAGACTTATTAAATAGGCCTATTAAATAGGCTTATTAAATAGACTGATTAAATAGGCTCAATAAATACTTATTAAATAGGCTTATTAAATAGGCTTATTACATAGACTTATTAAATAGGATCAATCAATAGGCTTATTAAATAGGCTTATTAAATAGGCTTATTAAATAGGCTCAATAAATAGGCTCATTAAATAGGCATATTAAATAGGCTTATTAAATAGACTTATTAAATAGCCTAATTAAATAGGCTTATTTTAGCAACTTAGGCTTTTTAAATAGGTTTATTTCAGCAACTTAGACTTATTAAATAGCCTTATTAAATAGGCTCATTTCAGCAACTTAAGCTTATTAAATAGCCTTATTTCAGCAACTTAAACTTATTAAATAGGCTTATTTCAGCAACTTACGCTGATTAAATAGGCTCATTTCAGCAACTTAGACTTATTAAATAGCCTTATTTCAGCAACTTAGACTTATTAAATAGGCTTATTTCAGCAACTTATGCTTATTAAATATACTTATTTCAGCAACGTAGGCTTATTAAATAGGCTTATTTCAGCAACTTAGACTTATTAAATAGCCTTATTTCAGCAACTTAGACTTATTAAATAGGCTTATTTCAGCATCTTAGGCTTATTAAATAGGCTTATTCAGCAACTTAGGCTTATTAAATAGGCTTATTCAGCAACTTAGGCTTATTAAATAGGCTCATTAAATAGGCTCATTAAACAGGCTTATTAAATAGACTTATTAAATAGGCTCAATAAATAGGCTTATTAAATAGGCTCATTAAATATGCTTAATAAATAGGCTTATCAACTAGGCTTATTAAATAGGCTCATTAAATAGGCTTATTAAATAGACTTATTAAATAGGCTTTTTAAATAGGCTTATTAAATAGGCTTAATAAATAGGCTGATTAAATAGGCTCAATAAATAGGCTTATTAAATAGGCTCATTAAATACATATTAAATAGGCGTATTAAATAGACTTATTAAATAGACTTATTAAATAGGCATATTAAATAGGCTTATTAAATAGGCTTATTAAATAGGCATATTAAATAGACTTATTAAATAGCCTCATTAAATAGTCTTATTTTAGCAACTTAGGCTTAATAAAAAGGCTCATTTCAGCAACTTAGGCTTATTAAATAGCCTTATTTCAGCAACTTAGACTTATTAAATAGGCTTATTCAGCAACTTAGGCTTATCAAATAGCCTTATTAAATAGACTTATTTTAGCAACTTAGGCTTATTAAATAGGTTTATTTCAGCAACTTACACTTATTAAAAAGCCTTATTTCAGCAACTTAGTCTTATGAAATAGGCTTATTTCAGCAACTTAGGCTTATTAAACAGCCTTATTTAATAGGCTTATTTCAGCAACTTGGGCTTATTAAATAGGCTTATTTCAGCAACTTAGGCTTATTAATTAGGCTCATTAAATACTTATTAAATAGGCTTATTGAACAGGCTTATTAAATAGACTTATTAAATAGGCTCAATAAATAGGCTTATTAAATAGGCTTATTAAATAGGCTTATTAAATAGACTTATTAAATAGGCTTATTAAATAGGCTTATTAAATAGGCTTAATAAATAGGCTTATTAAATAGGCTTATTAAATAGGCTTATTAAATAGACTTATTAAATAGCCTCATTAAATAGGCTCATTTCAGCAACTTGGGCTTATTAAATAGCCTTATTTCAGCAACTTAGACATATTAAATATGCTTATTCAGCAACTTAGCCTTATTAAATAGCCTTATTAAATAGGCTTATTTCAGCAACTTAGGCTTATTAAATAGGCTTATTTCAGCAACTTAGACTTATGAAATAGGCTTATTCAGCAACTTAGGCTTATTAAATAGGCTTATTTCAGCAACATAGACTTATTAAATAGGCCTATTAAATAGGCTTATTAAATAGACTGATTAAATAGGCTCAATAAATACTTATTAAATAGGCTTATTAAATAGGCTTATTACATAGACTTATTAAATAGGATCAATCAATAGGCTTATTAAATAGGCTTATTAAATAGGCGTATTAAATAGGCTCAATAAATAGGCTCATTAAATACTTATTAAATAGGCTTATTAAATAGGCTTATTAAATAGGCGTATTAAATAGGCTTATTAAATAGACTTATTAAATAGCCTTATTAAATAGGCTTATTTTAGCAACTTAGGCTTTTTAAATAGGTTTATTTCAGCAACTTAGGCTTATTAAATAGGCTTATTAAATAGGCTTAATAAATAGGCGTATTAAATAGGCTCAATAAAAAGGCTTAATAAATAGGCTCATTGAATACTCTTTAAATAGGCTTATTAAATAGACTTATTAAATAGACTTATTAAATAGGCTTATTAAATAGGCTTATTAAATAGGCTTATTAAATAGGCTTATTAAATAGACTTATTAAATAGCCTCATTAAATAGGCTTATTTTAGCAACTTAGGCTTATTAAATAGGCTTATTTCAGCAACTTAGACTTATTAAATAGCCTTATTTCAGCAACTTAAGCTTATTAAATAGCCTTATTTCAGCAACTTAGACTTATTAAATAGGCTTATTTCAGCAACTTACGCTGATTAAATAGGCTCATTTCAGCAACTTAGACTTATTAAATAGCCTTATTTCAGCAACTTAGACTTATTAAATAGGCTTATTTCAGCAACTTATGCTTATTAAATATACTTATTTCAGAAACTTAGGCTTATTAAATAGGCTTATTTCAGCAACTTAGACTTATTAAATAGCCTTATTTCAGCAACTTAGGCTTATTAGATTGGCTTATCTCAGCAACTTAGGCTTATTAAATAGCGTTATTTCAGCAACTTAGGCTTATTAAATAGGCTTATTAAATAGGCTTATTTCAGCAACGTAGGCTTATTAAATAGGCTCATTAAACAGGCTTATTAAATAGACTTATTAAATAGGCTCAATAAATAGGCTTATTAAATAGGCTCATTAAATATGCTTAATGAATAGGCTTATCAACTAGGCTTATTAAATAGGCTCATTAAATAGGCTTATTAAATAGACTTATTAAATAGGCTTATTAAATAGGCTTATTCAGCAACTTAGGCTTATTAAATATGCTCATTAAATACTTATTAAATAGGCTCATTAAACAGGCTTATTAAATAGACTTATTAAATAGGCTCAATAAATAGGCTTATTAAATAGGCTCATTAAATATGCTTAATGAATAGGCTTAATAAATAGGCTTATTAAATAGGCTCAATAAATAGGCTTATTAAATAGGCTCATTAAATACTTATTAAATAGGCGTATTAAATAGACTTATTAAATAGACTTATTAAATAGGCATATTAAATAGGCTTATTAAATAGGCTTATTAAATAGGCTTATTAAATAGACTTATTAAATAGCCTCATTTTAGCAACTTAGGCTTATTAAATAGGCTTATTTCAGCAACTTAGACTTATTAAATAGCCTTATTTCAGCAACTTAGGCTTATTAAAAAGGCTCATTTCAGCAACTTACGCTTATTAAATAGCCTTATTTCAGCAACTTAGACTTATTAAATAGGCTTATTCAGCAACTTAGGCTTATCAAATAGCCTTATTAAATAGACTTATTTTAGCAACTTAGGCTTATTAAATAGGCTTATTTCAGCAACTTAGACTTATTAAAAAGCCTTATTTCAGCAACTTAGTTTTATGAAATAGGCTTATTTCAGCAACTTAGGCTTATTAAACAGCCTTATTAAATATGCTCATTTCAGCAACTTGGGCTTATTAAATAGGCTTATTTCAGCAACTTAGACTTATTAAATAGGCTTATTAAATAGGCTTATTAAATAGACATATTAAATAGGCGTATGAAATGGGCTCAATAAATTGGCTTATTAAATAGGCTCAATAAATAGGATTATTAAATAGGCTCAATAAATAGGCTCATTAAATAGGCTCAATAAATAGGCTTATTAAATAGGCGCATTAAATACTTATTAAATAGGCTTATTAAATAGACTTATTAAATAGGCTAATTAAAAAGGTTTATTAAATAGACTCATTAAATAGGCTCATTAAATACTTATTAAATAGGCTTATTAATTAGACTTATTAAATAGACTTATTAAATAGGCTTATTAAATAGACTTATTAAATAGGCTTAATAAATAGGCTTATTAAATAGGCTTATTAAATAGGCTTATTAAATAGGCTCAATAAATAGGCTTACTAAATAGGCTCAATAAATAGGCGTATTAAATAGGCTCAATAAATAGGCTTATTAAATAGGCTCAATAAATAGGCTTATTAAATAGGCTCAATAAATAGGCTTGTTAAATAGGCTCATTAAATACTTATTAAATAGGCTTATTAAATAGACTTATTAAATAGACTTATTAAATAGGCTTATTAAATAGGCTTATTAAATAGACTTATTAAATAGGCTCAATAAATAGGCTTATTAAATAGGCTCATTAAATAGGCTTAATAAATAGGCTTATTAAATAGGCTTATTAAATAGGCTTATTAAATAGACTTATTAAATAGGCTTATTAAATAGGCTTATTAAATAGGCTTAATAAATAGGCTTATTAAATAGGCTCAATAAATAGGCTTATTAAATAGGCTCATTAAATACTTATTAAATATGCTGATTAAATAGACTTATTAAATAGACTTATTAAATAGGCTTATTAAATAGGCTTATTAAATAGGCTTATTAAATAGGCTTATTAAATAGGCTTATTAAATAGACTTATTAAATAGCCTCATTAAATAGGCTCATTTCAGCAACTTGGGCTTATTAAATAGCCTTATTTCAGCAACTTAGACTTATTAAATATGCTTATTCAGCAACTTAGGCTTATTAAATAGCCTTATTAAATAGGCTTATTTCAGCAACTTAGGCTTATTAAATAGGCTTATTTCAGCAACTTAGACTTATGAAATAGGCTTATTCAGCAACTTAGGCTTATTAAATAGGCTTATTTCAGCAACATAGACTTATTAAATAGGCCTATTAAATAGGCTTATTAAATAGACTGATTAAATAGGCTCAATAAATACTTATTAAATAGGCTTATTAAATAGGCTTATTACATAGACTTATTAAATAGAATCAATCAATAGGCTTATTACATAGACTTATTAAATAGGATCAATCAATAGGCTTATTAAATAGGCTTATTAAATAGGCGTATTAAATAGGCTCAATAAATAGGCTCATTAAATACTTATTAAATAGGCTTATTAAATAGGCTTATTAAATAGGCATATTAAATAGGCTTATTAAATAGACTTATTAAATAGCCTTATTAAATAGGCTTATTTTAGCAACTTAGGCTTTTTAAATAGGTTTATTTCAGCAACTTAGGCTTATTAAATAGGCTTAATAAATAGGCGTATTAAATAGGCTCAATAAAAAGGCTTAATAAATAGGCTCATTGAATACTCTTTAAATAGGCTTATTAAATAGACTTATTAAATAGACTTATTAAATAGGCTTATTAAATAGGCTTATTAAATAGGCTTATTAAATAGGCTTATTAAATAGACTTATTAAATAGCCTCATTAAATAGGCTTATTTTAGCAACTTAGGCTTATTAAATAGGCTTATTTCAGCAACTTAGACTTATTAAATAGCCTTATTTCAGCAACTTAGGCTTATTAAATAGGCTCATTTTAGCAACTTAAGCTTATTAAATAGCCTTATTTCAGCAACTTAGACTTATTAAATAGGCTTATTTCAGCAACTTACGCTGATTAAATAGGCTCATTTCAGCAACTTAGACTTATTAAATAGCCTTATTTCAGCAACTTAGACTTATTAAATAGGCTTATTTCAGCAACTTATGCTTATTAAATATACTTATTTCAGAAACTTAGGCTTATTAAATAGGCTTATTTCAGCAACTTAGACTTATTAAATAGCCTTATTTCAGCAACTTAGGCTTATTAGATTGGCTTATCTCAGCAACTTAGGCTTATTAAATAGCGTTATTTCAGCAACGTAGGCTTATTAAATAGGCTTATTAAATAGGCTTATTTCAGCAACGTAGGCTTATTAAATAGGCTTATTCAGCAACTTAGGCTTATTAAATATGCTCATTAAATACTTATTAAATAGGCTCATTAAACAGGCTTATTAAATAGACTTATTAAATAGGCTCAATAAATAGGCTTATTAAATAGGCTCATTAAATATGCTTAATGAATAGGCTTATCAACTAGGCTTATTAAATAGGCTCATTAAATAGGCTTATTAAATAGACTTATTAAATAGGCTTATTAAAGAGGCTTATTAAATAGGCTTAATAAATAGGCTTATTAAATAGGCTCAATAAATAGGCTTATTAAATAGGCTCATTAAATACTTATTAAATAGGCGTATTAAATAGACTTATTAAATAGACTTATTAAATAGGCATATTAAATAGGCTTATTAAATAGGCTTATTAAATAGGCTTATTAAATAGACTTATTAAATAGCCTCATTTTAGCAACTTAGGCTTATTAAATAGGCTTATTTCAGCAACTTAGACTTATTAAATAGCCTTATTTCAGCAACTTAGGCTTATTAAAAAGGCTCATTTCAGCAACTTAGGCTTATTAAATAGCCTTATTTCAGCAACTTAGACTTATTAAATAGGCTTATTCAGCAACTTAGGCTTATCAAATAGCCTTATTAAATAGACTTATTTTAGCAACTTAGGCTTATTAAATAGGCTTATTTCAGCAACTTAGACTTATTAAAAAGCCTTATTTCAGCAACTTAGTTTTATGAAATAGGCTTATTTCAGCAACTTAGGCTTATTAAACAGCCTTATTAAATAGGCTTATTTCAGCAACTTGGGCTTATTAAATAGGCTTATTTCAGCAACTTAGACTTATTAAATAGGCTTATTAAATAGGCTTATTAAATAGACATATTAAATAGGCGTATGAAATGGGCTCAATAAATTGGCTTATTAAATAGGCTCAATAAATAGGATTATTAAATAGGCTCAATAAATAGGCTCATTAAATAGGCTCAATAAATAGGCTTATTAAATAGGCGCATTAAATACTTATTAAATAGGCTTATTCAATAGACTTATTAAATAGGCTAATTAAAAAGGTTTATTAAATAGACTTATTAAATAGGCTCATTAAATACTTATTAAATAGGCTTATTAATTAGACTTATTAAATAGACTTATTAAATAGGCTTATTAAATAGACTTATTAAATAGGCTTAATAAATAGGCTTATTAAATAGGCTTATTAAATAGGCTTATTAAATAGGCTTATTAAATAGGCTCAATAAATAGGCTTACTAAATAGGCTCAATAAATAGGCGTATTAAATAGGCTCAATAAATAGGCTTATTAAATAGGCTCAATAAATAGGCTTATTAAATAGGCTCAATAAATAGGCTTGTTAAATAGGCTCATTAAATACTTATTAAATAGGCTTATTAAATAGACTTATTAAATAGACTTATTAAATAGGCTTATTAAATAGGCTTATTAAATAGACTTATTAAATAGGCTCAATAAATAGGCTTATTAAATAGGCTCATTAAATAGGCTTAATAAATAGGCTTATTAAATAGGCTTATTAAATAGGCTTATTAAATAGACTTATTAAATAGGCTTATTAAATAGACTTATTAAATAGGCTTAATAAATAGGCTTATTAAATAGGCTTAATAAATAGGCTTATTAAATAGGCTCAATAAATAGGCTTATTAAATAGGCTCATTAAATACTTATTAAATATGCTGATTAAATAGACTTATTAAATAGACTTATTAAATAGGCTTATTAAATAGGCTTATTAAATAGGCTTATTAAATAGGCTTATTAAATAGGCTTATTAAATAGACTTATTAAATAGCCTCATTAAATAGGCTCATTTCAGCAACTTGGGCTTATTAAATAGCCTTATTTCAGCAACTTAGACTTATTAAATATGCTTATTCAGCAACTTAGGCTTATTAAATAGCCTTATTAAATAGGCTTATTTCAGCAACTTAGGCTTATTAAATAGGCTTATTTCAGCAACTTAGACTTATGAAATAGGCTTATTCAGCAACTTAGGCTTATTAAATAGGCTTATTTCAGCAACATAGACTTATGAAATAGGCCTATTAAATAGGCTTATTAAATAGACTGATTAAATAGGCTCAATAAATACTTATTAAATAGGCTTATTAAATAGGCTTATTACATAGACTTATTAAATAGAATCAATCAATAGGCTTATTACATAGACTTATTAAATAGGATCAATCAATAGGCTTATTAAATAGGCTTATTAAATAGGCGTATTAAATAGGCTCAATAAATAGGCTCATTAAATACTTATTAAATAGGCTTATTAAATAGGCTTATTAAATAGGCGTATTAAATAGGCTTATTAAATAGACTTATTAAATAGCCTTATTAAATAGGCTTATTTTAGCAACTTAGGCTTTTTAAATAGGTTTATTTCAGCAACTTAGGCTTATTAAATAGGCTTAATAAATAGGCGTATTAAATAGGCTCAATAAAAAGGCTTAATAAATAGGCTCATTGAATACTCTTTAAATAGGCTTATTAAATAGACTTATTAAATAGACTTATTAAATAGGCTTATTAAATAGGCTTATTAAATAGGCTTATTAAATAGGCTTTTTAAATAGACTTATTAAATAGCCTCATTAAATAGGCTTATTTTAGCAACTTAGGCTTATTAAATAGGCTTATTTCAGCAACTTAGACTTATTAAATAGCCTTATTTCAGCAACTTAGGCTTATTAAATAGGCTCATTTTAGCAACTTAAGCTTATTAAATAGCCTTATTTCAGCAACTTAGACTTATTAAATAGGCTTATTTCAGCAACTTACGCTGATTAAATAGGCTCATTTCAGCAACTTAGACTTATCAAATAGCCTTATTTCAGCAACTTAGACTTATTAAATAGGCTTATTTCAGCAACTTATGCTTATTAAATATACTTATTTCAGAAACTTAGGCTTATTAAATAGGCTTATTTCAGCAACTTAGACTTATTAAATAGCCTTATTTCAGCAACTTAGGCTTATTAGATTGGCTTATCTCAGCAACTTAGGCTTATTAAATAGCGTTATTTCAGCAACTTAGGCTTATTAAATAGGCTTATTAAATAGGCTTATTTCAGCAACGTAGGCTTATTAAATAGGCTTATTCAGCAACTTAGGCTTATTAAATATGCTCATTAAATACTTATTAAATAGGCTCATTAAACAGGCTTATTAAATAGACTTATTAAATAGGCTCAATAAATAGGCTTATTAAATAGGCTCATTAAATATGCTTAATGAATAGGCTTATCAACTAGGCTTATTAAATAGGCTCATTAAATAGGCTTATTAAATAGACTTATTAAATAGGCTTATTAAATAGGCTTATTAAATAGGCTTAATAAATAGGCTTATTAAATAGGCTCAATAAATAGGCTTATTAAATAGGCTCATTAAATACTTATTAAATAGGCGTATTAAATAGACTTATTAAATAGACTTATTAAATAGGCATATTAAATAGGCTTATTAAATAGGCTTATTAAATAGGCTTATTAAATAGACTTATTAAATAGCCTCATTTTAGCAACTTAGGCTTATTAAATAGGCTTATTTCAGCAACTTAGACTTATTAAATAGCCTTATTTCAGCAACTTAGGCTTATTAAAAAGGCTCATTTCAGCAACTTAGGCTTATTAAATAGCCTTATTTCAGCAACTTAGACTTATTAAATAGGCTTATTCAGCAACTTAGGCTTATTAAATAGGCTCATTTTAGCAACTTAAGCTTATTAAATAGCCTTATTTCAGCAACTTAGACTTATTAAATAGGCTTATTTCAGCAACTTACGCTGATTAAATAGGCTCATTTCAGCAACTTAGACTTATCAAATAGCCTTATTTCAGCAACTTAGACTTATTAAATAGGCTTATTTCAGCAACTTATGCTTATTAAATATACTTATTTCAGAAACTTAGGCTTATTAAATAGGCTTATTTCAGCAACTTAGACTTATTAAATAGCCTTATTTCAGCAACTTAGGCTTATTAGATTGGCTTATCTCAGCAACTTAGGCTTATTAAATAGCGTTATTTCAGCAACTTAGGCTTATTAAATAGGCTTATTAAATAGGCTTATTTCAGCAACGTAGGCTTATTAAATAGGCTTATTCAGCAACTTAGGCTTATTAAATATGCTCATTAAATACTTATTAAATAGGCTCATTAAACAGGCTTATTAAATAGACTTATTAAATAGGCTCAATAAATAGGCTTATTAAATAGGCTCATTAAATATGCTTAATGAATAGGCTTATCAACTAGGCTTATTAAATAGGCTCATTAAATAGGCTTATTAAATAGACTTATTAAATAGGCTTATTAAATAGGCTTATTAAATAGGCTTAATAAATAGGCTTATTAAATAGGCTCAATAAATAGGCTTATTAAATAGGCTCATTAAATACTTATTAAATAGGCGTATTAAATAGACTTATTAAATAGACTTATTAAATAGGCATATTAAATAGGCTTATTAAATAGGCTTATTAAATAGGCTTATTAAATAGACTTATTAAATAGCCTCATTTTAGCAACTTAGGCTTATTAAATAGGCTTATTTCAGCAACTTAGACTTATTAAATAGCCTTATTTCAGCAACTTAGGCTTATTAAAAAGGCTCATTTCAGCAACTTAGGCTTATTAAATAGCCTTATTTCAGCAACTTAGACTTATTAAATAGGCTTATTCAGCAACTTAGGCTTATCAAATAGCCTTATTAAATAGACTTATTTTAGCAACTTAGGCTTATTAAATAGGCTTATTTCAGCAACTTAGACTTATTAAAAAGCCTTATTTCAGCAACTTAGTTTTATGAAATAGGCTTATTTCAGCAACTTAGGCTTATTAAACAGCCTTATTAAATAGGCTTATTTCAGCAACTTGGGCTTATTAAATAGGCTTATTTCAGCAACTTAGACTTATTAAATAGGCTTATTAAATAGGCTTATTAAATAGACATATTAAATAGGCGTATGAAATGGGCTCAATAAATTGGCTTATTAAATAGGCTCAATAAATAGGATTATTAAATAGGCTCAATAAATAGGCTCATTAAATAGGCTCAATAAATAGGCTTATTAAATAGGCGCATTAAATACTTATTAAATAGGCTTATTAAATAGACTTATTAAATAGGCTAATTAAAAAGGTTTATTAAATAGACTTATTAAATAGGCTCATTAAATACTTATTAAATATGCTGATTAAATAGACTTATTAAATAGACTTATTAAATAGGCTTATTAAATAGGCTTATTAAATAGGCTTATTAAATAGGCTTATTAAATAGGCTTATTAAATAGACTTATTAAATAGCCTCATTAAATAGGCTCATTTCAGCAACTTGGGCTTATTAAATAGCCTTATTTCAGCAACTTAGACTTATTAAATATGCTTATTCAGCAACTTAGGCTTATTAAATAGCCTTATTAAATAGGCTTATTTCAGCAACTTAGGCTTATTAAATAGGCTTATTTCAGCAACTTAGACTTATGAAATAGGCTTATTCAGCAACTTAGGCTTATTAAATAGGCTTATTTCAGCAACATAGACTTATTAAATAGGCCTATTAAATAGGCTTATTAAATAGACTGATTAAATAGGCTCAATAAATACTTATTAAATAGGCTTATTAAATAGGCTTATTACATAGACTTATTAAATAGAATCAATCAATAGGCTTATTACATAGACTTATTAAATAGGATCAATCAATAGGCTTATTAAATAGGCTTATTAAATAGGCGTATTAAATAGGCTCAATAAATAGGCTCATTAAATACTTATTAAATAGGCTTATTAAATAGGCTTATTAAATAGGCGTATTAAATAGGCTTATTAAATAGACTTATTAAATAGCCTTATTAAATAGGCTTATTTTAGCAACTTAGGCTTTTTAAATAGGTTTATTTCAGCAACTTAGGCTTATTAAATAGGCTTAATAAATAGGCGTATTAAATAGGCTCAATAAAAAGGCTTAATAAATAGGCTCATTGAATACTCTTTAAATAGGCTTATTAAATAGACTTATTAAATAGACTTATTAAATAGGCTTATTAAATAGGCTTATTAAATAGGCTTATTAAATAGGCTTTTTAAATAGACTTATTAAATAGCCTCATTAAATAGGCTTATTTTAGCAACTTAGGCTTATTAAATAGGCTTATTTCAGCAACTTAGACTTATTAAATAGCCTTATTTCAGCAACTTAGGCTTATTAAATAGGCTCATTTTAGCAACTTAAGCTTATTAAATAGCCTTATTTCAGCAACTTAGACTTATTAAATAGGCTTATTTCAGCAACTTACGCTGATTAAATAGGCTCATTTCAGCAACTTAGACTTATTAAATAGCCTTATTTCAGCAACTTAGACTTATTAAATAGGCTTATTTCAGCAACTTATGCTTATTAAATATACTTATTTCAGAAACTTAGGCTTATTAAATAGGCTTATTTCAGCAAATTAGACTTATTAAATAGCCTTATTTCAGCAACTTAGGCTTATTAGATTGGCTTATCTCAGCAACTTAGGCTTATTAAATAGCGTTATTTCAGCAACTTAGGCTTATTAAATAGGCTTATTAAATAGGCTTATTTCAGCAACGTAGGCTTATTAAATAGGCTTATTCAGCAACTTAGGCTTATTAAATATGCTCATTAAATACTTATTAAATAGGCTCATTAAACAGGCTTATTAAATAGACTTATTAAATAGGCTCAATAAATAGGCTTATTAAATAGGCTCATTAAATATGCTTAATGAATAGGCTTATCAACTAGGCTTATTAAATAGGCTCATTAAATAGGCTTATTAAATAGACTTATTAAATAGGCTTATTAAATAGGCTTATTAAATAGGCTTAATAAATAGGCTTATTAAATAGGCTCAATAAATAGGCTTATTAAATAGGCTCATTAAATACTTATTAAATAGGCGTATTAAATAGACTTATTAAATAGACTTATTAAATAGGCATATTAAATAGGCTTATTAAATAGGCTTATTAAATAGGCTTATTAAATAGACTTATTAAATAGCCTCATTTTAGCAACTTAGGCTTATTAAATAGGCTTATTTCAGCAACTTAGACTTATTAAATAGCCTTATTTCAGCAACTTAGGCTTATTAAAAAGGCTCATTTCAGCAACTTAGGCTTATTAAATAGCCTTATTTCAGCAACTTAGACTTATTAAATAGGCTTATTCAGCAACTTAGGCTTATCAAATAGCCTTATTAAATAGACTTATTTTAGCAACTTAGGCTTATTAAATAGGCTTATTTCAGCAACTTAGACTTATTAAAAAGCCTTATTTCAGCAACTTAGTTTTATGAAATAGGCTTATTTCAGCAACTTAGGCTTATTAAACAGCCTTATTAAATAGGCTTATTTCAGCAACTTGGGCTTATTAAATAGGCTTATTTCAGCAACTTAGACTTATTAAATAGGCTTATTAAATAGGCTTATTAAATAGACATATTAAATAGGCGTATGAAATGGGCTCAATAAATTGGCTTATTAAATAGGCTCAATAAATAGGATTATTAAATAGGCTCAATAAATAGGCTCATTAAATAGGCTCAATAAATAGGCTTATTAAATAGGCGCATTAAATACTTATTAAATAGGCTTATTAAATAGACTTATTAAATAGGCTAATTAAAAAGGTTTATTAAATAGACTTATTAAATAGGCTCATTAAATACTTATTAAATATGCTGATTAAATAGACTTATTAAATAGACTTATTAAATAGGCTTATTAAATAGGCTTATTAAATAGGCTTATTAAATAGGCTTATTAAATAGGCTTATTAAATAGACTTATTAAATAGCCTCATTAAATAGGCTCATTTCAGCAACTTGGGCTTATTAAATAGCCTTATTTCAGCAACTTAGACTTATTAAATATGCTTATTCAGCAACTTAGGCTTATTAAATAGCCTTATTAAATAGGCTTATTTCAGCAACTTAGGCTTATTAAATAGGCTTATTTCAGCAACTTAGACTTATGAAATAGGTTTATTCAGCAACTTAGGCTTATTAAATAGGCTTATTTCAGCAACATAGACTTATTAAATAGGCCTATTAAATAGGCTTATTAAATAGACTGATTAAATAGGCTCAATAAATACTTATTAAATAGGCTTATTAAATAGGCTTATTACATAGACTTATTAAATAGAATCAATCAATAGGCTTATTACATAGACTTATTAAATAGGATCAATCAATAGGCTTATTAAATAGGCTTATTAAATAGGCGTATTAAATAGGCTCAATAAATAGGCTTTTAAATACTTATTAAATAGGCTTATTAAATAGGCTTATTAAATAGGCGTATTAAATAGGCTTATTAAATAGACTTATTAAATAGCCTTATTAAATAGGCTTATTTTAGCAACTTAGGCTTTTTAAATAGGTTTATTTCAGCAACTTAGGCTTATTAAATAGGCTTAATAAATAGGCGTATTAAATAGGCTCAATAAAAAGGCTTAATAAATAGGCTCATTGAATACTCTTTAAATAGGCTTATTAAATAGACTTATTAAATAGACTTATTAAATAGGCTTATTAAATAGGCTTATTAAATAGGCTTATTAAATAGGCTTATTAAATAGACTTATTAAATATCCTCATTAAATAGGCTTATTTTAGCAACTTAGGCTTATTAAATAGGCTTATTTCAGCAACTTAGACTTATTAAATAGCCTTATTTCAGCAACTTAGGCTTATTAAATAGGCTCATTTTAGCAACTTAAGCTTATTAAATAGCCTTATTTCAGCAACTTAGACTTATTAAATAGGCTTATTTCAGCAACTTACGCTGATTAAATAGGCTCATTTCAGCAACTTAGACTTATTAAATAGCCTTATTTCAGCAACTTAGACTTATTAAATAGGCTTATTTCAGCAACTTATGCTTATTAAATATACTTATTTCAGAAACTTAGGCTTATTAAATAGGCTTATTTCAGCAACTTAGACTTATTAAATAGCCTTATTTCAGCAACTTAGGCTTATTAGATTGGCTTATCTCAGCAACTTAGGCTTATTAAATAGCGTTATTTCAGCAACTTAGGCTTATTAAATAGGCTTATTAAATAGGCTTATTTCAGCAACGTAGGCTTATTAAATAGGCTTATTCAGCAACTTAGGCTTATTAAATATGCTCATTAAATACTTATTAAATAGGCTCATTAAACAGGCTTATTAAATAGACTTATTAAATAGGCTCAATAAATAGGCTTATTAAATAGGCTCATTAAATATGCTTAATGAATAGGCTTATCAACTAGGCTTATTAAATAGGCTCATTAAATAGGCTTATTAAATAGACTTATTAAATAGGCTTATTAAATAGGCTTATTAAATAGGCTTAATAAATAGGCTTATTAAATAGGCTCAATAAATAGGCTTATTAAATAGGCTCATTAAATACTTATTAAATAGGCGTATTAAATAGACTTATTAAATAGACTTATTAAATAGGCATATTAAATAGGCTTATTAAATAGGCTTATTAAATAGGCTTATTAAATAGACTTATTAAATAGCCTCATTTTAGCAACTTAGGCTTATTAAATAGGCTTATTTCAGCAACTTAGACTTATTAAATAGCCTTATTTCAGCAACTTAGGCTTATTAAAAAGGCTCATTTCAGCAACTTAGGCTTATTAAATAGCCTTATTTCAGCAACTTAGACTTATTAAATAGGCTTATTCAGCAACTTAGGCTTATCAAATAGCCTTATTAAATAGACTTATTTTAGCAACTTAGGCTTATTAAATAGGCTTATTTCAGCAACTTAGACTTATTAAAAAGCCTTATTTCAGCAACTTAGTTTTATGAAATAGGCTTATTTCAGCAACTTAGGCTTATTAAACAGCCTTATTAAATAGGCTTATTTCAGCAACTTGGGCTTATTAAATAGGCTTATTTCAGCAACTTAGACTTATTAAATAGGCTTATTAAATAGGCTTATTAAATAGACATATTAAATAGGCGTATGAAATGGGCTCAATAAATTGGCTTATTAAATAGGCTCAATAAATAGGATTATTAAATAGGCTCAATAAATAGGCTCATTAAATAGGCTCAATAAATAGGCTTATTAAATAGGCGCATTAAATACTTATTAAATAGGCTTATTAAATAGACTTATTAAATAGGCTAATTAAAAAGGTTTATTAAATAGACTTATTAAATAGGCTCATTAAATACTTATTAAATAGGCTTATTAATTAGACTTATTAAATAGACTTATTAAATAGGCTTATTAAATAGACTTATTAAATAGGCATAATAAATAGGCTTATTAAATAGGCTTATTAAAAAGGCTTATTAAATAGGCTTATTAAATAGGCTCAATAAATAGGCTTACTAAATAGGCTCAATAAATAGGCGTATTAAATAGGCTCAATAAATAGGCTTATTAAATAGGCTCAATAAATAGGCTTATTAAATAGGCTCAATAAATAGGCTTGTTAAATATGCTCATTAAATACTTATTAAATAGGCTTATTAAATAAACTTATTAAATAGACTTATTAAATAGGCTTATTAAATAGGCTTATTAAATAGACTTATTAAATAGGCTCAATAAATAGGCTTATTAAATAGGCTCATTAAATAGGCTTAGTAAATAGGCTTATTAAATAGGCTTATTAAATAGGCTTATTAAATAGACTTATTAAATAGGCTTATTAAATAGGCTTATTAAATAGGCTTAATAAATAGGCTTATTAAATAGGCTCAATAAATAGGCTTATTAAATAGGCTCATTAAATACTTATTAAATATGCTGATTAAATAGACTTATTAAATAGACTTATTAAATAGGCTTATTAAATAGGCTTATTAAATAGGCTTATTAAATAGGCTTATTAAATAGGCTTATTAAATAGACTTATTAAATAGCCTCATTAAATAGGCTCATTTCAGCAACTTGGGCTTATTAAATAGCCTTATTTCAGCAACTTAGACTTATTAAATATGCTTATTCAGCAACTTAGGCTTATTAAATAGCCTTATTAAATAGGCTTATTTCAGCAACTTAGGCTTATTAAATAGGCTTATTTCAGCAACTTAGACTTATGAAATAGGCTTATTCAGCAACTTAGGCTTATTAAATAGGCTTATTTCAGCAACATAGACTTATTAAATAGGCCTATTAAATAGGCTTATTAAATAGACTGATTAAATAGGCTCAATAAATACTTATTAAATAGGCTTATTAAATAGGCTTATTACATAGACTTATTAAATAGAATCAATCAATAGGCTTATTAAATAGGCTTATTAAATAGGCTCAATAAATAGGCTCAATAAATAGGCTCATTAAATACTTATTAAATAGGCTTATTAAATAGGCTTATTAAATAGGCGTATTAAATAGGCTTATTAAATAGACTTATTAAATAGCCTAATTAAATAGGCTTATTTTAGCAACTTAGGCTTTTTAAATAGGTTTATTTCAGCAACTTAGGCTTATTAAATAGGATTATTAAATAGGCTTAATAAATAGGCGTATTAAATAGGCTCAATAAAAAGGCTTAATAAATAGGCTCATTGAATACTCTTTAAATAGGCTTATTAAATAGACTTATTAAATAGACTTATTAAATAGCCTAATTAAATAGGCTTATTTTAGCAACTTAGGCTTTTTAAATAGGTTTATTTCAGCAACTTAGACTTATTAAATAGCCTTATTAAATAGGCTTATTTCAGCAACTTAGGCTTATTAAATAGGCTTATTAAATAGGCTTAATAAATAGGCTTATTAAATAGGCTCAATAAAAAGGCTTAATAAATAGGCTCATTGAATACTCTTTAAATAGGCTTATTAAATAGACTTATTAAATAGACTTATTAAATAGGCTTATTAAATAGGCTTATTAAATAGGCTTATTAAATAGGCTTATTAAATAGACTTATTAAATAGCCTCATTAAATAGGCTTATTTTAGCAACTTAGGCTTATTAAATAGGCTTATTTCAGCAACTTAGACTTATTAAATAGCCTTATTTCAGCAACTTAGGCTTATTAAATAGGCTCATTTCAGCAACTTAGACTTATTAAATAGCCTTATTTCAGCAACTTAGGCTTATTAAATAGGCTTATTTCAGCATGTTAGGCTTATTAAATAGGCTTATTCAGCAACTTAGGCTTATTAAATAGGCTTATTAAATAGGCTTATTTCAGCAATGTAGGCTTATTAAATAGGCTTATTCAGCAACTTAGGCTTATTAAATAGGCTCATTAAATACTTATTAAATAGGCTCATTAAACAGGCTTATTAAATAGACTTATTAAATAGGCTCAATAAATAGGCTTATTAAATAGGCTCATTAAATATGGTTAATAAATAGGCTTATCAACTAGGCTTATTAAATAGGCTCATTAAATAGGCTTATTAAATAGACTTATTAAATAGGCTTATTAAATAGGCTTATTAATTAGGCTTAATAAATAGGCTGATTAAATAGGCTCAATAAATAGACTTATTAAATAGGCTCATTAAATACTTATTAAATAGGCGTATTAAATAGACTTATTAAATAGACTTATTAAATAGGCATATTAAATAGGCTTATTAAATAGGCTTATTAAATAGGCTTATTAAATAGACTTATTAAATAGCCTCATTAAATAGTCTTATTTTAGCAACTTAGGCTTAATAAAAAGGCTCATTTCAGCAACTTAGGCTTATTAAATAGCCATATTTCAGCAACTTAGACTTATTAAATAGGCTTATTCAGCAACTTAGGCTTATCAAATAGCCTTATTAAATAGACTTATTTTAGCAACTTAGGCTTATTAAATAGGCTTATTTCAGCAACTTACACTTATTAAAAAGCCTTATTTCAGCAACTTAGTCTTATGAAATAGGCTTATTTCAGCAACTTAGGCTTATTAAACAGCCTTATTAAATAGGCTTATTTCAGCAACTTGGGCTTATTAAATAGGCTTATTTCAGCAACTTAGGCTTATTAATTAGGCTCATTAAATACTTATTAAATAGGCTTATTAAACAGGCTTATTAAATAGACTTATTAAATAGGCTCAATAAATAGGCTTATTAAATAGGCTCATTAAATAGGCTTAATAAATAGGCTTATTAAATAGGCTTATTAAATAGGCTTATTAAATAGGCTTAATAAATAGGCTTATTAAATAGGCTCAATAAATAGGCTTATTAAATAGGCTCATTAAATACTTATTAAATATGCTGATTAAATAGACTTATTAAATAGACTTATTAAATAGGCTTATTAAATAGGCTTATTAAATAGGCTTATTAAATAGGCTTATTAAATAGGCTTATTAAATAGACTTATTAAATAGCCTCATTAAATAGGCTCATTTCAGCAACTTGGGCTTATTAAATTGCCTTATTTCAGCAACTTATACTTATTAAATATGCTTATTCAGCAACTTAGGCTTATTAAATAGCCTTATTAAATATGCTTATTTCAGCAACTTAGGCTTATTAAATAGGCTTATTTCAGCAACTTAGACTTATGAAATAGGCTTATTCAGCAACTTAGGCTTATTAAATAGGCTTATTTCAGCAACATAGACTTATTAAATAGGCCTATTAAATAGGCTTATTAAATAGACTGAATAAATAGGCTCAATAAATACTTATTAAATAGGCTTATTAAATAGGCTTATTACATAGACTTATTAAATAGGATCAATCAATAGGCTTATTAAATAGGCTTATTAAATAGGCGTATTAAATAGGCTCAATAAATAGGCTAATTAAATACTTATTAAATAGGCTTATTAAATAGGCTTATTAAATAGGCGTATTAAATAGGCTTATTAAATAGACTTATTAAATAGCCTAATTAAATAGGCTTATTTTAGCAACTTAGGCTTTTTAAATAGGTTTATTTCAGCAACTTAGGTTTATTAAATAGGCTTATTAAATAGGCTTAATAAATAGGCATATTAAATAGGCTCAATAAAAAGGCTTAATAAATAGGCTCATTGAATACTCTTTAAATAGGCTTATTAAATAGACTTATTAAATAGACTTATTAAATAGGCTTATTAAATAGGCTTATTAAATAGGCTTATTAAATAGACTTATTAAATAGCCTCATTAAATAGGCTTATTTTAGCAACTTAGGCATATTAAATAGGCTTATTTCAGCAACTTAGACTTATTAAATAGCCTTATTTCAGCAACTTAGGCTTATTAAATAGGCTCATTTTAGCAACTTAAGCTTATTAAATAGCCTTATTTCAGCAACTTAGACTTATTAAATAGGCTTATTTCAGCAACTTACGCTGATTAAATAGGCTCATTTCAGCAACTTAGACTTATTAAATAGCCTTATTTCAGCAACTTAGACTTATTAAATAGGCTTATTTCAGCAACTTATGCTTATTAAATATACTTATTTCAGAAACTTAGGCTTATTAAATAGGCTTATTTCAGCAAATTAGACTTATTAAATAGCCTTATTTCAGCAACTTAGGCTTATTAGATTGGCTTATCTCAGCAACTTAGGCTTATTAAATAGCGTTATTTCAGCAACTTAGGCTTATTAAATAGGCTTATTAAATAGGCTTATTTCAGCAACGTAGGCTTATTAAATAGGCTTATTCAGCAACTTAGGCTTATTAAATATGCTCATTAAATACTTATTAAATAGGCTCATTAAACAGGCTTATTAAATAGACTTATTAAATAGGCTCAATAAATAGGCTTATTAAATAGGCTCATTAAATATGCTTAATGAATAGGCTTATCAACTAGGCTTATTAAATAGGCTCATTAAATAGGCTTATTAAATAGACTTATTAAATAGGCTTATTAAATAGGCTTATTAAATAGGCTTAATAAATAGGCTTATTAAATAGGCTCAATAAATAGGCTTATTAAATAGGCTCATTAAATACTTATTAAATAGGCGTATTAAATAGACTTATTAAATAGACTTATTAAATAGGCATATTAAATAGGCTTATTAAATAGGCTTATTAAATAGGCTTATTAAATAGACTTATTAAATAGCCTCATTTTAGCAACTTAGGCTTATTAAATAGGCTTATTTCAGCAACTTAGACTTATTAAATAGCCTTATTTCAGCAACTTAGGCTTATTAAAAAGGCTCATTTCAGCAACTTAGGCTTATTAAATAGCCTTATTTCAGCAACTTAGACTTATTAAATAGGCTTATTCAGCAACTTAGGCTTATCAAATAGCCTTATTAAATAGACTTATTTTAGCAACTTAGGCTTATTAAATAGGCTTATTTCAGCAACTTAGACTTATTAAAAAGCCTTATTTCAGCAACTTAGTTTTATGAAATAGGCTTATTTCAGCAACTTAGGCTTATTAAACAGCCTTATTAAATAGGCTTATTTCAGCAACTTGGGCTTATTAAATAGGCTTATTTCAGCAACTTAGACTTATTAAATAGGCTTATTAAATAGGCTTATTAAATAGACATATTAAATAGGCGTATGAAATGGGCTCAATAAATTGGCTTATTAAATAGGCTCAATAAATAGGATTATTAAATAGGCTCAATAAATAGGCTCATTAAATAGGCTCAATAAATAGGCTTATTAAATAGGCGCATTAAATACTTATTAAATAGGCTTATTAAATAGACTTATTAAATAGGCTAATTAAAAAGGTTTATTAAATAGACTTATTAAATAGGCTCATTAAATACTTATTAAATATGCTGATTAAATAGACTTATTAAATAGACTTATTAAATAGGCTTATTAAATAGGCTTATTAAATAGGCTTATTAAATAGGCTTATTAAATAGGCTTATTAAATAGACTTATTAAATAGCCTCATTAAATAGGCTCATTTCAGCAACTTGGGCTTATTAAATAGCCTTATTTCAGCAACTTAGACTTATTAAATATGCTTATTCAGCAACTTAGGCTTATTAAATAGCCTTATTAAATAGGCTTATTTCAGCAACTTAGGCTTATTAAATAGGCTTATTTCAGCAACTTAGACTTATGAAATAGGCTTATTCAGCAACTTAGGCTTATTAAATAGGCTTATTTCAGCAACATAGACTTATTAAATAGGCCTATTAAATAGGCTTATTAAATAGACTGATTAAATAGGCTCAATAAATACTTATTAAATAGGCTTATTAAATAGGCTTATTACATAGACTTATTAAATAGAATCAATCAATAGGCTTATTACATAGACTTATTAAATAGGATCAATCAATAGGCTTATTAAATAGGCTTATTAAATAGGCGTATTAAATAGGCTCAATAAATAGGCTTTTAAATACTTATTAAATAGGCTTATTAAATAGGCTTATTAAATAGGCGTATTAAATAGGCTTATTAAATAGACTTATTAAATAGCCTTATTAAATAGGCTTATTTTAGCAACTTAGGCTTTTTAAATAGGTTTATTTCAGCAACTTAGGCTTATTAAATAGGCTTAATAAATAGGCGTATTAAATAGGCTCAATAAAAAGGCTTAATAAATAGGCTCATTGAATACTCTTTAAATAGGCTTATTAAATAGACTTATTAAATAGACTTATTAAATAGGCTTATTAAATAGGCTTATTAAATAGGCTTATTAAATAGGCTTATTAAATAGACTTATTAAATATCCTCATTAAATAGGCTTATTTTAGCAACTTAGGCTTATTAAATAGGCTTATTTCAGCAACTTAGACTTATTAAATAGCCTTATTTCAGCAACTTAGGCTTATTAAATAGGCTCATTTTAGCAACTTAAGCTTATTAAATAGCCTTATTTCAGCAACTTAGACTTATTAAATAGGCTTATTTCAGCAACTTACGCTGATTAAATAGGCTCATTTCAGCAACTTAGACTTATTAAATAGCCTTATTTCAGCAACTTAGACTTATTAAATAGGCTTATTTCAGCAACTTATGCTTATTAAATATACTTATTTCAGAAACTTAGGCTTATTAAATAGGCTTATTTCAGCAACTTAGACTTATTAAATAGCCTTATTTCAGCAACTTAGGCTTATTAGATTGGCTTATCTCAGCAACTTAGGCTTATTAAATAGCGTTATTTCAGCAACTTAGGCTTATTAAATAGGCTTATTAAATAGGCTTATTTCAGCAACGTAGGCTTATTAAATAGGCTTATTCAGCAACTTAGGCTTATTAAATATGCTCATTAAATACTTATTAAATAGGCTCATTAAACAGGCTTATTAAATAGACTTATTAAATAGGCTCAATAAATAGGCTTATTAAATAGGCTCATTAAATATGCTTAATGAATAGGCTTATCAACTAGGCTTATTAAATAGGCTCATTAAATAGGCTTATTAAATAGACTTATTAAATAGGCTTATTAAATAGGCTTATTAAATAGGCTTAATAAATAGGCTTATTAAATAGGCTCAATAAATAGGCTTATTAAATAGGCTCATTAAATACTTATTAAATAGGCGTATTAAATAGACTTATTAAATAGACTTATTAAATAGGCATATTAAATAGGCTTATTAAATAGGCTTATTAAATAGGCTTATTAAATAGACTTATTAAATAGCCTCATTTTAGCAACTTAGGCTTATTAAATAGGCTTATTTCAGCAACTTAGACTTATTAAATAGCCTTATTTCAGCAACTTAGGCTTATTAAAAAGGCTCATTTCAGCAACTTAGGCTTATTAAATAGCCTTATTTCAGCAACTTAGACTTATTAAATAGGCTTATTCAGCAACTTAGGCTTATCAAATAGCCTTATTAAATAGACTTATTTTAGCAACTTAGGCTTATTAAATAGGCTTATTTCAGCAACTTAGACTTATTAAAAAGCCTTATTTCAGCAACTTAGTTTTATGAAATAGGCTTATTTCAGCAACTTAGGCTTATTAAACAGCCTTATTAAATAGGCTTATTTCAGCAACTTGGGCTTATTAAATAGGCTTATTTCAGCAACTTAGACTTATTAAATAGGCTTATTAAATAGGCTTATTAAATAGACATATTAAATAGGCGTATGAAATGGGCTCAATAAATTGGCTTATTAAATAGGCTCAATAAATAGGATTATTAAATAGGCTCAATAAATAGGCTCATTAAATAGGCTCAATAAATAGGCTTATTAAATAGGCGCATTAAATACTTATTAAATAGGCTTATTAAATAGACTTATTAAATAGGCTAATTAAAAAGGTTTATTAAATAGACTTATTAAATAGGCTCATTAAATACTTATTAAATAGGCTTATTAATTAGACTTATTAAATAGACTTATTAAATAGGCTTATTAAATAGACTTATTAAATAGGCATAATAAATAGGCTTATTAAATAGGCTTATTAAAAAGGCTTATTAAATAGGCTTATTAAATAGGCTCAATAAATAGGCTTACTAAATAGGCTCAATAAATAGGCGTATTAAATAGGCTCAATAAATAGGCTTATTAAATAGGCTCAATAAATAGGCTTATTAAATAGGCTCAATAAATAGGCTTGTTAAATATGCTCATTAAATACTTATTAAATAGGCTTATTAAATAAACTTATTAAATAGACTTATTAAATAGGCTTATTAAATAGGCTTATTAAATAGACTTATTAAATAGGCTCAATAAATAGGCTTATTAAATAGGCTCATTAAATAGGCTTAGTAAATAGGCTTATTAAATAGGCTTATTAAATAGGCTTATTAAATAGACTTATTAAATAGGCTTATTAAATAGGCTTATTAAATAGGCTTAATAAATAGGCTTATTAAATAGGCTCAATAAATAGGCGTATTAAATAGGCTCATTAAATACTTATTAAATATGCTGATTAAATAGACTTATTAAATAGACTTATTAAATAGGCTTATTAAATAGGCTTATTAAATAGGCTTATTAAATAGGCTTATTAAATAGGCTTATTAAATAGACTTATTAAATAGCCTCATTAAATAGGCTCATTTCAGCAACTTGGGCTTATTAAATAGCCTTATTTCAGCAACTTAGACTTATTAAATATGCTTATTCAGCAACTTAGGCTTATTAAATAGCCTTATTAAATAGGCTTATTTCAGCAACTTAGGCTTATTAAATAGGCTTATTTCAGCAACTTAGACTTATGAAATAGGCTTATTCAGCAACTTAGGCTTATTAAATAGGCTTATTTCAGCAACATAGACTTATTAAATAGGCCTATTAAATAGGCTTATTAAATAGACTGATTAAATAGGCTCAATAAATACTTATTAAATAGGCTTATTAAATAGGCTTATTACATAGACTTATTAAATAGAATCAATCAATAGGCTTATTAAATAGGCTTATTAAATAGGCTCAATAAATAGGCTCAATAAATAGGCTCATTAAATACTTATTAAATAGGCTTATTAAATAGGCTTATTAAATAGGCGTATTAAATAGGCTTATTAAATAGACTTATTAAATAGCCTAATTAAATAGGCTTATTTTAGCAACTTAGGCTTTTTAAATAGGTTTATTTCAGCAACTTAGGCTTATTAAATAGGATTATTAAATAGGCTTAATAAATAGGCGTATTAAATAGGCTCAATAAAAAGGCTTAATAAATAGGCTCATTGAATACTCTTTAAATAGGCTTATTAAATAGACTTATTAAATAGACTTATTAAATAGCCTAATTAAATAGGCTTATTTTAGCAACTTAGGCTTTTTAAGTAGGTTTATTTCAGCAACTTAGACTTATTAAATAGCCTTATTAAATAGGCTTATTTCAGCAACTTAGGCTTATTAAATAGGCTTATTAAATAGGCTTAATAAATAGGCTTATTAAATAGGCTCAATAAAAAGGCTTAATAAATAGGCTCATTGAATACTCTTTAAATAGGCTTATTAAATAGACTTATTAAATAGACTTATTAAATAGGCTTATTAAATAGGCTTATTAAATAGGCTTATTAAATAGGCTTATTAAATAGACTTATTAAATAGCCTCATTAAATAGGCTTATTTTAGCAACTTAGGCTTATTAAATAGGCTTATTTCAGCAACTTAGACTTATTAAATAGCCTTATTTCAGCAACTTAGGCTTATTAAATAGGCTCATTTCAGCAACTTAGACTTATTAAATAGCCTTATTTCAGCAACTTAGGCTTATTAAATAGGCTTATTTCAGCATGTTAGGCTTATTAAATAGGCTTATTCAGCAACTTAGGCTTATTAAATAGGCTTATTAAATAGGCTTATTTCAGCAATGTAGGCTTATTAAATAGGCTTATTCAGCAACTTAGGCTTATTAAATAGGCTCATTAAATACTTATTAAATAGGCTCATTAAACAGGCTTATTAAATAGACTTATTAAATAGGCTCAATAAATAGGCTTATTAAATAGGCTCATTAAATATGGTTAATAAATAGGCTTATCAACTAGGCTTATTAAATAGGCTCATTAAATAGGCTTATTAAATAGACTTATTAAATAGGCTTATTAAATAGGCTTATTAAATAGGCTTAATAAATAGGCTGATTAAATAGGCTCAATAAATAGACTTATTAAATAGGCTCATTAAATACTTATTAAATAGGCGTATTAAATAGACTTATTAAATAGACTTATTAAATAGGCATATTAAATAGGCTTATTAAATAGGCTTATTAAATAGGCTTATTAAATAGACTTATTAAATAGCCTCATTAAATAGTCTTATTTTAGCAACTTAGGCTTAATAAAAAGGCTCATTTCAGCAACTTAGGCTTATTAAATAGCCATATTTCAGCAACTTAGACTTATTAAATAGGCTTATTCAGCAACTTAGGCTTATCAAATAGCCTTATTAAATAGACTTATTTTAGCAACTTAGGCTTATTAAATAGGCTTATTTCAGCAACTTACACTTATTAAAAAGCCTTATTTCAGCAACTTAGTCTTATGAAATAGGCTTATTTCAGCAACTTAGGCTTATTAAACAGCCTTATTAAATAGGCTTATTTCAGCAACTTGGGCTTATTAAATAGGCTTATTTCAGCAACTTAGGCTTATTAATTAGGCTCATTAAATACTTATTAAATAGGCTTATTAAACAGGCTTATTAAATAGACTTATTAAATAGGCTCAATAAATAGGCTTATTAAATAGGCTCATTAAATAGGCTTAATAAATAGGCTTATTAAATAGGCTTATTAAATAGGCTTATTAAATAGGCTTAATAAATAGGCTTATTAAATAGGCTCAATAAATAGGCTTATTAAATAGGCTCATTAAATACTTATTAAATATGCTGATTAAATAGACTTATTAAATAGACTTATTAAATAGGCTTATTAAATAGGCTTATTAAATAGGCTTATTAAATAGGCTTATTAAATAGGCTTATTAAATAGACTTATTAAATAGCCTCATTAAATAGGCTCATTTCAGCAACTTGGGCTTATTAAATTGCCTTATTTCAGCAACTTAGACTTATTAAATATGCTTATTCAGCAACTTAGGCTTATTAAATAGCCTTATTAAATATGCTTATTTCAGCAACTTAGGCTTATTAAATAGGCTTATTTCAGCAACTTAGACTTATGAAATAGGCTTATTCAGCAACTTAGGCTTATTAAATAGGCTTATTTCAGCAACATAGACTTATTAAATAGGCCTATTAAATAGGCTTATTAAATAGACTGAATAAATAGGCTCAATAAATACTTATTAAATAGGCTTATTAAATAGGCTTATTACATAGACTTATTAAATAGGATCAATCAATAGGCTTATTAAATAGGCTTATTAAATAGGCGTATTAAATAGGCTCAATAAATAGGCTAATTAAATACATATTAAATAGGCTTATTAAATAGGCTTATTAAATAGGCGTATTAAATAGGCTTATTAAATAGACTTATTAAATAGCCTAATTAAATAGGCTTATTTTAGCAACTTAGGCTTTTTAAATAGGTTTATTTCAGCAACTTAGGTTTATTAAATAGGCTTATTAAATAGGCTTAATAAATAGGCATATTAAATAGGCTCAATAAAAAGGCTTAATAAATAGGCTCATTGAATACTCTTTAAATAGGCTTATTAAATAGACTTATTAAATAGACTTATTAAATAGGCTTATTAAATAGGCTTATTAAATAGGCTTATTAAATAGACTTATTAAATAGCCTCATTAAATAGGCTTATTTTAGCAACTTAGGCATATTAAATAGGCTTATTTCAGCAACTTAGACTTATTAAATAGCCTTATTTCAGCAACTTAGGCTTATTAAATAGGCTCATTTTAGCAACTTAAGCTTATTAAATAGCCTTATTTCAGCAACTTAGACTTATTAAATAGGCTTATTTCAGCAACTTACGCTGATTAAATAGGCTCATTTCAGCAACTTAGGCTTATTAAATAGGCTTATTAAATAGGCTTATTTCAGCAACTCAGGCTTATTAAATAGGCTTATTCAGCAACTTAGGATTATTAAATAGGCTCGTTAAATACTTATTAAATAGGCTTATTAAACAGGCTTATTAAATAGACTTATTAAATAGGCTCAATAAATAGGCTTATTAAATAGGCTCATTAAATATGCTTATTAAATAGGCTTATTAAATAGGCTTATTAAATAGACTTATTAAATATCCTCATTAAATAGCCTTATTTCAGCAACTTAGGCTTATTAAAAAGGCTCATTTCAGCAACTTAGGCTTATTAAATAGCCTTATTTCAGCAACGTAGACTTATTAAATAGGCTTATTCAGCAACTTAGGGTTATTAAATAGCCTTATTAAATAGGCTTATTTTAGCAACTTAGGCTTATTAAATAGGCTTATTTGAGCAAATTAGACTTATTAAATAGCCTTATTTCAGCAACTTAGGCTTATTAAATAGGCTTATTTCAGCAACTTAGGCTTATTAAATAGCGTTATTTCAGCAACTTAGACTTATTAAATAGGCTTATTTCAGCAACTTAGGCTTATTAAATAGGCTTATTCAGCATCTTAGGCTTATTAAATAGGCTTATTAAATAGGCTTATTTCAGCAACTCAGGCTTATTAAATAGGCTTATTCAGCAACTTAGGCTTATTAAATAGGCTCGTTAAATACTTATTAAATAGGCTTATTAAACAGGCTTATTAAATAGACTTATTAAATAGGCTCAATAAATAGGCTTATTAAATAGGCTCATTAAATATGCTTAATAAATAGGCTTATTAAATAGGCTTATTAAATAGGCTTATTAAATAGGCTTATTAAATAGACTTATTAAATAGGCTTATTAAATAGGCTTATTAAATAGGCTTAATAAATAGGCTTATTAAATAGGCTCAATAAACTTATTAAATAGACTTATTAAATAGGCATATTAAATAGGCTTATTAAATAGGCTTATTAAATAGGCTTATTAAATAGACTTATTAAATATCCTCATTAAATAGGCTTATTTTAGCAACTTAGGCTTATTAAATAGGCTTATTTCAGCAACTTAGACTTATAAAATAGCCTTATTTCAGCAACTTAGGCTTATTAAAAAGGCTCATTTCAGCAACTTAGGCTTATTAAATAGCCTTATTTCAGCAACGTAGACTTATTAAATAGCGTTATTTCAGCAACTTAGACTTATTAAATAGGCTTATTTCAGCAACTTAGGCTTATTAAATAGGCTTATTCAGCAACTTAGGCTTATTAAATAGGCTTATTAAATAGGCTTATTTCAGCAACTCAGGCTTATTAAATAGGCTCATTAAATACTTATTAAATAGGCTTATTAAACAGGCTTATTAAATAGACTTATTAAATAGGCTCAATAAATAGGCTTATTAAATAGGCTCATTAAATATGCTTAATAAATAGGCTTATTAAATAGGCTTATTAAATATGCGTATTAAATAGGCTTATTAAATAGACGTATTAAATAGGCTTATTAAATAGGCTTATTAAATAGGCTTAATAAATAGGCTTATTAAATAGGCTCAATAAACTTATTAAATAGACTTATTAAATAGGCATATTAAATAGGCTTATTAAATAGGCTTATTAGTAGGCTTATTAAATAGACTTATTAAATAGCCTCATTAAATAGGCTTATTTTAGCAACTTAGGCTTATTAAATAGGCTTATTTCAGCAACTTAGACTTATTAAATAGCCTTATTTCAGCAACTTAGGCTTATTAAAAAGGCTCATTTCAGCAACTTAGGCTTATTAAATAGCCTTATTTCAGCAACGATAGGCTTAATAAATAGACTTATTAGATAGGCATATTTTAGCAACTTAGGCTTATTAAATAGGCTTATTTCAGCAAATTAGACTTATTAAAAAGCCTTATTTCAGCAACTTAGGCTTATTAAATATGCTTATTTCAGCAACTTAGGCGTATTAAATAGCATTATTAAATAGGTTTATTTCTGCAACTTAGACTTATTAAATAGACTTATTAAATAGGCTTATTAAATAGGCTTATTAAATAGGCTTATTAAATAGGCTTATTAAATAGACTTATTAAATAGCCTCATTAAATAGGCTTATTTTAGCAACTTAGGCTTATTAAATAGTCTTATTTCAGCAACTTAGGCTTATTAAATAGGCTCATTTCAGCAACTTAAGCTTATCAAATAGCCTTATTTTAGCAACTTAGACTTATTAAATAGGCTTATTTCAGCAACTTTCGCTGATTAAATAGGCTCATTTCAGGAACTTAGACTTATTAAATAGCCTTATTTCAGCAACTTAGACTTATTAAATAGGCTTATTTCAGCAACTTATGCTTATTAAATATAATTATTTCAGCAACTTAGGCTTATTAAATAGGCTTATTTCAGCAACTTAGACTTATTAGATAGGCTTATCTCAGCAACTTAGGCTTATTAAATAGCGTTATTTCAGCAACTTAGACTTATTAAATAGGCTTATTCAGCAACTTAGGCTTATTAAATAGGCTCATTAAATACTTATTAAAAAGGCTCATTAAACAGGCTTATTAAATAGCCTTATTAAATAGGCTCAATAAATAGGCTTATTAAATAGGCTCATTAAATATGCTTAATAAATAGGTTTATCAAATAGGCTTATTAAATAGGCTCATTAAATAGGCTTATTAAATAGACTTATTAAATAGGCTTATTAAATAGGCGTATTAAATAGGCTTAATAAATAGGCTTATTAAATAGGCTCAATAAATAGGCTTATTAAATAGGCTCATTAAATACTTATTAAATAGGCGTATTAAATAGACTTATTAAATAGACTTATTAAATAGGCATATTAAATAGGCTTATTAAATCAGCTTATTAAATAGGCTTATTAAATAGACTTATTAAATAGCCTCATTAAATAGACTTATTTTAACAACTTAGGCTTATTAAATAGGCTTATTTCAGCAACTTAGACTTATTAAATAGCCTTATTTCAGCAACTTAGGCTTATTAAAAAAGCTCATTTCAGCAACTTAGGCTTATTAAATAGCCTTATTTCAGCAACTTAGACTTATTAAATAGGCTTATTCAGCAACTTAGGCTTATCAAATAGCCTTATTAAATAGACTTATTTTAGTAACTTAGGCGTATTAAATAGGCTTATTTCAGCAACTTAGACTTATTAAAAAGCCTTATTTCAGCAACTTAGTCTTATGAAATAGGCTTATTTCAGCAACTTAGGCTTATTAAACAGCCTTATTAAATAGGCTTATTTCAGCAACTTGGGCTTATTAAATAGGCTTATTTCAGCAACTTAGACTTATTAAGTAGGCTTATTAAATAGGCTTATTAAATAGACTTATTAAATAGGCGTATGAAATGGGCTCAATAAATAGGCTTATTAAATAGGCTCAATAAATAGGCTTATTAAATAGGCTCAATAAATAGGCTCATTAAATAGGCTCAATAAATAGGCTTATTAAATAGGCGCATTAAATACTTATTAAATAGGCTTATTAATTAGACTTATTAAATAGACTTATTAAATAGGCTTATTAAATAGACTTATTAAATAGGCTTATTAAAAATGCTTATTAAATAGACTTATTAAATAGGCTCATTAAATACTTATTAAATAGGTTTATTAAATAGGCGTATTAAATAGGCTCATTAAATAGGATTATTAAATAGGCTTATTAAATAGGCTTATTAAATAGGCTTAATAAATAGGCTTATTAAATAGGCTCAATAAACTTATTAAATAGACTTATTAAATAGGCATATTAAATAGGCTTATTAAATAGGCTTATTAGTAGGCTTATTAAATAGACTTATTAAATAGCCTCATTAAATAGGCTTATTTTAGCAACTTAGGCTTATTAAATAGGCTTATTTCAGCAACTTAGACTTATTAAATAGCCTTATTTCAGCAACTTAGGCTTATTAAAAAGGCTCATTTCAGCAACTTAGGCTTATTAAATAGCCTTATTTCAGCAACGATAGGCTTAATAAATAGACTTATTAGATAGGCATATTTTAGCAACTTAGGCTTATTAAATAGGCTTATTTCAGCAAATTAGACTTATTAAAAAGCCTTATTTCAGCAAATTAGGCTTATTAAATATGCTTATTTCAGCAACTTAGGCGTATTAAATAGCATTATTAAATAGGTTTATTTCTGCAACTTAGACTTATTAAATAGACTTATTAAATAGGCTTATTAAATAGGCTTATTAAATAGGCTTATTAAATAGGCTTATTAAATAGACTTATTAAATAGCCTCATTAAATAGGCTTATTTTAGCAACTTAGGCTTATTAAATAGCCTTATTTCAGCAACTTAGGCTTATTAAATAGGCTCATTTCAGCAACTTAAGCTTATTAAATAGCCTTATTTTAGCAACTTAGACTTATTAAATAGGCTTATTTCAGCAACTTACGCTGATTAAATAGGCTCATTTCAGCAACTTAGACTTATTAAATAGCCTTATTTCAGCAACTTAGACTTATTAAATAGGCTTATTTCAGCAACTTATGCTTATTAAATATAATTATTTCAGCAACTTAGGCTTATTAAATAGGCTTATTTCAGCAACTTAGACTTATTAAATAGCCTTATTTCAGCAACTTAGGCTTACTAGATAGGCTTATCTCAGCAACTTAGGCTTATTAAATAGCGTTATTTCAGCAACTTAGACTTATTAAATAGGCTTATTCAGCAACTTAGGCTTATTAAATAGGCTCATTAAATACTTATTAAAAAGGCTCATTAAACAGGCTTATTAAATAGACTTATTAAATAGGCTCAATAAATAGGCTTATTAAATAGGCTCATTAAATATGCTTAATAAATATGCTTATCAAATAGGCTTATTAAATAGGCTCATTAAATAGGCTTATTAAATAGACTTATTAAATAGGCTTATTAAATAGGCGTATTAAATAGGCTTAATAAATAGGCTTATTAAATAGGCTCAATAAATAGGCTTATTAAATAGGCTCATTAAATACTTATTAAATAGGTGTATTAAATAGACTTATTAAATAGACTTATTAAATAGTCTTATTAAATAGGCTTATTAAATAGGCTTATTAAATAGGCTTATTAAATAGACTTATTAAATAGCCTCATTAAATAGGCTTATTTTAGCAACTTAGGCTTATTAAATAGCCTTATTTCAGCAACTTAGGCTTATTAAAAAGGCTCATTTCAGCAACTTAGGCTTATTAAATAGCCTTATTTCAGCAACGATAGGCTTAATAAATAGACTTATTAGATAGGCATATTTTAGCAACTTAGGCTTATTAAATAGGCTCAATAAATAGGCTTATTAAATAGGCTCATTAAGTACTTATTAAATATGCTGATTAAATAGACTTATTAAATAGACTTATTAAATAGGCTTATTAAATAGGCTTATTAAATAGGCTTATTAAATAGGCTTATTAAATAGGCTTATTAAATAGACTTATTAAATAGCCTCATTAAATAGGCTCATTTCAGCAACTTGGGCTTATTAAATTGCCTTATTTCAGCAACTTAGACTTATTAAATATGCTTATTCAGCAACTTAGGCTTATTAAATAGCCTTATTAAATATGCTTATTTCAGCAACTTAGGCTTATTAAATAGGCTTATTTCAGCAACTTAGACTTATGAAATAGGCTTATTCAGCAACTTAGGCTTATTAAATAGGCTTATTTCAGCAACATAGACTTATTAAATAGGCCTATTAAATAGGCTTATTAAATAGACTGAATAAATAGGCTCAATAAATACTTATTAAATAGGCTTATTAAATAGGCTTATTACATAGACTTATTAAATAGGATCAATCAATAGGCTTATTAAATAGGCTTATTAAATAGGCGTATTAAATAGGCTCAATAAATAGGCTAATTAAATACTTATTAAATAGGCTTATTAAATAGGCTTATTAAATAGGCGTATTAAATAGGCTTATTAAATAGACTTATTAAATAGCCTAATTAAATAGGCTTATTTTAGCAACTTAGGCTTTTTAAATAGGTTTATTTCAGCAACTTAGGCTTATTAAATAGGCTTATTAAATAGGCTTAATAAATAGGCATATTAAATAGGCTCAATAAAAAGGCTTAATAAATAGGCTCATTGAATACTCTTTAAATAGGCTTATTAAATAGACTTATTAAATAGACTTATTAAATAGGCTTATTAAATAGGCTTATTAAATAGGCTTATTAAATAGACTTATTAAATAGCCTCATTAAATAGGCTTATTTTAGCAACTTAGGCATATTAAATAGGCTTATTTCAGCAACTTAGACTTATTAAATAGCCTTATTTCAGCAACTTAGGCTTATTAAATAGGCTCATTTTAGCAACTTAAGCTTATTAAATAGCCTTATTTCAGCAACTTAGACTTATTAAATAGGCTTATTTCAGCAACTCAGGCTTATTAAATAGGCTTATTCAGCAACTTAGGATTATTAAATAGGCTCGTTAAATACTTATTAAATAGGCTTATTAAACAGGCTTATTAAATAGACTTATTAAATAGGCTCAATAAATAGGCTTATTAAATAGGCTCATTAAATATGCTTATTAAATAGGCTTATTAAATAGGCTTATTAAATAGACTTATTAAATATCCTCATTAAATAGCCTTATTTCAGCAACTTAGGCTTATTAAAAAGGCTCATTTCAGCAACTTAGGCTTATTAAATAGCCTTATTTCAGCAACGTAGACTTATTAAATAGGCTTATTCAGCAACTTAGGGTTATTAAATAGCCTTATTAAATAGGCATATTTTAGCAACTTAGGCTTATTAAATAGGCTTATTTGAGCAAATTAGACTTATTAAAAAGCCTTATTTCAGCAACTTAGGCTTATTAAATATGCTTATTTCAGCAACTTAGGCGTATTAAATTGCATTATTAAATAGGTTTATTTCTGCAACTTAGACTTATTAAATAGACTTATTAAATAGTCTTATTAAATAGGCTTATTAAATAGGCTTATTAAATAGGCTTATTAAATAGACTTATTAAATAGCCTCATTAAATAGGCTTATTTTAGCAACTTAGGCTTATTAAATAGGCTTATTTCAGCAACTTAGACTTATTAAATAGCCTTATTTCAGCAACTTAGGCTTATTAAATAGGCTTATTTCAGCAACTTAGGCTTATTAAATAGCGTTATTTCAGCAACTTAGACTTATTAAATAGGCTTATTTCAGCAACTTAGGCTTATTAAATAGGCTTATTCAGCATCTTAGGCTTATTAAATAGGCTTATTAAATAGGCTTATTCAGCAACTTAGGCTTATTAAATAGGCTCGTTAAATACTTATTAAATAGGCTTATTAAACAGGCTTATTAAATAGACTTATTAAATAGGCTCAATAAATAGGCTTATTAAATAGGCTCATTAAATATGCTTAATAAATAGGCTTATTAAATAGGCTTATTAAATAGGCTTATTAAATAGGCTTATTAAATAGACTTATTAAATAGGCTTATTAAATAGGCTTATTAAATAGGCTTAATAAATAGGCTTATTAAATAGGCTCAATAAACTTATTAAATAGACTTATTAAATAGGCATATTAAATAGGCTTATTAAATAGGCTTATTAAATAGGCTTATTAAATAGACTTATTAAATATCCTCATTAAATAGGCTTATTTTAGCAACTTAGGCTTATTAAATAGGCTTATTTCAGCAACTTAGACTTATAAAATAGCCTTATTTCAGCAACTTAGGCTTATTAAAAAGGCTCATTTCAGCAACTTAGGCTTATTAAATAGCCTTATTTCAGCAACGTAGACTTATTAAATAGTGTTATTTCAGCAACTTAGACTTTTTAAATAGGCTTATTTCAGCAACTTAGGCTTATTAAATAGGCTTATTCAGCAACTCAGGCTTATTAAATAGGCTCATTAAATACTTATTAAATAGGCTTATTAAACAGGCTTATTAAATAGACTTATTAAATAGGCTCAATAAATAGGCTTATTAAATAGGCTCATTAAATATGCTTAATAAATAGGCTTATTAAATAGGCTTATTAAATATGCGTATTAAATAGGCTTATTAAATAGACGTATTAAATAGGCTTATTAAATAGGCTTATTAAATAGGCTTAATAAATAGGCTTATTAAATAGGCTCAATAAACTTATTAAATAGACTTATTAAATAGGCATATTAAATAGGCTTATTAAATAGGCTTATTAGTAGGCTTATTAAATAGACTTATTAAATAGCCTCATTAAATAGGCTTATTTTAGCAACTTAGGCTTATTAAATAGGCTTATTTCAGCAACTTAGACTTATTAAATAGCCTTATTTCAGCAACTTAGGCTTATTAAAAAGGCTCATTTCAGCAACTTAGGCTTATTAAATAGCCTTATTTCAGCAACGATAGGCTTAATAAATAGACTTATTAGATAGGCATATTTTAGCAACTTAGGCTTATTAAATAGGCTTATTTCAGCAAATTAGACTTATTAAAAAGCCTTATTTCAGCAACTTAGGCTTATTAAATATGCTTATTTCAGCAACTTAGGCGTATTAAATAGCATTATTAAATAGGTTTATTTCTGCAACTTAGACTTATTAAATAGACTTATTAAATAGGCTTATTAAATAGGCTTATTAAATAGGCTTATTAAATAGGCTTATTAAATAGACTTATTAATTAGCCTCATTAAATAGGCTTATTTTAGCAACTTAGGCTTATTAAATAGTCTTATTTCAGCAACTTAGGCTTATTAAATAGGCTCATTTCAGCAACTTAAGCTTATTAAATAGCCTTATTTTAGCAACTTAGACTTATTAAATAGGCTTATTTCAGCAACTTTCGCTGATTAAATAGGCTCATTTCAGCAACTTAGACTTATTAAATAGCCTTATTTCAGCAACTTAGACTTATTAAATAGGCTTATTTCAGCAACTTATGCTTATTAAATATAATTATTTCAGCAACTTAGGCTTATTAAATAGGCTTATTTCAGCAACTTAGACTTATTAAATAGGCTTATTCAGCAACTTAGGCTTATTAAATAGGCTCATTAAATACTTATTAAAAAGGCTCATTAAACAGGCTTATTAAATAGACTTATTAAATAGGCTCAATAAATAGGCTTATTAAATAGGCTCATTAAATATGCTTAATAAATAGGTTTATCAAATAGGCTTATTAAATAGGCTCATTAAATAGGCTTATTAAATAGACTTATTAAATAGGCTTATTAAATAGGCGTATTAAATAGGCTTAATAAATAGGCTTATTAAATAGGCTCAATAAATAGGCTTATTAAATAGGCTCATTAAATACTTATTAAATAGGCGTATTAAATAGACTTATTAAATAGACTTATTAAATAGGCATATTAAATAGGCTTATTAAATCAGCTTATTAAATAGGCTTATTAAATAGACTTATTAAATAGCCTCATTAAATAGACTTATTTTAACAACTTAGGCTTATTAAATAGGCTTATTTCAGCAACTTAGACTTATTAAATAGCCTTATTTAAGCAACTTAGGCTTATTAAAAAAGCTCATTTCAGCAACTTAGGCTTATTAAATAGCCTTATTTCAGCAACTTAGACTTATTAAATAGGCTTATTCAGCAACTTAGGCTTATCAAATAGCCTTATTAAATAGACTTATTTTAGTAACTTAGGCGTATTAAATAGGCTTATTTCAGCAACTTAGACTTATTAAAAAGCCTTATTTCAGCAACTTAGTCTTATGAAATAGGCTTATTTCAGCAACTTAGGCTTATTAAACAGCCTTATTAAATAGGCTTATTTCAGCAACTTGGGCTTATTAAATAGGCTTATTTCAGCAACTTAGACTTATTAAGTAGGCTTATTAAATAGGCTTATTAAATAGACTTATTAAATAGGCGTATGAAATGGGCTCAATAAATAGGCTTATTAAATAGGCTCAATAAATAGGCTTATTAAATAGGCTCAATAAATAGGCTCATTAAATAGGCTCAATAAATAGGCTTATTAAATAGGCGCATTAAATACTTATTAAATAGGCTTATTAATTAGACTTATTAAATAGACTTATTAAATAGGCTTATTAAATAGACTTATTAAATAGGCTTATTAAAAATGCTTATTAAATAGACTTATTAAATAGGCTCATTAAATACTTATTAAATAGGTTTATTAAATAGGCGTATTAAATAGGCTCATTAAATAGGATTATTAAATAGGCTTATTAAATAGGCTTATTAAATAGGCTTAATAAATAGGCTTATTAAATAGGCTCAATAAACTTATTAAATAGACTTATTAAATAGGCATATTAAATAGTCTTATTAAATAGGCTTATTAGTAGGCTTATTAAATAGACTTATTAAATAGCCTCATTAAATAGGCTTATTTTAGCAACTTAGGCTTATTAAATAGGCTTATTTCAGCAACTTAGACTTATTAAATAGCCTTATTTCAGCAACTTAGGCTTATTAAAAAGGCTCATTTCAGCAACTTAGGCTTATTAAATAGCCTTATTTCAGCAACGATAGGCTTAATAAATAGACTTATTAGATAGGCATATTTTAGCAACTTAGGCTTATTAAATAGGCTTATTTCAGCAAATTAGACTTATTAAAAAGCCTTATTTCAGCAACTTAGGCTTATTAAATATGCTTATTTCAGCAACTTAGGCGTATTAAATAGCATTATTAAATAGGTTTATTTCTGCAACTTAGACTTATTAAATAGACTTATTAAATAGGCTTATTAAATAGGCTTATTAAATAGGCTTATTAAATAGGCTTATTAAATAGACTTATTAAATAGCCTCATTAAATAGGCTTATTTTAGCAACTTAGGCTTATTAAATAGCCTTATTTCAGCAACTTAGGCTTATTAAATAGGCTCATTTCAGCAACTTAAGCTTATTAAATAGCCTTATTTTAGCAACTTAGACTTATTAAATAGGCTTATTTCAGCAACTTACGCTGATTAAATAGGCTCATTTCAGCAACTTAGACTTATTAAATAGCCTTATTTCAGCAACTTAGACTTATTAAATAGGCTTATTTCAGCAACTTATGCTTATTAAATATAATTATTTCAGCAACTTAGGCTTATTAAATAGGCTTATTTCAGCAACTTAGACTTATTAAATAGCCTTATTTCAGCAACTTAGGCTTACTAGATAGGCTTATCTCAGCAACTTAGGCTTATTAAATAGCGTTATTTCAGCAACTTAGACTTATTAAATAGGCTTATTCAGCAACTTAGGCTTATTAAATAGGCTCATTAAATACTTATTAAAAAGGCTCATTAAACAGGCTTATTAAATAGACTTTTTAAATAGGCTCAATAAATAGGCTTATTAAATAGGCTCATTAAATATGCTTAATAAATAGGCTTATCAAATAGGCTTATTAAATAGGCTCATTAAATAGGCTTATTAAATAGACTTATTAAATAGGCTTATTAAATAGGCGTATTAAATAGGCTTAATAAATAGGCTTATTAAATAGGCTCAATAAATAGGCTTATTAAATAGGCTCATTAAATACTTATTAAATAGGTGTATTAAATAGACTTATTAAATAGACTTATTAAATAGTCTTATTAAATAGGCTTATTAAATAGGCTTATTAAATAGGCTTATTAAATAGACTTATTAAATAGCCTCATTAAATAGGCTTATTTTAGCAACTTAGGCTTATTAAATAGCCTTATTTCAGCAACTTAGGCTTATTAAAAAGGCTCATTTCAGCAACTTAGGCTTATTAAATAGCCTTATTTCAGCAACGATAGGCTTAATAAATAGACTTATTAGATAGGCATATTTTAGCAACTTAGGCTTATTAAATAGGCTTATTTCAGCAAATTAGACTTATTAAAAAGCCTTATTTCAGCAACTTGGGCTTATTAAATATGCTTATTTCAGCAACTTAGGTGTATTAAATAGCATTATTAAATAGGTTTATTTCTGCAACTTAGACTTATTAAATAGACTTATTAAATAGGCTTATTAAATAGGCTTATTAAATAGGCTTATTAAATAGGCTTATTAAATAGACTTATTAAATAGCCTCATTAAATAGGCTTATTTTAGCAACTTAGGCTTATTAAATAGCCTTATTTCAGCAACTTAGGCTTATTAAATAGGCTCATTTCAGCAACTTAAGCTTATTAAATAGCCTTATTTTAGCAACTTAGACTTATTAAATAGGCTTATTTCAGCAACTTACGCTGATTAAATAGGCTCATTTCAGCAACTTAGACTTATTAAATAGCCTTATTTCAGCAACTTAGACTTATTAAATAGGCTTATTTCAGCAACTTATGCTTATTAAATATAATTATTTCAGCAACTTAGGCTTATTAAATAGGCTTATTTCAGCAACTTAGACTTATTAAATAGCCTTATTTCAGCAACTTAGGCTTACTAGATAGGCTTATCTCAGCAACTTAGGCTTATTAAATAGCGTTATTTCAGCAACTTAGACTTATTAAATAGGCTTATTCAGCAACTTAGGCTTATTAAATAGGCTCATTAAATACTTATTAAAAAGGCTCATTAAACAGGCTTATTAAATAGACTTATTAAATAGGCTCAATAAATAGGCTTATTAAATAGGCTCATTAAATATGCTTAATAAATAGGCTTATCAAATAGGCTTATTAAATAGGCTCATTAAATAGGCTTATTAAATAGACTTATTAAATAGGCTTATTAAATAGGCGTATTAAATAGGCTTAATAAATAGGCTTATTAAATAGGCTCAATAAATAGGCTTATTAAATAGGCTCATTAAATACTTATTAAATAGGTGTATTAAATAGACTTATTAAATAGACTTATTAAATAGTCTTATTAAATAGGCTTATTAAATAGGCTTATTAAATAGGCTTATTAAATAGACTTATTAAATAGCCTCATTAAATAGGCTTATTTTAGCAACTTAGGCTTATTAAATTGGCTTATTTCAGCAACTTAGACTTATTAAATAGCCTTATTTCAGCAACTTAGGCTTATTAAATAGGCTTATTTCAGCAACTTAGGCTTATTAAATAGCGTTATTTCAGCAACTTAGACTTATTAAATAGGCTTATTTCAGCAACTTAGGCTTATTAAATAGGCTTATTCAGCAACTTAGGCTTATTAAATAGGCTCATTAAATACTTATTAAATAGGCTTATTAAACAGGCTTATTAAATAGACTTATTAAATAGGCTCAATAAATAGGCTTATTAAATAGGCTCATTAAATATGCTTAATAAATAGGCTTATTAAATAGGCTTATTAAATATGCGTATTAAATAGGCTTATTAAATAGACTTATTAAATAGGCTTATTAAATAGGCTTATTAAATAGGCTTAATAAATAGGCTTATTAAATAGGCTCAATAAACTTATTAAATAGACTTATTAAATAGGCATATTAAATAGGCTTATTAAATAGGCTTATTAGTAGGCTTATTAAATAGACTTATTAAATAGCCTCATTAAATAGGCTTATTTTAGCAACTTAGGCTTATTAAATAGGCTTATTTCAGCAACTTAGACTTATTAAATAGCCTTATTTCAGCAACTTAGGCTTATTAAAAAGGCTCATTTCAGCAACTTAGGCTTATTAAATAGCCTTATTTCAGCAACGATAGGCTTAATAAATAGACTTATTAGATAGGCATATTTTAGCAACTTAGGCTTATTAAATAGGCTTATTTCAGCAAATTAGACTTATTAAAAAGCCTTATTTCAGCAACTTAGGCTTATTAAATATGCTTATTTCAGCAACTTAGGCGTATTAAATAGCATTAATAAATAGGTTTATTTCTGCAACTTAGACTTATTAAATAGACTTATTAAATAGGCTTATTAAATAGGCTTATTAAATAGGCTTATTAAATAGACTTATTAAATAGCCTCATTAAATAGGCTTATTTTAGCAACTTAGGCTTATTAAATAGTCTTATTTCAGCAACTTAGGCTTATTAAATAGGCTCATTTCAGCAACTTAAGCTTATTAAATAGCCTTATTTTAGCAACTTAGACTTATTAAATAGGCTTATTTCAGCAACTTACGCTGATTAAATAGGCTCATTTCAGCAACTTAGACTTATTAAATAGCCTTATTTCAGCAACTTAGACTTATTAAATAGGCTTATTTCAGCAACTTATGCTTATTAAATATAATTATTTCAGCAACTTAGGCTTATTAAATAGGCTTATTTCAGCAACTTAGACTTATTAAATAGCCTTATTTCAGCAACTTAGGCTTATTAGATAGGCTTATCTCAGCAACTTAGGCTTATTAAATAACGTTATTTCAGCAACTTAGACTTATTAAATAGGCTTATTCAGCAACTTAGGCTTATTAAATAGGCTCATTAAATACTTATTAAAAAGGCTCATTAAACAGGCTTATTAAATAGACTTATTAAATAGGCTCAATAAATAGGCTTATTAAATAGGCTCATTAAATATGCTTAATAAATAGGCTTATCAAATAGGCTTATTAAATAGGCTCATTAAATAGGCTTATTAAATAGACTTATTAAATAGGCTTATTAAATAGGCGTATTAAATAGGCTTAATAAATAGGCTTATTAAATAGGCTCAATAAATAGGCTTATTAAATAGGCTCATTAAATACTTATTAAATAGGCGTATTAAATAGACTTATTAAATAGACTTATTAAATAGGCATATTAAATAGGCTTATTAAATAGGCTTATTAAATAGTCTTATTAAATAGGCTTATTAAATAGACTTATTAAATAGCCTCATTAAATAGAATTATTTTAACAACTTAGGCTTATTAAATAGGCTTATTTCAGCAACTTAGACTTATTAAATAGCCTTATTTCAGCAACTTAGGCTTATTAAAAAAGCTCATTTCAGCAACTTAGGCTTATTAAATAGCCTTATTTCAGCAACTTAGAATTATTAAATAGGCTTATTCAGCAACTTAGGCTTATCAAATAGCCTTATTAAATAGACTTATTTTAGTAACTTAGGCGTATTAAATAGGCTTATTTCAGCAACTTAGACTTATTAAAAAGCCTTATTTCAGCAACTTAGTCTTATGAAATAGGCTTATTTCAGCAACTTAGGCTTATTAAACAGCCTTATTAAATAGGCTTATTTCAGCAACTTGGGCTTATTAAATAGGCTTATTTCAGCAAATTAGACTTATTAAAAAGCCTTATTTCAGCAACTTAGGCTTATTAAATATGCTTATTTCAGCAACTTAGGCGTATTAAATAGCATTAATAAATAGGTTTATTTCTGCAACTTAGACTTATTAAATAGACTTATTAAATAGGCTTATTAAATAGGCTTATTAAATAGGCTTATTAAATAGACTTATTAAATAGCCTCATTAAATAGGCTTATTTTAGCAACTTAGGCTTATTAAATAGTCTTATTTCAGCAACTTAGGCTTATTAAATAGGCTCATTTCAGCAACTTAAGCTTATTAAATAGCCTTATTTTAGCAACTTAGACTTATTAAATAGGCTTATTTCAGCAACTTACGCTGATTAAATAGGCTCATTTCAGCAACTTAGACTTATTAAATAGCCTTATTTCAGCAACTTAGACTTATTAAATAGGCTTATTTCAGCAACTTATGCATATTAAATATAATTATTTCAGCAACTTAGGCTTATTAAATAGGCTTATTTCAGCAACTTAGACTTATTAAATAGCCTTATTTCAGCAACTTAGGCTTATTAGATAGGCTTATCTCAGCAACTTAGGCTTATTAAATAACGTTATTTCAGCAACTTAAACTTATTAAATAGGCTTATTCAGCAACTTAGGCTTATTAAATAGGCTCATTAAATACTTATTAAAAAGGCTCATTAAAAAGGCTTATTAAATAGACTTATTAAATAGGCTCAATAAATAGGCTTATTAAATAGGCTCATTAAATATGCTTAATAAATAGGCTTATCAAATAGGCTTATTAAATAGGCTCATTAAATAGGCTTATTAAATAGACTTATTAAATAGGCTTATTAAATAGGCGTATTAAATAGGCTTAATAAATAGGCTTATTAAATAGGCTCAATAAATAGGCTTATTAAATAGGCTCATTAAATACTTATTAAATAGGCGTATTAAATAGACTTATTAAATAGACTTATTAAATAGGCATATTAAATAGGCTTATTAAATAGGCTTATTAAATAGTCTTATTAAATAGGCTTATTAAATAGACTTATTAAATAGCCTCATTAAATAGAATTATTTTAACAACTTAGGCTTATTAAATAGGCTTATTTCAGCAACTTAGACTTATTAAATAGCCTTATTTCAGCAACTTAGGCTTATTAAAAAAGCTCATTTCAGCAACTTAGGCTTATTAAATAGCCTTATTTCAGCAACTTAGAATTATTAAATAGGCTTATTCAGCAACTTAGGCTTATCAAATAGCCTTATTAAATAGACTTATTTTAGTAACTTAGGCGTATTAAATAGGCTTATTTCAGCAACTTAGACTTATTAAAAAGCCTTATTTCAGCAACTTAGTCTTATGAAATAGGCTTATTTCAGCAACTTAGGCTTATTAAACAGCCTTATTAAATAGGCTTATTTCAGCAACTTGGGCTTATTAAATAGGCTTATTTCAGCAACTTAGACTTATTAAATAGGCTTATTAAATAGGCTTATTAAATAGACTTATTAAATAGGCGTATGAAATGGGCTTAATAAATAGGCTTATTAAATAGGCTCAATAAATAGGCTTATTAAATAGGCTCAATAAATAGGCTCATTAAATAGGCTCAATAAATAGGCTTATTAAATAGGCGCATTAAATACTTATTAAATAGGCTTATTAATTAGACTTATTAAATAGACTTATTAAATAGGCTTATTAAATAGACTTATTAAATAGGCTTATTAAAAATGCTTATTAAATAGACTTATTAAATAGGCTCATTAAATACTTATTAAATAGGTTTATTAAATAGGCGTATTAAATAGGCTCATTAAATAGGATTATTAAATAGGCTTATTAAATAGGCTTATTAAATAGACTTATTAAATTGCCTCATTAAATAGGCTTATTTTAGAAACTTAGGCTTATTAAATAGGCTTAATTCAGCAACTTATGCTTATTAAATAGCCTTATTATATAGGCTTATTTCAGCAACTTAGGCTTATTAAATAAGCTTATTTCAGCAACTTAGACTTATTAAATAGGCCTATTAAAAAGGCTTATTAAATAGACTTATTAAATAGGCTCATTAAATACTTATTAAATAGGCTTATTAAATAGGCTTATTAAATAGACTTATTAAATAGGCTCAATAAACAGGCTTATTAAGTAGGCTTATTAAATAGGCTTATTGAATAGGCTTATTAAATAGGCTTATTAAATAGGCTCAATAAATAGGCTTACTAAATAGGCTCAATAAATAGGCTTATTAAATAGGCTCAATAAATAGGTTTATTAAATAGGCTCAATAAATAGGCTTATTAAATAGGCTAATTAAATACTTATTAAATAGGCTTATTAAATAGACTTATTAAATAGACTTATTAAATAGGCTTATTAAATAGACTTTATTAAATAGGCTTATTAATAAGGCTTATTAAATAGAATTAATAAAAAGGCTCATTAAATACTTATTAAATAGGTTTATTAAATAGGCGTCTTAAATAGGCTTATTAAATAGGCGTATTAAATAGGCTTATTAAATAGGCTTATTAAATGGACTTATTAAATAGCCTCATTAAATAGGCTTATTTTAGCAACTTAGGCTTATTAAATAGGTTTATTTCAGCAACTTAGACTTATTAAATAGCCTTATTAAATAGGCTTATTTCAGCAACTTAGGCTTATTAAATTGGCATATTTCAGCAACTTACGCTAATTAAATAGCCTTATTTCAGCAACTTAGGCTTATTAAAAAGGCTCATTTCAGCAACTTAGGCTTATTAAATAGGCTTATTTCAGCAACTTAGACTTATTAAATAGGCTTATTAAATAGGCTTATTAAATAGACTTATTAAATAGGCATATGAAATGGGCTTAATAAATAGGCTTATTAAATTGGCTCAATAAATAGGCTTATTAAATAGGCTCAATAAATAGGCTCATTAAATAGGCTCAATAAATAGGCTTATTAAATAGTCGCATTAAATACTTATTAAATAGGCTTATTAATTAGACTTATTAAATAGACTTATTAAATAGGCTTATTAAATAGACTTATTAAATAGGCTTATTAAAAATGCTTATTAAATAGACTTATTAAATAGGCTCATTAAATACTTATTAAATAGGTTTATTAAATAGGCGTATTAAATAGGCTCATTAAATAGGATTATTAAATAGGCTTATTAAATAGGCTTATTAAATAGACTTATTAAATTGCCTCATTAAATAGGCTTATTTTAGAAACTTAGGCTTATTAAATAGGCTTAATTCAGCAACTTATGCTTATTAAATAGCCTTATTATATAGGCTTATTTCAGCAACTTAGGCTTATTAAATAAGCTTATTTCAGCAACTTAGACTTATTAAATAGGCCTATTAAAAAGGCTTATTAAATAGACTTATTAAATAGGCTCATTAAATACTTATTAAATAGGCTTATTAAATAGGCTTATTAAATAGACTTATTAAATAGGCTCAATAAACAGGCTTATTAAGTAGGCTTATTAAATAGGCTTATTGAATAGGCTTATTAAATAGGCTTATTAAATAGGCTCAATAAATAGGCTTACTAAATAGGCTCAATAAATAGGCTTATTAAATAGGCTCAATAAATAGGTTTATTAAATAGGCTCAATAAATAGGCTTATTAAATAGGCTAATTAAATACTTATTAAATAGGCTTATTAAATAGGCTTATTAAATAGACTTATTAAATAGGCTTATTAAATAGACTTTATTAAATAGGCTTATTAATAAGGCTTATTAAATAGAATTAATAAAAAGGCTCATTAAATACTTATTAAATAGGTTTATTAAATAGGCGTATTAAATAGGCTTATTAAATAGGCGTATTAAATAGGCTTATTAAATAGGCTTATTAAATGGACTTATTAAATAGCCTCATTAAATAGGCTTATTTTAGCAACTTAGGCTTATTAAATAGGTTTATTTCAGCAACTTAGACTTATTAAATAGCCTTATTAAATAGGCTTATTTCAGCAACTTAGGCTTATTAAATAGGCATATTTCAGCAACTTACGCTAATTAAATAGCCTTATTTCAGCAACTTAGGCTTATTAAAAAGGCTCATTTCAGCAACTTAGGCTTATTAAATAGCCTTATTTCAGCAACGTAGACTTATTAAATAGGCTTATTCAGCAACTTAGGCGTATTACATAGCCTTATTTCAGCAACGTAGACTTATTAAATAGGCTTATTCAGCAACTTAGGCGTATTAAATAGCATTATTAAATAGGTTTATTTCTGCAACATAGACTTATTAAATAGACTTATTAAATAGTCTTATTAAATAGGCTTATTAAATAGGCTTATTAAATAGGCTTATTAAATAGACTTATTAAATAGCCTCATTAAATAGGCTTATTTTAGCAACTTAGGCTTATTAAATTGGCTTATTTCAGCAACTTAGTCTTATTAAATAGCCTTATTTCAGCAACTTAGGCTTATTAAATAGGCTTATTTCAGCAACTTAGGCTTATTAAATAGCGTTATTTCAGCAACTTAGACTTATTAAATAGGCTTATTTCAGCAACTTAGGCTTATTAAATAGGCTTATTCAGCAACTTAGGCTTATTAAATAGGCTCATTAAATACTTATTAAATAGGCTTATTAAACAGGCTTATTAAATAGACTTATTAAATAGGCTCAATAAATAGGCTTATTAAATAGGCTCATTAAATATGCTTAATAAATAGGCTTATTAAATAGGCTTATTAAATATGCGTATTAAATAGGCTTATTAAATAGACTTATTAAATAGGCTTATTAAATAGGCTTATTAAATAGGCTTAATAAATAGGCTTATTAAATAGGCTCAATAAACTTATTAAATAGACTTATTAAATAGGCATATTAAATAGGCTTATTAAATAGGCTTATTAGTAGGCTTATTAAATAGACTTATTAAATAGCCTCATTAAATAGGCTTATTTTAGCAACTTAGGCTTATTAAATAGGCTTATTTCAGCAACTTAGACTTATTAAATAGCCTTATTTCAGCAACTTAGGCTTATTAAAAAGGCTCATTTCAGCAACTTAGGCTTATTAAATAGCCTTATTTCAGCAACGATAGGCTTAATAAATAGACTTATTAGATAGGCATATTTTAGCAACTTAGGCTTATTAAATAGGCTTATTTCAGCAAATTAGACTTATTAAAAAGCCTTATTTCAGCAACTTAGGCTTATTAAATATGCTTATTTCAGCAACTTAGGCGTATTAAATAGCATTAATAAACAGGTTTATTTCTGCAACTTAGACTTATTAAATAGACTTATTAAATAGGCTTATTAAATAGGCTTATTAAATAGGCTTATTAAATAGGCTTATTAAATAGACTTATTAAATAGCCTCATTAAATAGGCTTATTTTAGCAACTTAGGCTTATTAAATAGTCTTATTTCAGCAACTTAGGCTTATTAAATAGGCTCATTTCAGCAACTTAAGCTTATTAAATAGCCTTATTTTAGCAACTTAGACTTATTAAATAGGCTTATTTCAGCAACTTACGCTGATTAAATAGGCTCATTTCAGCAACTTAGACTTATTAAATAGCCTTATTTCAGCAACTTAGACTTATTAAATAGGCTTATTTCAGCAACTTATGCTTATTAAATATAATTATTTCAGCAACTTAGGCTTATTAAATAGGCTTATTTCAGCAACTTAGACTTATTAAATAGCCTTATTTCAGCAACTTAGGCTTATTAGATAGGCTTATCTCAGCAACTTAGGCTTATTAAATAGCGTTATTTCAGCAACTTAGACTTATTAAATAGGCTTATTCAGCAACTTAGGCTTATTAAATAGGCTCATTAAATACTTATTAAAAAGGCTCATTAAACAGGCTTATTAAATAGACTTATTAAATAGGCTCAATAAATAGGCTTATTAAATAGGCTCATTAAATATGCTTAATAAATAGGCTTATCAAATAGGCTTATTAAATAGGCTCATTAAATAGGCTTATTAAATAGACTTATTAAATAGGCTTATTAAATAGGCGTATTAAATAGGCTTAATAAATAGGCTTATTAAATAGGCTCAATAAATAGGCTTATTAAATAGTCTCATTAAATACTTATTAAATAGGCGTATTAAATAGACTTATTAAATAGACTTATTAAATAGGCATATTAAATAGGCTTATTAAATAGGCTTATTAAATAGGCTTATTAAATAGGCTTATTAAATAGGCTTATTAAATAGTCTTATTAAATAGACTTATTAAATAGCCTCATTAAATAGGCTCATTTCAGCAACTTGGGCTTATTAAATAGCCTTATTTCAGCAACTTAGACTTATTAAATATGCTTATTCAGCAACTTAGGCTTATTAAATAGCCTTATTAAATAGGCTTATTTCAGCAACTTAGGCTTATTAAATAGGCTTATTTCAGCAACTTAGACTTATGAAATAGGCTTATTCAGCAACTTAGGCTTATTAAATAGGCTTATTTCAGCAACATAGACTTATTAAATAGGCCTATTAAATAGGCTTATTAAATAGACTGATTAAATAGGCTCCATAAATACTTATTAAATAGGCTTATTAAATAGGCTTATTACATAGACTTATTAAATAGAATCAATCAATAGGCTTATTACATAGACTTATTAAATAGGATCAATCAATAGGCTTATTAAATAGGCTTATTAAATAGGCGTATTAAATAGGCTCAATAAATAGGCTCATTAAATACTTATTAAATAGGCTTATTAAATACGCTTATTAAATAGGCGTATTAAATAGGCTTATTAAATAGACTTATTAAATAGCCTTATTAAATAGGCTTATTTTAGCAACTTAGGCTTTTTAAATAGGTTTATTTCAGCAACTTAGGCTTATTAAATAGGCTTAATAAATAGGCGTATTAAATAGGCTCAATAAAAAGGCTTAATAAATAGGCTCATTGAATACTCTTTAAATAGGCTTATTAAATAGACTTATTAAATAGACTTATTAAATAGGCTTATTAAATAGGCTTATTAAATAGGCTTATTAAATAGGCTTATTAAATAGACTTATTAAATAGCCTCATTAAATAGGCTTATTTTAGCAACTTAGGCTTATTAAATAGGCTTATTTCAGCAACTTAGACTTATTAAATAGCCTTATTTCAGCAACTTAGGCTTATTAAATAGGCTCATTTTAGCAACTTAAGCTTATTAAATAGCCTTATTTCAGCAACTTAGACTTATTAAATAGGCTTATTTCAGCAACTTACGCTGATTAAATAGGCTCATTTCAGCAACTTAGACTTATTAAATAGCCTTATTTCAGCAACTTAGACTTATTAAATAGGCTTATTTCAGCAACTTATGCTTATTAAATATACTTATTTCAGAAACTTAGGCTTATTAAATAGGCTTATTTCAGCAACTTAGACTTATTAAATAGCCTTATTTCAGCAACTTAGGCTTATTAGATTGGCTTATCTCAGCAACTTAGGCTTATTAAATAGCGTTATTTCAGCAACTTAGGCTTATTAAATAGGCTTATTAAATAGGCTTATTTCAGCAACGTAGGCTTATTAAATAGGCTTATTCAGCAACTTAGGCTTATTAAATATGCTCATTAAATACTTATTAAATAGGCTCATTAAACAGGCTTATTAAATAGACGTATTAAATAGGCTCAATAAATAGGCTTATTAAATAGGCTCAATAAATAGGCTTATTAAATAGGCTCATTAAATACTTATTAAATAGGCGTATTAAATAGACTTATTAAATAGACTTATTAAATAGGCATATTAAATAGGCTTATTAAATAGGCTTATTAAATAGGCTTATTAAATAGACTTATTAAATAGCCTCATTTTAGCAACTTAGGCTTATTAAATAGGCTTATTTCAGCAACTTAGACTTATTAAATAGCCTTATTTCAGCAACTTAGGCTTATTAAAAAGGCTCATTTCAGCAACTTAGGCTTATTAAATAGCCTTATTTCAGCAACTTAGACTTATTAAATAGGCTTATTCAGCAACTTAGGCTTATCAAATAGCCTTATTAAATAGACTTATTTTAGCAACTTAGGCTTATTAAATAGGCTTATTTCAGCAACTTAGACTTATTAAAAAGCCTTATTTCAGCAACTTAGTTTTATGAAATAGGCTTATTTCAGCAACTTAGGCTTATTATACAGCCTTATTAAATAGGCTTATTTCAGCAACTTGGGCTTATTAAATAGGCTTATTTCAGCAACTTAGACTTATTAAATAGGCTTATTAAATAGGCTTATTAAATAGACATATTAAATAGGCGTATGAAATGGGCTCAATAAATTGGCTTATTAAATAGGCTCAATAAATAGGATTATTAAATAGGCTCAATAAATAGGCTCATTAAATAGGCTCAATAAATAGGCTTATTAAATAGGCGCATTAAATACTTATTAAATAGGCTTATTAAATAGACTTATTAAATAGGCTAATTAAAAAGGTTTATTAAATAGACTTATTAAATAGGCTCATTAAATACTTATTAAATAGGCTTATTAATTAGACTTATTAAATAGACTTATTAAATAGGCTTATTAAATAGACTTATTAAATAGGCTTAATAAATAGGCTTATTAAATAGGCTTATTAAATAGGCTTATTAAATAGGCTTATTAAATAGGCTCAATAAATAGGCTTACTAAATAGGCTCAATAAATAGGCGTATTAAATAGGCTCAATAAATAGGCTTATTAAATAGGCTCAATAAATAGGCTTATTAAATAGGCTCAATAAATAGGCTTGTTAAATAGGCTCATTAAATACTTATTAAATAGGCTTATTAAATAAACTTATTAAATAGACTTATTAAATAGGCTTATTAAATAGGCTTATTAAATAGACTTATTAAATAGGCTCAATAAATAGGCTTATTAAATAGGCTCATTAAATAGGCTTAATAAATAGGCTTATTAAATAGGCTTATTAAATAGGCTTATTAAATAGGCTTATTAAATAGACTTATTAAATAGCCTCATTAAATAGGCTCATTTCAGCAACTTGGGCTTATTAAATAGCCTTATTTCAGCAACTTAGACTTATTAATATGCTTATTCAGCAACTTAGGCTTATTAAATAGCCTTATTAAATAGGCTTATTTCAGCAACTTAGGCTTATTAAATAGGCTTATTTCAGCAACTTAGACTTATGAAATAGGCTTATTCAGCAACTTAGGCTTATTAAATAGGCTTATTTCAGCAACATAGACTTATTAAATAGGCCTATTAAATAGGCTTATTAAATAGACTTATTAAATAGAATCAATCAATAGGCTTATTAAATAGGCTTATTAAATAGGCTCAATAAATAGGCTCAATAAATAGGCTCATTAAATACTTATTAAATAGGCTTATTAAATAGGCTTATTAAATAGGCGTATTAAATAGGCTTATTAAATAGACTTATTAAATAGCCTAATTAAATAGGCTTATTTTAGCAACTTAGGCTTTTTAAATAGGTTTATTTCAGCAACTTAGGCTTATTAAATAGGCTTATTAAATAGGCTTAATAAATAGGCGTATTAAATAGGCTCAATAAAAAGGCTTAATAAATAGGCTCATTGAATACTCTTTAAATAGGCTTATTAAATAGACTTATTAAATAGACTTATTAAATAGCCTAATTAAATAGGCTTATTTTAGCAACTTAGGCTTTTTAAATAGGTTTATTTCAGCAACTTAGACTTATTAAATAGCCTTATTAAATAGGCTTATTTCAGCAACTTAGGCTTATTAAATAGGCTTATTAAATAGGCTTAATAAATAGGCTTATTAAATAGGCTCAATAAAAAGGCTTAATAAATAGGCTCATTGAATACTCTTTAAATAGGCTTATTAAATAGACTTATTAAATAGACTTATTAAATAGGCTTATTAAATAGGCTTATTAAATAGGCTTATTAAATAGGCTTATTAAATAGACTTATTAAATAGCCTCATTAAATAGGCTTATTTTAGCAACTTAGGCTTATTAAATAGGCGTATTTCAGCAACTTAGACTTATTAAATAGCCTTATTTCAGCAACTTAGGCTTATTAAATAGGCTCATTTCAGCAACTTAGACTTATTAAATAGCCTTATTTCAGCAACTTAGGCTTATTAAATAGGCTTATTTCAGCATGTTAGGCTTATTAAATAGGCTTATTCAGCAACTTAGGCTTATTAAATAGGCTTATTAAATAGGCTTATTTCAGCAATGTAGGCTTATTAAATAGGCTTATTCAGCAACTTAGGCTTATTAAATAGGCTCATTAAATACTTATTAAATAGGCTCATTAAACAGGCTTATTAAATAGACTTATTAAATAGGCTCAATAAATAGGCTTATTAAATAGGCTCATTAAATATGCTTAATAAATAGGCTTATCAACTAGGCTTATTAAATAGGCTCATTAAATAGGCTTATTAAATAGACTTATTAAATAGGCTTATTAAATAGGCTTATTAAATAGGCTTAATAAATAGGCTGATTAAATAGGCTCAATAAATAGACTTATTAAATAGGCTCATTAAATACTTATTAAATAGGCGTATTAAATAGACTTATTAAATAGACTTATTAAATAGGCATATTAAATAGGCTTATTAAATAGGCTTATTAAATAGGCTTATTAAATAGACTTATTAAATAGCCTCATTAAATAGTCTTATTTTAGCAACTTAGGCTTAATAAAAAGGCTCATTTCAGCAACTTAGGCTTATTAAATAGCCATATTTCAGCAACTTAGACTTATTAAATAGGCTTATTCAGCAACTTAGGCTTATCAAATAGCCTTATTAAATAGACTTATTTTAGCAACTTAGGCTTATTAAATAGGCTTATTTCAGCAACTTACACTTATTAAAAAGCCTTATTTCAGCAACTTAGTCTTATGAAATAGGCTTATTTCAGCAACTTAGGCTTATTAAACAGCCTTATTAAATAGGCTTATTTCAGCAACTTGGGCTTATTAAATAGGCTTATTTCAGCAACTTAGGCTTATTAATTAGGCTCATTAAATACTTATTAAATAGGCTTATTAAACAGGCTTATTAAATAGACTTATTAAATAGGCTCAATAAATAGGCTTATTAAATAGGCTCATTAAATAGGCTTAATAAATAGGCTTATTAAATAGGCTTATTAAATAGGCTTATTAAATAGGCTTAATAAATAGGCTTATTAAATAGGCTCAATAAATAGGCTTATTAAATAGGCTCATTAAATACTTATTAAATATGCTGATTAAATAGACTTATTAAATAGACTTATTAAATAGGCTTATTAAATAGGCTTATTAAATAGGCTTATTAAATAGGCTTATTAAATAGGCTTATTAAATAGACTTATTAAATAGCCTCATTAAATAGGCTCATTTCAGCAACTTGGGCTTATTAAATTGCCTTATTTCAGCAACTTAGACTTATTAAATATGCTTATTCAGCAACTTAGGCTTATTAAATAGCCTTATTAAATATGCTTTTTTCAGCAACTTAGGCTTATTAAATAGGCTTATTTCAGCAACTTAGACTTATGAAATAGGCTTATTCAGCAACTTAGGCTTATTAAATAGGCTTATTTCAGCAACATAGACTTATTAAATAGGCCTATTAAATAGGCTTATTAAATAGACTGAATAAATAGGCTCAATAAATACTTATTAAATAGGCTTATTAAATAGGCTTATTACATAGACTTATTAAATAGGATCAATCAATAGGCTTATTAAATAGGCTTATTAAATAGGCGTATTAAATAGGCTCAATAAATAGGCTAATTAAATACTTATTAAATAGGCTTATTAAATAGGCTTATTAAATAGGCGTATTAAATAGGCTTATTAAATAGACTTATTAAATAGCCTAATTAAATAGGCTTATTTTAGCAACTTAGGCTTTTTAAATAGGTTTATTTCAGCAACTTAGGCTTATTAAATAGGCTTATTAAATAGGCTTAATAAATAGGCATATTAAATAGGCTCAATAAAAAGGCTTAATAAATAGGCTCATTGAATACTCTTTAAATAGGCTTATTAAATAGACTTATTAAATAGACTTATTAAATAGGCTTATTAAATAGGCTTATTAAATAGGCTTATTAAATAGACTTATTAAATAGCCTCATTAAATAGGCTTATTTTAGCAACTTAGGCATATTAAATAGGCTTATTTCAGCAACTTAGACTTATTAAATAGCCTTATTTCAGCAACTTAGGCTTATTAAATAGGCTCATTTTAGCAACTTAAGCTTATTAAATAGCCTTATTTCAGCAACTTAGACTTATTAAATAGGCTTATTTCATCAACTTACGCTGATTAAATAGGCTCATTTCAGCAACTTAGGCTTATTAAATAGGCTTATTAAATAGGCTTATTTCAGCAACTCAGGCTTATTAAATAGGCTTATTCAGCAACTTAGGATTATTAAATAGGCTCGTTAAATACTTATTAAATAGGCTTATTAAACAGGCTTATTAAATAGACTTATTAAATAGGCTCAATAAATAGGCTTATTAAATAGGCTCATTAAATATGCTTATTAAATAGGCTTATTAAATAGGCTTATTAAATAGACTTATTAAATATCCTCATTAAATAGCCTTATTTCAGCAACTTAGGCTTATTAAAAAGGCTCATTTCAGCAACTTAGGCTTATTAAATAGCCTTATTTCAGCAACGTAGACTTATTAAATAGGCTTATTCAGCAACTTAGGGTTATTAAATAGCCTTATTAAATAGGCATATTTTAGCAACTTAGGCTTATTAAATAGGCTTATTTGAGCAAATTAGACTTATTAAAAAGCCTTATTTCAGCAACTTAGGCTTATTAAATATGCTTATTTCAGCAACTTAGGCGTATTAAATTGCATTATTAAATAGGTTTATTTCTGCAACTTAGACTTATTAAATAGACTTATTAAATAGTCTTATTAAATAGGCTTATTAAATAGGCTTATTAAATAGGCTTATTAAATAGACTTATTAAATAGCCTCATTAAATAGGCTTATTTTAGCAACTTAGGCTTATTAAATAGGCTTATTTCAGCAACTTAGACTTATTAAATAGCCTTATTTCAGCAACTTAGGCTTATTAAATAGGCTTATTTCAGCAACTTAGGCTTATTAAATAGCGTTATTTAAGCAACTTAGACTTATTAAATAGGCTTATTTCAGCAACTTAGGCTTATTAAATAGGCTTATTCAGCATCTTAGGCTTATTAAATAGGCTTATTAAATAGGCTTATTTCAGCAACTCAGGCTTATTAAATAGGCTTATTCAGCAACTTAGGCTTATTAAATAGGCTCGTTAAATACTTATTAAATAGGCTTATTAAACAGGCTTATTAAATAGACTTATTAAATAGGCTCAATAAATAGGCTTATTAAATAGGCTCATTAAATATGCTTAATAAATAGGCTTATTAAATAGGCTTATTAAATAGGCTTATTAAATAGGCTTATTAAATAGACTTATTAAATAGGCTTATTAAATAGGCTTATTAAATAGGCTTAATAAATAGGCTTATTAAATAGGCTCAATAAACTTATTAAATAGACTTATTAAATAGGCATATTAAATAGGCTTATTAAATAGGCTTATTAAATAGGCTTATTAAATAGACTTATTAAATATCCTCATTAAATAGGCTTATTTTAGCAACTTAGGCTTATTAAATAGGCTTATTTCAGCAACTTAGACTTATAAAATAGCCTTATTTCAGCAACTTAGACTTATGAAATAGGCTTATTCAGCAACTTAGGCTTATTAAATAGGCTTATTTCAGCAACATAGACTTATTAAATAGGCCTATTAAATAGGCTTATTAAATAGACTGAATAAATAGGCTCAATAAATACTTATTAAATAGGCTTATTAAATAGGCTTATTACATAGACTTATTAAATAGGATCAATCAATAGGCTTATTAAATAGGCTTATTAAATAGGCGTATTAAATAGGCTCAATAAATAGGCTAATTAAATACTTATTAAATAGGCTTATTAAATAGGCTTATTAAATAGGCGTATTAAATAGGCTTATTAAATAGACTTATTAAATAGCCTAATTAAATAGGCTTATTTTAGCAACTTAGGCTTTTTAAATAGGTTTATTTCAGCAACTTAGGCTTATTAAATAGGCTTATTAAATAGGCTTAATAAATAGGCATATTAAATAGGCTCAATAAAAAGGCTTAATAAATAGGCTCATTGAATACTCTTTAAATAGGCTTATTAAATAGACTTATTAAATAGACTTATTAAATAGGCTTATTAAATAGGCTTATTAAATAGGCTTATTAAATAGACTTATTAAATAGCCTCATTAAATAGGCTTATTTTAGCAACTTAGGCATATTAAATAGGCTTATTTCAGCAACTTAGACTTATTAAATAGCCTTATTTCAGCAACTTAGGCTTATTAAATAGGCTCATTTTAGCAACTTAAGCTTATTAAATAGCCTTATTTCAGCAACTTAGACTTATTAAATAGGCTTATTTCAGCAACTTACGCTGATTAAATAGGCTCATTTCAGCAACTTAGGCTTATTAAATAGGCTTATTAAATATGCTTATTTCAGCAACTCAGGCTTATTAAATAGGCTTATTCAGCAACTTAGGATTATTAAATAGGCTCGTTAAATACTTATTAAATAGGCTTATTAAACAGGCTTATTAAATAGACTTATTAAATAGGCTCAATAAATAGGCTTATTAAATAGGCTCATTAAATATGCTTATTAAATAGGCTTATTAAATAGGCTTATTAAATAGACTTATTAAATATCCTCATTAAATAGCCTTATTTCAGCAACTTAGGCTTATTAAAAAGGCTCATTTCAGCAACTTAGGCTTATTAAATAGCCTTATTTCAGCAACGTAGACTTATTAAATAGGCTTATTCAGCAACTTAGGGTTATTAAATAGCCTTATTAAATAGGCATATTTTAGCAACTTAGGCTTATTAAATAGGCTTATTTGAGCAAATTAGACTTATTAAAAAGCCTTATTTCAGCAACTTAGGCTTATTAAATATGCTTATTTCAGCAACTTAGGCGTATTAAATTGCATTATTAAATAGGTTTATTTCTGCAACTTAGACTTATTAAATAGACGTATTAAATAGTCTTATTAAATAGGCTTATTAAATAGGCTTATTAAATAGGCTTATTAAATAGACTTATTAAATAGCCTCATTAAATAGGCTTATTTTAGCAACTTAGGCTTATTAAATAGGCTTATTTCAGCAACTTAGACTTATTAAATAGCCTTATTTCAGCAACTTAGGCTTATTAAATAGGCTTATTTCAGCAACTTAGGCTTATTAAATAGCGTTATTTCAGCAACTTAGACTTATTAAATAGGCTTATTTCAGCAACTTAGGCTTATTAAATAGGCTTATTCAGCATCTTAGGCTTATTAAATAGGCTTATTAAATAGGCTTATTTCAGCAACTCAGGCTTATTAAATAGGCTTATTCAGCAACTTAGGCTTATTAAATAGGCTCGTTAAATACTTATTAAATAGGCTTATTAAACAGGCTTATTAAATAGACTTATTAAATAGGCTCAATAAATAGGCTTATTAAATAGGCTCATTAAATATGCTTAATAAATAGGCTTATTAAATAGGCTTATTAAATAGGCTTATTAAATAGGCTTATTAAATAGACTTATTAAATAGGCTTATTAAATAGGCTTATTAAATAGGCTTAATAAATAGGCTTATTAAATAGGCTCAATAAACTTATTAAATAGACTTATTAAATAGGCATATTAAATAGGCTTATTAAATAGGCTTATTAAATAGGCTTATTAAATAGACTTATTAAATATCCTCATTAAATAGGCTTATTTTAGCAACTTAGGCTTATTAAATAGGCTTATTTCAGCAACTTAGACTTATAAAATAGCCTTATTTCAGCAACTTAGGCTTATTAAAAAGGCTCATTTCAGCAACTTAGGCTTATTAAATAGCCTTATTTCAGCAACGTAGACTTATTAAATAGCGTTATTTCAGCAACTTAGACTTATTAAATAGGCTTATTTCAGCAACTTAGGCTTATTAAATAGGCTTATTCAGCAACTTAGGCTTATTAAATAGGCTTATTAAATAGGCTTATTTCAGCAACTCAGGCTTATTAAATAGGCTCATTAAATACTTATTAAATAGGCTTATTAAACAGGCTTATTAAATAGACTTATTAAATAGGCTCAATAAATAGGCTTATTAAATAGGCTCATTAAATATGCTTAATAAATAGGCTTATTAAATAGGCTTATTAAATATGCGTATTAAATAGGCTTATTAAATAGACGTATTAAATAGGCTTATTAAATAGGCTTATTAAATAGGCTTAATAAATAGGCTTATTAAATAGGCTCAATAAACTTATTAAATAGACTTATTAAATAGGCATATTAAATAGGCTTATTAAATAGGCTTATTAGTAGGCTTATTAAATAGACTTATTAAATAGCCTCATTAAATAGGCTTATTTTAGCAACTTAGGCTTATTAAATAGGCTTATTTCAGCAACTTAGACTTATTAAATAGCCTTATTTCAGCAACTTAGGCTTATTAAAAAGGCTCATTTCAGCAACTTAGGCTTATTAAATAGCCTTATTTCAGCAACGATAGGCTTAATAAATAGACTTATTAGATAGGCATATTTTAGCAACTTAGGCTTATTAAATAGGCTTATTTCAGCAAATTAGACTTATTAAAAAGCCTTATTTCAGCAACTTAGGCTTATTAAATATGCTTATTTCAGCAACTTAGGCGTATTAAATAGCATTATTAAATAGGTTTATTTCTGCAACTTAGACTTATTAAATAGACTTATTAAATAGGCTTATTAAATAGGCTTATTAAATAGGCTTATTAAATAGGCTTATTAAATAGACTTATTAAATAGCCTCATTAAATAGGCTTATTTTAGCAACTTAGGCTTATTAAATAGTCTTATTTCAGCAACTTAGGCTTATTAAATAGGCTCATTTCAGCAACGTAAGCTTATTAAATAGCCTTATTTTAGCAACTTAGACTTATTAAATAGGCTTATTTCAGCAACTTTCGCTGATTAAATAGGCTCATTTCAGCAACTTAGACTTATTAAATAGCCTTATTTCAGCAACTTAGACTTATTAAATATGCTTATTCAGCAACTTAGGCTTATTAAATAGCCTTATTAAATAGGCTTATTTCAGCAACTTAGGCTTATTAAATAGGCTTATTTCAGCAACTTAGACTTATGAAATAGGCTTATTCAGCAACTTAGGCTTATTAAATAGGCTTATTTCAGCAACATAGACTTATTAAATAGGCCTATTAAATAGGCTTATTAAATAGACTGATTAAATAGGCTCAATAAATACTTATTAAATAGGCTTATTAAATAGGCTTATTACATAGACTTATTAAATAGAATCAATCAATAGGCTTATTAAATAGGCTTATTAAATAGGCTCAATAAATAGGCTCAATAAATAGGCTCATTAAATACTTATTAAATAGGCTTATTAAATAGGCTTATTAAATAGGCGTATTAAATAGGCTTATTAAATAGACTTATTAAATAGCCTAATTAAATAGGCTTATTTTAGCAACTTAGGCTTTTTAAATAGGTTTATTTCAGCAACTTAGGCTTATTAAATAGGCTTATTAAATAGGCTTAATAAATAGGCGTATTAAATAGGCTCAATAAAAAGGCTTAATAAATAGGCTCATTGAATACTCTTTAAATAGGCTTATTAAATAGACTTATTAAATAGACTTATTAAATAGCCTAATTAAATAGGCTTATTTTAGCAACTTAGGCTTTTTAAATAGGTTTATTTCAGCAACTTAGACTTATTAAATAGCCTTATTAAATAGGCTTATTTCAGCAACTTAGGCTTATTAAATAGGCTTATTAAATAGGCTTAATAAATAGGCTTATTAAATAGGCTCAATAAAAAGGCTTAATAAATAGGCTCATTGAATACTCTTTAAATAGGCTTATTAAATAGACTTATTAAATAGACTTATTAAATAGGCTTATTAAATAGGCTTATTAAATAGGCTTATTAAATAGGCTTATTAAATAGACTTATTAAATAGCCTCATTAAATAGGCTTATTTTAGCAACTTAGGCTTATTAAATAGGCTTATTTCAGCAACTTAGACTTATTAAATAGCCTTATTTCAGCAACTTAGGCTTATTAAATAGGCTCATTTCAGCAACTTAGACTTATTAAATAGCCTTATTTCAGCAACTTAGGCTTATTAAATAGGCTTATTTCAGCATGTTAGGCTTATTAAATAGGCTTATTCAGCAACTTAGGCTTATTAAATAAGCTTATTAAATAGGCTTATTTCAGCAATGTAGGCTTATTAAATAGGCTTATTCAGCAACTTAGGCTTATTAAATAGGCTCATTAAATACTTATTAAATAGGCTCATTAAACAGGCTTATTAAATAGACTTATTAAATAGGCTCAATAAATAGGCTTATTAAATAGGCTCATTAAATATGCTTAATAAATAGGCTTATCAACTAGGCTTATTAAATAGGCTCATTAAATAGGCTTATTAAATAGACTTATTAAATAGGCTTATTAAATAGGCTTATTAAATAGGCTTAATAAATAGGCTGATTAAATAGGCTCAATAAATAGACTTATTAAATAGGCTCATTAAATACTTATTAAATAGGCGTATTAAATAGACTTATTAAATAGACTTATTAAATAGGCATATTAAATAGGCTTATTAAATAGGCTTATTAAATAGGCTTATTAAATAGACTTATTAAATAGCCTCATTAAATAGTCTTATTTTAGCAACTTAGGCTTAATAAAAAGGCTCATTTCAGCAACTTAGGCTTATTAAATAGCCATATTTCAGCAACTTAGACTTATTAAATAGGCTTATTCAGCAACTTAGGCTTATCAAATAGCCTTATTAAATAGACTTATTTTAGCAACTTAGGCTTATTAAATAGGCTTATTTCAGCAACTTACACTTATTAAAAAGCCTTATTTCAGCAACTTAGTCTTATGAAATAGGCTTATTTCAGCAACTTAGGCTTATTAAACAGCCTTATTAAATAGGCTTATTTCATCAACTTGGGCTTATTAAATAGGCTTATTTCAGCAACTTAGGCTTATTAATTAGGCTCATTAAATACTTATTAAATAGGCTTATTAAACAGGCTTATTAAATAGACTTATTAAATAGGCTCAATAAATAGGCTTATTAAATAGGCTCATTAAATAGGCTTAATAAATAGGCTTATTAAATAGGCTTATTAAATAGGCTTATTAAATAGGCTTAATAAATAGGCTTATTAAATAGGCTCAATAAATAGGCTTATTAAATAGGCTCATTAAATACTTATTAAATATGCTGATTAAATAGACTTATTAAATAGACTTATTAAATAGGCTTATTAAATAGGCTTATTAAATAGGCTTATTAAATAGGCTTATTAAATAGGCTTATTAAATAGACTTATTAAATAGCCTCATTAAATAGGCTCATTTCAGCAACTTGGGCTTATTAAATTGCCTTATTTCAGCAACTTAGACTTATTAAATATGCTTATTCAGCAACTTAGGCTTATTAAATAGCCTTATTAAATATGCTTATTTCAGCAACTTAGGCTTATTAAATAGGCTTATTTCAGCAACTTAGACTTATGAAATAGGCTTATTCAGCAACTTAGGCTTATTAAATAGGCTTATTTCAGCAACATAGACTTATTAAATAGGCCTATTAAATAGGCTTATTAAATAGACTGAATAAATAGGCTCAATAAATACTTATTAAATAGGCTTATTAAATAGGCTTATTACATAGACTTATTAAATAGGATCAATCAATAGGCTTATTAAATAGGCTTATTAAATAGGCGTATTAAATAGGCTCAATAAATAGGCTAATTAAATACTTATTAAATAGGCTTATTAAATAGGCTTATTAAATAGGCGTATTAAATAGGCTTATTAAATAGACTTATTAAATAGCCTAGTTAAATAGGCTTATTTTAGCAACTTAGGCTTTTTAAATAGGTTTATTTCAGCAACTTAGGCTTATTAAATAGGCTTATTAAATAGGCTTAATAAATAGGCATATTAAATAGGCTCAATAAAAAGGCTTAATAAATAGGCTCATTGAATACTCTTTAAATAGGCTTATTAAATAGACTTATTAAATAGACTTATTAAATAGGCTTATTAAATAGGCTTATTAAATAGGCTTATTAAATAGACTTATTAAATAGCCTCATTAAATAGGCTTATTTTAGCAACTTAGGCATATTAAATAGGCTTATTTCAGCAACTTAGACTTATTAAATAGCCTTATTTCAGCAACTTAGGCTTATTAAATAGGCTCATTTTAGCAACTTAAGCTTATTAAATAGCCTTATTTCAGCAACTTAGACTTATTAAATAGGCTTATTTCAGCAACTTACGCTGATTAAATAGGCTCATTTCAGCAACTTAGGCTTATTAAATAGGCTTATTAAATAGGCTTATTTCAGCAACTCAGGCTTATTAAATAGGCTTATTCAGCAACTTAGGATTATTAAATAGGCTCGTTAAATACTTATTAAATAGGCTTATTAAACAGGCTTATTAAATAGACTTATTAAATAGGCTCAATAAATAGGCTTATTAAATAGGCTCATTAAATATGCTTATTAAATAGGCTTATTAAATAGGCTTATTAAATAGACTTATTAAATATCCTCATTAAATAGCCTTATTTCAGCAACTTAGGCTTATTAAAAAGGCTCATTTCAGCAACTTAGGCTTATTAAATAGCCTTATTTCAGCAACGTAGACTTATTAAATAGGCTTATTCAGCAACTTAGGGTTATTAAATAGCCTTATTAAATAGGCATATTTTAGCAACTTAGGCTTATTAAATAGGCTTATTTGAGCAAATTAGACTTATTAAAAAGCCTTATTTCAGCAACTTAGGCTTATTAAATATGCTTATTTCAGCAACTTAGGCGTATTAAATTGCATTATTAAATAGGTTTATTTCTGCAACTTAGACTTATTAAATAGACTTATTAAATAGTCTTATTAAATAGGCTTATTAAATAGGCTTATTAAATAGGCTTATTAAATAGACTTATTAAATAGCCTCATTAAATAGGCTTATTTTAGCAACTTAGGCTTATTAAATAGGCTTATTTCAGCAACTTAGACTTATTAAATAGCCTTATTTCAGCAACTTAGGCTTATTAAATAGGCTTATTTCAGCAACTTAGGCTTATTAAATAGCGTTATTTCAGTAACTTAGACTTATTAAATAGGCTTATTTCAGCAACTTAGGCTTATTAAATAGGCTTATTCAGCATCTTAGGCTTATTAAATAGGCTTATTAAATAGGCTTATTTCAGCAACTCAGGCTTATTAAATAGGCTTATTCAGCAACTTAGGCTTATTAAATAGGCTCGTTAAATACTTATTAAATAGGCTTATTAAACAGGCTTATTAAATAGACTTATTAAATAGGCTCAATAAATAGGCTTATTAAATAGGCTCATTAAATATGCTTAATAAATAGGCTTATTAAATAGGCTTATTAAATAGGCTTATTAAATAGGCTTATTAAATAGACTTATTAAATAGGCTTATTAAATAGGCTTATTAAATAGGCTTAATAAATAGGCTTATTAAATAGGCTCAATAAACTTATTAAATAGACTTATTAAATAGGCTCATTAAATATGCTTATTAAATAGGCTTATTAAATAGGCTTATTAAATAGACTTATTAAATATCCTCATTAAATAGCCTTATTTCAGCAACTTAGGCTTATTAAAAAGGCTCATTTCAGCAACTTAGGCTTATTAAATAGCCTTATTTCAGCAACGTAGACTTATTAAATAGGCTTATTCAGCAACTTAGGGTTATTAAATAGCCTTATTAAATAGGCATATTTTAGCAACTTAGGCTTATTAAATAGGCTTATTTGAGCAAATTAGACTTATTAAAAAGCCTTATTTCAGCAACTTAGGCTTATTAAATATGCTTATTTCAGCAACTTAGGCGTATTAAATTGCATTATTAAATAGGTTTATTTCTGCAACTTAGACTTATTAAATAGACTTATTAAATAGTCTTATTAAATAGGCTTATTAAATAGGCTTATTAAATAGGCTTATTAAATAGACTTATTAAATAGCCTCATTAAATAGGCTTATTTTAGCAACTTAGGCTTATTAAATAGGCTTATTTCAGCAACTTAGACTTATTAAATAGCCTTATTTCAGCAACTTAGGCTTATTAAATAGGCTTATTTCAGCAACTTAGGCTTATTAAATAGCGTTATTTCAGCAACTTAGACTTATTAAATAGGCTTATTTCAGCAACTTAGGCTTATTAAATAGGCTTATTCAGCATCTTAGGCTTATTAAATAGGCTTATTAAATAGGCTTATTTCAGCAACTCAGGCTTATTAAATAGGCTTATTCAGCAACTTAGGCTTATTAAATAGGCTCGTTAAATACTTATTAAATAGGCTTATTAAACAGGCTTATTAAATAGACTTATTAAATAGGCTCAATAAATAGGCTTATTAAATAGGCTCATTAAATATGCTTAATAAATAGGCTTATTAAATAGGCTTATTAAATAGGCTTATTAAATAGGCTTATTAAATAGACTTATTAAATAGGCTTATTAAATAGGCTTAATAAATAGGCTTATTAAATAGGCTCAATAAACTTATTAAATAGACTTATTAAATAGGCATATTAAATAGGCTTATTAAATAGGCTTATTAAATAGGCTTATTAAATAGACTTATTAAATATCCTCATTAAATAGGCTTATTTTAGCAACTTAGGCTTATTAAATAGGCTTATTTCAGCAACTTAGACTTATAAAATAGCCTTATTTCAGCAACTTAGGCTTATTAAAAAGGCTCATTTCAGCAACTTAGGCTTATTAAATAGCCTTATTTCAGCAACGTAGACTTATTAAATAGCGTTATTTCAGCAACTTAGACTTATTAAATAGGCTTATTTCAGCAACTTAGGCTTATTAAATAGGCTTATTCAGCAACTTAGGCTTATTAAATAGGCTTATTAAATAGGCTTATTTCAGCAACTCAGGCTTATTAAATAGGCTCATTAAATACTTATTAAATAGGCTTATTAAACAGGCTTATTAAATAGACTTATTAAATAGGCTCAATAAATAGGCTTATTAAATAGGCTCATTAAATATGCTTAATAAATAGGCTTATTAAATAGGCTTATTAAATATGCGTATTAAATAGGCTTATTAAATAGACGTATTAAATAGGCTTATTAAATAGGCTTATTAAATAGGCTTAATAAATAGGCTTATTAAATAGGCTCAATAAACTTATTAAATAGACTTATTAAATAGGCATATTAAATAGGCTTATTAAATAGGCTTATTAGTAGGCTTATTAAATAGACTTATTAAATAGCCTCATTAAATAGGCTTATTTTAGCAACTTAGGCTTATTAAATAGGCTTATTTCAGCAACTTAGACTTATTAAATAGCCTTATTTCAGCAACTTAGGCTTATTAAAAAGGCTCATTTCAGCAACTTAGGCTTATTAAATAGCCTTATTTCAGCAACGATAGGCTTAATAAATAGACTTATTAGATAGGCATATTTTAGCAACTTAGGCTTATTAAATAGGCTTATTTCAGCAAATTAGACTTATTAAAAAGCCTTATTTCAGCAACTTAGGCTTATTAAATATGCTTATTTCAGCAACTTAGGCGTATTAAATAGCATTATTAAATAGGTTTATTTCTGCAACTTAGACTTATTAAATAGACTTATTAAATAGGCTTATTAAATAGGCTTATTAAATAGGCTTATTAAATAGGCTTATTAAATAGACTTATTAAATAGCCTCATTAAATAGGCTTATTTTAGCAACTTAGGCTTATTAAATAGTCTTATTTCAGCAACTTAGGCTTATTAAATAGGCTCATTTCAGCAACTTAAGCTTATTAAATAGCCTTATTTTAGCAACTTAGACTTATTAAATAGGCTTATTTCAGCAACTTTTGCTGATTAAATAGGCTCATTTCAGCAACTTAGACTTATTAAATAGCCTTATTTCAGCAACTTAGACTTATTAAATAGGCTTATTTCAGCAACTTATGCTTATTAAATATAATTATTTCAGCAACTTAGGCTTATTAAATAGGCTTATTTCAGCAACTTAGACTTATTAGATAGGCTTATCTCAGCAACTTAGGCTTATTAAATAGCGTTATTTCAGCAACTTAGACTTATTAAATAGGCTTATTCAGCAACTTAGGCTTATTAAATAGGCTCATTAAATACTTATTAAAAAGGCTCATTAAACAGGCTTATTAAATAGACTTATTAAATAGGCTCAATAAATAGGCTTATTAAATAGGCTCATTAAATATGCTTAATAAATAGGTTTATCAAATAGGCTTATTAAATAGGCTCATTAAATAGGCTTATTAAATAGACTTATTAAATAGGCTTATTAAATAGGCGTATTAAATAGGCTTAATAAATAGGCTTATTAAATAGGCTCAATAAATAGGCTTATTAAATAGGCTCATTAAATACTTATTAAATAGGCGTATTAAATAGACTTATTAAATAGACTTATTAAATAGGCATATTAAATAGGCGTATTAAATAGGCTTAATAAATAGGCTTATTAAATAGGCTTATTAAATAGGCTTAATAAATAGGCGTATTAAATAGGCTCAATAAAAAGGCTTAATAAATAGGCTCATTGAATACTCTTTAAATAGGCTTATTAAATAGACTTATTAAATAGACTTATTAAATAGCCTAATTAAATAGGCTTATTTTAGCAACTTAGGCTTTTTAAATAGGTTTATTTCAGCAACTTAGACTTATTAAATAGCCTTATTAAATAGGCTTATTTCAGCAACTTAGGCTTATTAAATAGGCTTATTAAATAGGCTTAATAAATAGGCTTATTAAATAGGCTCAATAAAAAGGCTTAATAAATAGGCTCATTGAATACTCTTTAAATAGGCTTATTAAATAGACTTATTAAATAGACTTATTAAATAGGCTTATTAAATAGGCTTATTAAATAGGCTTATTAAATAGGCTTATTAAATAGACTTATTAAATAGCCTCATTAAATAGGCTTATTTTAGCAACTTAGGCTTATTAAATAGGCTTATTTCAGCAACTTAGACTTATTAAATAGCCTTATTTCAGCAACTTAGGCTTATTAAATAGGCTCATTTCAGCAACTTAGACTTATTAAATAGCCTTATTTCAGCAACTTAGGCTTATTAAATAGGCTTATTTCAGCATGTTAGGCTTATTAAATAGGCTTATTCAGCAACTTAGGCTTATTAAATAAGCTTATTAAATAGGCTTATTTCAGCAATGTAGGCTTATTAAATAGGCTTATTCAGCAACTTAGGCTTATTAAATATGCTCATTAAATACTTATTAAATAGGCTCATTAAACAGGCTTATTAAATAGACTTATTAAATAGGCTCAATAAATAGGCTTATTAAATAGGCTCATTAAATATGCTTAATAAATAGGCTTATCAACTAGGCTTATTAAATAGGCTCATTAAATAGGCTTATTAAATAGACTTATTAAATAGGCTTATTAAATAGGCTTATTAAATAGGCTTAATAAATAGGCTGATTAAATAGGCTCAATAAATAGACTTATTAAATAGGCTCATTAAATACTTATTAAATAGGCGTATTAAATAGACTTATTAAATAGACTTATTAAATAGGCATATTAAATAGGCTTATTAAATAGGCTTATTAAATAGGCTTATTAAATAGACTTATTAAATAGCCTCATTAAATAGTCTTATTTTAGCAACTTAGGCTTAATAAAAAGGCTCATTTCAGCAACTTAGGCTTATTAAATAGCCATATTTCAGCAACTTAGACTTATTAAATAGGCTTATTCAGCAACTTAGGCTTATCAAATAGCATTATTAAATAGACTTATTTTAGCAACTTAGGCTTATTAAATAGGCTTATTTCAGCAACTTACACTTATTAAAAAGCCTTATTTCAGCAACTTAGTCTTATGAAATAGGCTTATTTCAGCAACTTAGGCTTATTAAACAGCCTTATTAAATAGGCTTATTTCATCAACTTGGGCTTATTAAATAGGCTTATTTCAGCAACTTAGGCTTATTAATTAGGCTCATTAAATACTTATTAAATAGGCTTATTAAACAGGCTTATTAAATAGACTTATTAAATAGGCTCAATAAATAGGCTTATTAAATAGGCTCATTAAATAGGCTTAATAAATAGGCTTATTAAATAGGCTTATTAAATAGGCTTATTAAATAGGCTTAATAAATAGGCTTATTAAATAGGCTCAATAAATAGGCTTATTAAATAGGCTCATTAAATACTTATTAAATATGCTGATTAAATAGACTTATTAAATAGACTTATTAAATAGGCTTATTAAATAGGCTTATTAAATAGGCTTATTAAATAGGCTTATTAAATAGGCTTATTAAATAGACTTATTAAATAGCCTCATTAAATAGGCTCATTTCAGCAACTTGGGCTTATTAAATTGCCTTATTTCAGCAACTTAGACTTATTAAATATGCTTATTCAGCAACTTAGGCTTATTAAATAGCCTTATTAAATATGCTTATTTCAGCAACTTAGGCTTATTAAATAGGCTTATTTCAGCAACTTAGACTTATGAAATAGGCTTATTCAGCAACTTAGGCTTATTAAATAGGCTTATTTCAGCAACATAGACTTATTAAATAGGCCTATTAAATAGGCTTATTAAATAGACTGAATAAATAGGCTCAATAAATACTTATTAAATAGGCTTATTAAATAGGCTTATTACATAGACTTATTAAATAGGATCAATCAATAGGCTTATTAAATAGGCTTATTAAATAGGCGTATTAAATAGGCTCAATAAATAGGCTAATTAAATACTTATTAAATAGGCTTATTAAATAGGCTTATTAAATAGGCGTATTAAATAGGCTTATTAAATAGACTTATTAAATAGCCTAATTAAATAGGCTTATTTTAGCAACTTAGGCTTTTTAAATAGGTTTATTTCAGCAACTTAGGCTTATTAAATAGGCTTATTAAATAGGCTTAATAAATAGGCATATTAAATAGGCTCAATAAAAAGGCTTAATAAATAGGCTCATTGAATACTCTTTAAATAGGCTTATTAAATAGACTTATTAAATAGACTTATTAAATAGGCTTATTAAATAGGCTTATTAAATAGGCTTATTAAATAGACTTATTAAATAGCCTCATTAAATAGGCTTATTTTAGCAACTTAGGCATATTAAATAGGCTTATTTCAGCAACTTAGACTTATTAAATAGCCTTATTTCAGCAACTTAGGCTTATTAAATAGGCTCATTTTAGCAACTTAAGCTTATTAAATAGCCTTATTTCAGCAACTTAGACTTATTAAATAGGCTTATTTCAGCAACTTACGCTGATTAAATAGGCTCATTTCAGCAACTTAGGCTTATTAAATAGGCTTATTAAATAGGCTTATTTCAGCAACTCAGGCTTATTAAATAGGCTTATTCAGCAACTTAGGATTATTAAATAGGCTCGTTAAATACTTATTAAATAGGCTTATTAAACAGGCTTATTAAATAGACTTATTAAATAGGCTCAATAAATAGGCTTATTAAATAGGCTCATTAAATATGCTTATTAAATAGGCTTATTAAATAGGCTTATTAAATAGACTTATTAAATATCCTCATTAAATAGCCTTATTTCAGCAACTTAGGCTTATTAAAAAGGCTCATTTCAGCAACTTAGGCTTATTAAATAGCCTTATTTCAGCAACGTAGACTTATTAAATAGGCTTATTCAGCAACTTAGGGTTATTAAATAGCCTTATTAAATAGGCATATTTTAGCAACTTAGGCTTATTAAATAGGCTTATTTGAGCAAATTAGACTTATTAAAAAGCCTTATTTCAGCAACTTAGGCTTATTAAATATGCTTATTTCAGCAACTTAGGCGTATTAAATTGCATTATTAAATAGGTTTATTTCTGCAACTTAGACTTATTAAATAGACTTATTAAATAGTCTTATTAAATAGGCTTATTAAATAGGCTTATTAAATAGGCTTATTAAATAGACTTATTAAATAGCCTCATTAAATAGGCTTATTTTAGCAACTTAGGCTTATTAAATAGGCTTATTTCAGCAACTTAGACTTATTAAATAGCCTTATTTCAGCAACTTAGGCTTATTAAATAGGCTTATTTCAGCAACTTAGGCTTATTAAATAGCGTTATTTCAGTAACTTAGACTTATTAAATAGGCTTATTTCAGCAACTTAGGCTTATTAAATAGGCTTATTCAGCATCTTAGGCTTATTAAATAGGCTTATTAAATAGGCTTATTTCAGCAACTCAGGCTTATTAAATAGGCTTATTCAGCAACTTAGGCTTATTAAATAGGCTCGTTAAATACTTATTAAATAGGCTTATTAAACAGGCTTATTAAATAGACTTATTAAATAGGCTCAATAAATAGGCTTATTAAATAGGCTCATTAAATATGCTTAATAAATAGGCTCGTTAAATACTTATTAAATAGGCTTATTAAACAGGCTTATTAAATAGACTTATTAAATAGGCTCATTAAATAGGCTTATTAAATAGGCTTATTAAATAGACTTATTAAATAGGCTTATTAAATAGGCTTATTAAATAGGCTTAATAAATAGGCTTATTAAATAGGCTCAATAAACTTATTAAATAGACTTATTAAATAGGCTCATTAAATATGCTTATTAAATAGGCTTATTAAATAGGCTTATTAAATAGACGTATTAAATATCCTCATTAAATAGCCTTATTTCAGCAACTTAGGCTTATTAAAAAGGCTCATTTCAGCAACTTAGGCTTATTAAATAGCCTTATTTCAGCAACGTAGACTTATTAAATAGGCTTATTCAGCAACTTAGGGTTATTAAATAGCCTTATTAAATAGGCATATTTTAGCAACTTAGGCTTATTAAATAGGCTTATTTGAGCAAATTAGACTTATTAAAAAGCCTTATTTCAGCAACTTAGGCTTATTAAATATGCTTATTTCAGCAACTTAGGCGTATTAAATTGCATTATTAAATAGGTTTATTTCTGCAACTTAGACTTATTAAATAGACTTATTAAATAGTCTTATTAAATAGGCTTATTAAATAGGCTTATTAAATAGGCTTATTAAATAGACTTATTAAATAGCCTCATTAAATAGGCTTATTTTAGCAACTTAGGCTTATTAAATAGGCTTATTTCAGCAACTTAGACTTATTAAATAGCCTTATTTCAGCAACTTAGGCTTATTAAATAGGCTTATTTCAGCAACTTAGGCTTATTAAATAGCGTTATTTCAGCAACTTAGACTTATTAAATAGGCTTATTTCAGCAACTTAGGCTTATTAAATAGGCTTATTCAGCATCTTAGGCTTATTAAATAGGCTTATTAAATAGGCTTATTTCAGCAACTCAGGCTTATTAAATAGGCTTATTCAGCAACTTAGGCTTATTAAATAGGCTCGTTAAATACTTATTAAATAGGCTTATTAAACAGGCTTATTAAATAGACTTATTAAATAGGCTCAATAAATAGGCTTATTAAATAGGCTCATTAAATATGCTTAATAAATAGGCTTATTAAATAGGCTTATTAAATAGGCTTATTAAATAGGCTTATTAAATAGACTTATTAAATAGGCTTATTAAATAGGCTTAATAAATAGGCTTATTAAATAGGCTCAATAAACTTATTAAATAGACTTATTAAATAGGCATATTAAATAGGCTTATTAAATAGGCTTATTAAATAGGCTTATTAAATAGACTTATTAAATATCCTCATTAAATAGGCTTATTTTAGCAACTTAGGCTTATTAAATAGGCTTATTTCAGCAACTTAGACTTATAAAATAGCCTTATTTCAGCAACTTAGGCTTATTAAAAAGGCTCATTTCAGCAACTTAGGCTTATTAAATAGCCTTATTTCAGCAACGTAGACTTATTAAATAGCGTTATTTCAGCAACTTAGACTTATTAAATAGGCTTATTTCAGCAACTTAGGCTTATTAAATAGGCTTATTCAGCAACTTAGGCTTATTAAATAGGCTTATTAAATAGGCTTATTTCAGCAACTCAGGCTTATTAAATAGGCTCATTAAATACTTATTAAATAGGCTTATTAAACAGGCTTATTAAATAGACTTATTAAATAGGCTCAATAAATAGGCTTATTAAATAGGCTCATTAAATATGCTTAATAAATAGGCTTATTAAATAGGCTTATTAAATATGCGTATTAAATAGGCTTATTAAATAGACGTATTAAATAGGCTTATTAAATAGGCTTATTAAATAGGCTTAATAAATAGGCTTATTAAATAGGCTCAATAAACTTATTAAATAGACTTATTAAATAGGCATATTAAATAGGCTTATTAAATAGGCTTATTAGTAGGCTTATTAAATAGACTTATTAAATAGCCTCATTAAATAGGCTTATTTTAGCAACTTAGGCTTATTAAATAGGCTTATTTCAGCAACTTAGACTTATTAAATAGCCTTATTTCAGCAACTTAGGCTTATTAAAAAGGTTCATTTCAGCAACTTAGGCTTATTAAATAGCCTTATTTCAGCAACGATAGGCTTAATAAATAGACTTATTAGATAGGCATATTTTAGCAACTTAGGCTTATTAAATAGGCTTATTTCAGCAAATTAGACTTATTAAAAAGCCTTATTTCAGCAACTTAGGCTTATTAAATATGCTTATTTCAGCAACTTAGGCGTATTAAATAGCATTATTAAATAGGTTTATTTCTGCAACTTAGACTTATTAAATAGACTTATTAAATAGGCTTATTAAATAGGCTTATTAAATAGGCTTATTAAATAGGCTTATTAAATAGACTTATTAAATAGCCTCATTAAATAGGCTTATTTTAGCAACTTAGGCTTATTAAATAGTCTTATTTCAGCAACTTAGGCTTATTAAATAGGCTCATTTCAGCAACTTAAGCTTATTAAATAGCCTTATTTTAGCAACTTAGACTTATTAAATAGGCTTATTTCAGCAACTTTTGCTGATTAAATAGGCTCATTTCAGCAACTTAGACTTATTAAATAGCCTTATTTCAGCAACTTAGACTTATTAAATAGGCTTATTTCAGCAACTTATGCTTATTAAATATAATTATTTCAGCAACTTAGGCTTATTAAATAGGCTTATTTCAGCAACTTAGACTTATTAGATAGGCTTATCTCAGCAACTTAGGCTTATTAAATAGCGTTATTTCAGCAACTTAGACTTATTAAATAGGCTTATTCAGCAACTTAGGCTTATTAAATAGGCTCATTAAATACTTATTAAAAAGGCTCATTAAACAGGCTTATTAAATAGACTTATTAAATAGGCTCAATAAATAGGCTTATTAAATAGGCTCATTAAATATGCTTAATAAATAGGTTTATCAAATAGGCTTATTAAATAGGCTCATTAAATAGGCTTATTAAATAGACTTATTAAATAGGCTTATTAAATAGGCTCATTAAATACTTATTAAATAGGCGTATTAAATAGACTTATTAAATAGACTTATTAAATAGGCATATTAAATAGGCGTATTAAATAGGCTTAATAAATAGGCTTATTAAATAGGCTCAATAAATAGGCTTATTAAATAGGCTCATTAAATACTTATTAAATAGGTGTATTAAATAGACTTATTAAATAGACTTATTAAATAGTCTTATTAAATAGGCTTATTAAATAGGCTTATTAAATAGGCTTATTAAATAGACTTATTAAATAGACTTATTAAATAGCCTCATTAAATAGGCTCATTTCAGCAACTTGGGCTTATTAAATTGCCTTATTTCAGCAACTTAGACTTATTAAATATGCTTATTCAGCAACTTAGACTTATTAAATAGGCTTATTTCAGCAACTTAGGCTTATTAAATAGGCTTATTCAGCAACTTAGGCTTATTAAATAGGCTTATTAAATAGGCTTATTTCAGCAACTCAGGCTTATTAAATAGGCTCATTAAATACTTATTAAATAGGCTTATTAAACAGGCTTATTAAATAGACTTATTAAATAGGCTCAATAAATAGGCTTATTAAATAGGCTCATTAAATATGCTTAATAAATAGGCTTATTAAATAGGCTTATTAAATATGCGTATTAAATAGGCTTATTAAATAGACGTATTAAATAGGCTTATTAAATAGGCTTATTAAATAGGCTTAATAAATAGGCTTATTAAATAGGCTCAATAAACTTATTAAATAGACTTATTAAATAGGCATATTAAATAGGCTTATTAAATAGGCTTATTAGTAGGCTTATTAAATAGACTTATTAAATAGCCTCATTAAATAGGCTTATTTTAGCAACTTAGGCTTATTAAATAGGCTTATTTCAGCAACTTAGACTTATTAAATAGCCTTATTTCAGCAACTTAGGCTTATTAAAAAGGCTCATTTCAGCAACTTAGGCTTATTAAATAGCCTTATTTCAGCAACGATAGGCTTAATAAATAGACTTATTAGATAGGCATATTTTAGCAACTTAGGCTTATTAAATAGGCTTATTTCAGCAAATTAGACTTATTAAAAAGCCTTATTTCAGCAACTTAGGCTTATTAAATATGCTTATTTCAGCAACTTAGGCGTATTAAATAGCATTATTAAATAGGTTTATTTCTGCAACTTAGACTTATTAAATAGACTTATTAAATAGGCTTATTAAATAGGCTTATTAAATAGGCTTATTAAATAGGCTTATTAAATAGACTTATTAAATAGCCTCATTAAATAGGCTTATTTTAGCAACTTAGGCTTATTAAATAGTCTTATTTCAGCAACTTAGGCTTATTAAATAGGCTCATTTCAGCAACTTAAGCTTATTAAATAGCCTTATTTTAGCAACTTAGATTTATTAAATAGGCTCATTTCAGCAACTTAGACTTATTAAATAGCCTTATTTCAGCAACTTAGACTTATTAAATAGGCTTATTTCAGCAACTTATGCTTATTAAATATAATTATTTCAGCAACTTAGGCTTATTAAATAGGCTTATTTCAGCAACTTAGACTTATTAGATAGGCTTATCTCAGCAACTTAGGCTTATTAAATAGCGTTATTTCAGCAACTTAGACTTATTAAATAGGCTTATTCAGCAACTTAGGCTTATTAAATAGGCTCATTAAATACTTATTAAAAAGGCTCATTAAACAGGCTTATTAAATAGACTTATTAAATAGGCTCAATAAATAGGCTTATTAAATAGGCTCATTAAATATGCTTAATAAATAGGTTTATCAAATAGGCTTATTAAATAGGCTCATTAAATAGGCTTATTAAATAGACTTATTAAATAGGCTTATTAAATAGGCGTATTAAATAGGCTTAATAAATAGGCTTATTAAATAGGCTCAATAAATAGGCTTATTAAATAGGCTCATTAAATACTTATTAAATAGGCGTATTAAATAGACTTATTAAATAGACTTATTAAATAGGCATATTAAATAGGCGTATTAAATAGGCTTAATAAATAGGCTTATTAAATAGGCTCAATAAATAGGCTTATTAAATAGGCTCATTAAATACTTATTAAATAGGTGTATTAAATAGACTTATTAAATAGACTTATTAAATAGTCTTATTAAATAGGCTTATTAAATAGGCTTATTAAATAGGCTTATTAAATAGACTTATTAAATAGCCTCATTAAATAGGCTTATTTTAGCAACTTAGGCTTATTAAATAGCCTTATTTCAGCAACTTAGGCTTATTAAAAAGGCTCATTTCAGCAACTTAGGCTTATTAAATAGCCTTATTTCAGCAACGATAGGCTTAATAAATAGACTTATTAGATAGGCATATTTTAGCAACTTAGGCTTATTAAATAGGCTTATTTCAGCAAATTAGACTTATTAAAAAGCCTTATTTCAGCAACTTAGGCTTATTAAATATGCTTATTTCAGCAACTTAGGCGTATTAAATAGCATTATTAAATAGGTTTATTTCTGCAACTTAGACTTATTAAATAGACTTATTAAATAGGCTTATTAAATAGGCTTATTAAATAGGCTTATTAAATAGGCTTATTAAATAGACTTATTAAATAGCCTCATTAAATAGGCTTATTTTAGCTACTTAGGCTTATTAAATAGCCTTATTTCAGCAACTTAGGCTTATTAAATAGGCTCATTTCAGCAACTTAAGCTTATTAAATAGCCTTATTTTAGCAACTTAGACTTATTAAATAGGCTTATTTCAGCAACTTACGCTGATTAAATAGGCTCATTTCAGCAACTTAGACTTATTAAATAGCCTTATTTCAGCAACTTAGACTTATTAAATAGGCTTATTTCAGCAACTTATGCTTATTAAATATAATTATTTCAGCAACTTAGGCTTATTAAATAGGCTTATTTCAGCAACTTAGACTTATTAAATAGCCTTATTTCAGCAACTTAGGCTTACTAGATAGGCTTATCTCAGCAACTTAGGCTTATTAAATAGGCTTATTTCAGCAACTTAGACTTATTAAATAGGCTTATTCAGCAACTTAGGCTTATTAAATAGGCTCATTAAATACTTATTAAAAAGGCTCATTAAACAGGCTTATTAAATAGACTTATTAAATAGGCTCAATAAATAGGCTTATTAAATAGGCTCATTAAATATGCTTAATAAATAGGCTTATCAAATAGGCTTATTAAATAGGCTCATTAAATAGGCTTATTAAATAGACTTATTAAATAGGCTTATTAAATAGGCGTATTAAATAGGCTTAATAAATAGGCTTATTAAATAGGCTCAATAAATAGGCTTATTAAATAGGCTCATTAAATACTTATTAAATAGGTGTATTAAATAGACTTATTAAATAGACTTATTAAATAGTCATATTAAATAGGCTTATTAAATAGGCTTATTAAATAGGCTTATTAAATAGACTTATTAAATAGCCTCATTAAATAGGCTTATTTTAGCAACTTAGGCTTATTAAATTGGCTTATTTCAGCAACTTAGACTTATTAAATAGCCTTATTTCAGCAACTTAGGCTTATTAAATAGGCTTATTTCAGCAACTTAGGCTTATTAAATAGCGTTATTTCAGCAACTTAGACTTATTAAATAGGCTTATTTCAGCAACTTAGGCTTATTAAATAGGCTTATTCAGCAACTTAGGCTTATTAAATAGGCTCATTAAATACTTATTAAATAGGCTTATTAAACAGGCTTATTAAATAGACTTATTAAATAGGCTCAATAAATAGGCTTATTAAATAGGCTCATTAAATATGCTTAATAAATAGGCTTATTAAATAGGCTTATTAAATATGCGTATTAAATAGGCTTATTAAATAGACTTATTAAATAGGCTTATTAAATAGGCTTATTAAATAGGCTTAATAAATAGGCTTATTAAATAGGCTCAATAAACTTATTAAATAGACTTATTAAATAGGCATATTAAATAGGCTTATTAAATAGGCTTATTAGTAGGCTTATTAAATAGACTTATTAAATAGGCTCAATAAACTTATTAAATAGACTTATTAAATAGGCTTATTAAATAGGCTTATTAAATAGGCTTATTAAATAGGCTTATTAAATAGACTTATTAAATAGCCTCATTAAATAGGCTTATTTTAGCAACTTAGGCTTATTAAATAGCCTTATTTCAGCAACTTAGGCTTATTAAATAGGCACATTTCAGCAACTTAAGCTTATTAAATAGCCTTATTTTAGCAACTTAGACTTATTAAATAGGCTTATTTCAGCAACTTACGCTGATTAAATAGGCTCATTTCAGCAACTTAGACTTATTAAATAGCCTTATTTCAGCAACTTAGACTTATTAAATAGGCTTATTTCAGCAACTTATGCTTATTAAATATAATTATTTCAGCAACTTAGGCTTATTAAATAGGCTTATTTCAGCAACTTAGACTTATTAAATAGCCTTATTTCAGCAACTTAGGCTTACTAGATAGGCTTATCTCAGCAACTTAGGCTTATTAAATAGCGTTATTTCAGCAACTTAGACTTATTAAATAGGCTTATTCAGCAACTTAGGCTTATTAAATAGGCTCATTAAATACTTATTAAAAAGGCTCATTAAACAGGCTTATTAAATAGACTTATTAAATAGGCTCAATAAATAGGCTTATTAAATAGGCTCATTAAATATGCTTAATAAATAGGCTTATCAAATAGGCTTATTAAATAGGCTCATTAAATAGGCTTATTAAATAGACTTATTAAATAGGCTTATTAAATAGGCGTATTAAATAGGCTTAATAAATAGGCTTATTAAATAGGCTCAATAAATAGGCTTATTAAATAGGCTCATTAAATACTTATTAAATAGGTGTATTAAATAGACTTATTAAATAGACTTATTAAATAGTCTTATTAAATAGGCTTATTAAATAGGCTTATTAAATAGGCTTATTAAATAGACTTATTAAATAGCCTCATTAAATAGGCTTATTTTAGCAACTTAGGCTTATTAAATTGGCTTATTTCAGCAACTTAGACTTATTAAATAGCCTTATTTCAGCAACTTAGGCTTATTAAATAGGCTTATTTCAGCAACTTAGGCTTATTAAATAGCGTTATTTCAGCAACTTAGACTTATTAAATAGGCTTATTTCAGCAACTTAGGCTTATTAAATAGGCTTATTCAGCAACTTAGGCTTATTAAATAGGCTCATTAAATACTTATTAAATAGGCTTATTAAACAGGCTTATTAAATAGACTTATTAAATAGGCTCAATAAATAGGCTTATTAAATAGGCTCATTAAATATGCTTAATAAATAGGCTTATTAAATATGCGTATTAAATAGGCTTATTAAATAGACTTATTAAATAGGCTTATTAAATAGGCTTATTAAATAGGCTTAATAAATAGGCTTATTAAATAGGCTCAATAAACTTATTAAATAGACTTATTAAATAGGCATATTAAATAGGCTTATTAAATAGGCTTATTAGTAGGCTTATTAAATAGACTTATTAAATAGCCTCATTAAATAGGCTTATTTTAGCAACTTAGGCTTATTAAATAGGCTTATTTCAGCAACTTAGACTTATTAAATAGCCTTATTTCAGCAACTTAGGCTTATTAAAAAGGCTCATTTCAGCAACTTAGGCTTATTAAATAGCCTTATTTCAGCAACGATAGGCTTAATAAATAGACTTATTAGATAGGCATATTTTAGCAACTTAGGCTTATTAAATAGGCTTATTTCAGCAAATTAGACTTATTAAAAAGCCTTATTTCAGCAACTTAGGCTTATTAAATATGCTTATTTCAGCAACTTAGGCGTATTAAATAGCATTAATAAATAGGTTTATTTCTGCAACTTAGACTTATTAAATAGGCTTATTAAATAGGCTTATTAAATAGGCTTATTAAATAGGCTTATTAAATAGACTTATTAAATAGCCTCATTAAATAGGCTTATTTTAGCAACTTAGGCTTATTAAATAGTCTTATTTCAGCAACTTAGGCTTATTAAATAGGCTCATTTCAGCAACTTAAGCTTATTAAATAGCCTTATTTTAGCAACTTAGACTTATTAAATAGGCTTATTTCAGCAACTTACGCTGATTAAATAGGCTCATTTCAGCAACTTAGACTTATTAAATAGCCTTATTTCAGCAACTTAGACTTATTAAATAGGCTTATTTCAGCAACTTATGCTTATTAAATATAATTATTTCAGCAACTTAGGCTTATTAAATAGGCTTATTTCAGCAACTTAGACTTATTAAATAGCCTTATTTCAGCAACTTAGGCTTATTAGATAGGCTTATCTCAGCAACTTAGGCTTATTAAATAGCGTTATTTCAGCAACTTAGACTTATTAAATAGGCTTATTCAGCAACTTAGGCTTATTAAATAGGCTCATTAAATACTTATTAAAAAGGCTCATTAAACAGGCTTATTAAATAGACTTATTAAATAGGCTCAATAAATAGGCTTATTAAATAGGCTCATTAAATATGCTTAATAAATAGGCTTATCAAATAGGCTTATTAAATAGGCTCATTAAATAGGCTTATTAAATAGACTTATTAAATAGGCTTATTAAATAGGCTTATTTTAGCAACTTAGGCTTATTAAATAGCCTTATTTCAGCAACTTAGGCTTATTAAATAGGCACATTTCAGCAACTTAAGCTTATTAAATAGCCTTATTTTAGCAACTTAGACTTATTAAATAGGCTTATTTCAGCAACTTACGCTGATTAAATAGGCTCATTTCAGCAACTTAGACTTATTAAATAGCCTTATTTCAGCAACTTAGACTTATTAAATAGGCTTATTTCAGCAACTTATGCTTATTAAATATAATTATTTCAGCAACTTAGGCTTATTAAATAGGCTTATTTCAGCAACTTAGACTTATTAAATAGCCTTATTTCAGCAACTTAGGCTTACTAGATAGGCTTATCTCAGCAACTTAGGCTTATTAAATAGCGTTATTTCAGCAACTTAGACTTATTAAATAGGCTTATTCAGCAACTTAGGCTTATTAAATAGGCTCATTAAATACTTATTAAAAAGGCTCATTAAACAGGCTTATTAAATAGACTTATTAAATAGGCTCAATAAATAGGCTTATTAAATAGGCTCATTAAATATGCTTAATAAATAGGCTTATCAAATAGGCTTATTAAATAGGCTCATTAAATAGGCTTATTAAATAGACTTATTAAATAGGCTTATTAAATAGGCGTATTAAATAGGCTTAATAAATAGGCTTATTAAATAGGCTCAATAAATAGGCTTATTAAATAGGCTCATTAAATACTTATTAAATAGGTGTATTAAATAGACTTATTAAATAGACTTATTAAATAGTCTTATTAAATAGGCTTATTAAATAGGCTTATTAAATAGGCTTATTAAATAGACTTATTAAATAGCCTCATTAAATAGGCTTATTTTAGCAACTTAGGCTTATTAAATAGCCTTATTTCAGCAACTTAGGCTTATTAAAAAGGCTCATTTCAGCAACTTAGGCTTATTAAATAGCCTTATTTCAGCAACGATAGGCTTAATAAATAGACTTATTAGATAGGCATATTTTAGCAACTTAGGCTTATTAAATAGGCTTATTTCAGCAAATTAGACTTATTAAAAAGCCTTATTTCAGCAACTTAGGCTTATTAAATATGCTTATTTCAGCAACTTAGGCGTATTAAATAGCATTATTAAATAGGTTTATTTCTGCAACTTAGACTTATTAAATAGACTTATTAAATAGGCTTATTAAATAGGCTTATTAAATAGGCTTATTAAATAGGCTTATTAAATAGACTTATTAAATAGCCTCATTAAATAGGCTTATTTTAGCAACTTAGGCTTATTAAATAGCCTTATTTCAGCAACTTAGGCTTATTAAATAGGCTCATTTCAGCAACTTAAGCTTATTAAATAGCCTTATTTTAGCAACTTAGACTTATTAAATAGGCTTATTTCAGCAACTTACGCTGATTAAATAGGCTCATTTCAGCAACTTAGACTTATTAAATAGCCTTATTTCAGCAACTTAGACTTATTAAATAGGCTTATTTCAGCAACTTATGCTTATTAAATATAATTATTTCAGCAACTTAGGCTTACTAGATAGGCTTATCTCAGCAACTTAGGCTTATTAAATAGCGTTATTTCAGCAACTTAGACTTATTAAATAGGCTTATTCAGCAACTTAGGCTTATTAAATAGGCTCATTAAATACTTATTAAAAAGGCTCATTAAACAGGCTTATTAAATAGACTTATTAAATAGGCTCAATAAATAGGCTTATTAAATAGGCTCATTAAATATGCTTAATAAATAGGCTTATCAAATAGGCTTATTAAATAGGCTCATTAAATAGGCTTATTAAATAGACTTATTAAATAGGCTTATTAAATAGGCGTATTAAATAGGCTTAATAAATAGGCTTATTAAATAGGCTCAATAAATAGGCTTATTAAATAGGCTCATTAAATACTTATTAAATAGGTGTATTAAATAGACTTATTAAATAGACTTATTAAATAGTCTTATTAAATAGGCTTATTAAATAGGCTTATTAAATAGGCTTATTAAATAGACTTATTAAATAGCCTCATTAAATAGGCTTATTTTAGCAACTTAGGCTTATTAAATTGGCTTATTTCAGCAACTTAGACTTATTAAATAGCCTTATTTCAGCAACTTAGGCTTATTAAATAGGCTTATTTCAGCAACTTAGGCTTATTAAATAGCGTTATTTCAGCAACTTAGACTTATTAAATAGGCTTATTTCAGCAACTTAGGCTTATTAAATAGGCTTATTCAGCAACTTAGGCTTATTAAATAGGCTCATTAAATACTTATTAAATAGGCTTATTAAACAGGCTTATTAAATAGACTTATTAAATAGGCTCAATAAATAGGCTTATTAAATAGGCTCATTAAATATGCTTAATAAATAGGCTTATTAAATAGGCTTATTAAATATGCGTATTAAATAGGCTTATTAAATAGACTTATTAAATAGGCTTATTAAATAGGCTTATTAAATAGGCTTAATAAATAGGCTTATTAAATAGGCTCAATAAACTTATTAAATAGACTTATTAAATAGGCATATTAAATAGGCTTATTAAATAGGCTTATTAGTAGGCTTATTAAATAGACTTATTAAATAGGCTCAATAAACTTATTAAATAGACTTATTAAATAGGCTTATTAAATAGGCTTATTAAATAGGCTTATTAAATAGGCTTATTAAATAGACTTATTAAATAGCCTCATTAAATAGGCTTATTTTAGCAACTTAGGCTTATTAAATAGGCACATTTCAGCAACTTAAGCTTATTAAATAGCCTTATTTTAGCAACTTAGACTTATTAAATAGGCTTATTTCAGCAACTTACGCTGATTAAATAGGCTCATTTCAGCAACTTAGACTTATTAAATAGCCTTATTTCAGCAACTTAGACTTATTAAATAGGCTTATTTCAGCAACTTATGCTTATTAAATATAATTATTTCAGCAACTTAGGCTTATTAAATAGGCTTATTTCAGCAACTTAGACTTATTAAATAGCCTTATTTCAGCAACTTAGGCTTACTAGATAGGCTTATCTCAGCAACTTAGGCTTATTAAATAGCGTTATTTCAGCAACTTAGACTTATTAAATAGGCTTATTCAGCAACTTAGGCTTATTAAATAGGCTCATTAAATACTTATTAAAAAGGCTCATTAAACAGGCTTATTAAATAGACTTATTAAATAGGCTCAATAAATAGGCTTATTAAATAGGCTCATTAAATATGCTTAATAAATAGGCTTATCAAATAGGCTTATTAAATAGGCTCATTAAATAGGCTTATTAAATAGACTTATTAAATAGGCTTATTAAATAGGCGTATTAAATAGGCTTAATAAATAGGCTTATTAAATAGGCTCAATAAATAGGCTTATTAAATAGGCTCATTAAATACTTATTAAATAGGTGTATTAAATAGGCTTATTAAATAGGCTTATTAAATAGACTTATTAAATAGGCGTATGAAATGGGCTTAATAAATAGGCTTATTAAATAGGCTCAATAAATAGGCTTATTAAATAGGCTCAATAAATAGGCTCATTAAATAGGCTCAATAAATAGGCTTATTAAATAGGCGCATTAAATACTTATTAAATAGGCTTATTAATTAGACTTATTAAATAGACTTATTAAATAGGCTTATTAAATAGACTTATTAAATAGGCTTATTAAAAATGCTTATTAAATAGACTTATTAAATAGGCTCATTAAATACTTATTAAATAGGTTTATTAAATAGGCGTATTAAATAGGCTCATTAAATAGGATTATTAAATAGGCTTATTAAATAGGCTTATTAAATAGACTTATTAAATTGCCTCATTAAATAGGCTTATTTTAGAAACTTAGGCTTATTAAATAGGCTTAATTCAGCAACTTATGCTTATTAAATAGCCTTATTATATAGGCTTATTTCAGCAACTTAGGCTTATTAAATAAGCTTATTTCAGCAACTTAGACTTATTAAATAGGCCTATTAAAAAGGCTTATTAAATAGACTTATTAAATAGGCTCATTAAATACTTATTAAATAGGCTTATTAAATAGGCTTATTAAATAGACTTATTAAATAGGCTCAATAAACAGGCTTATTAAGTAGGCTTATTAAATAGGCTTATTGAATAGGCTTATTAAATAGGCTTAGTAAATAGGCTCAATAAATAGGCTTACTAAATAGGCTCAATAAATAGGCTTATTAAATAGGCTCAATAAATAGGTTTATTAAATAGGCTCAATAAATAGGCTTATTAAATAGGCTAATTAAATACTTATTAAATAGGCTTATTAAATAGACTTATTAAATAGACTTATTAAATAGGCTTATTAAATAGACTTTATTAAATAGGCTTATTAATAAGGCTTATTAAATTGAATTAATAAAAAGGCTCATTAAATACTTATTAAATAGGTTTATTAAATAGGCGTATTAAATAGGCTTATTAAATAGGCGTATTAATAGGCTTATTAAATAGGCTTATTAAATGGACTTATTAAATAGCCTCATTAAATAGGCTTATTTTAGCAACTTAGGCTTATTAAATAGGTTTATTTCAGCAACTTAGACTTATTAAATAGCCTTATTAAATAGGCTTATTTCAGCAACTTAGGCTTATTAAATAGGCATATTTCAGCAACTTACGCTAATTAAATAGCCTTATTTCAGCAACTTAGGCTTATTAAAAAGGCTCATTTCAGCAACTTAGGCTTATTAAATAGCCTTATTTCAGCAACGTAGACTTATTAAATAGGCTTATTCAGCAACTTAGGCGTATTAAATAGCCTTATTTCAGCAACGTAGACTTATTAAATAGGCTTATTCAGCAACTTAGGCGTATTAAATAGCATTATTAAATAGGTTTATTTCTGCAACATAGACTTATTAAATAGACTTATTAAATAGGCTTATTAAATAGGCTTATTAAATAGGCTTATTAAATAGACTTATTAAATAGGCTCATTAAATACTTATTAAATAGGCTTATTAAATAGGCTTATTAAAAAGGCTCATTAAACAGGCTTATTAAATAGACTTATTAAATAGGCTCAATAAATAGGCTTATTAAATTGGCTCATTAAATATGCTTAATAAATAGGCTTATCAAATAGGCTTATTAAATAGGCTCATTAAATAGGCTTATTAAATAGACTTATTAAATAGGCTTATTAAATAGGCGTATTAAATAGGCTTAATAAATAGGCTTATTAAATAGGCTCAATAAATAGGCTTATTAAATAGGCTCATTAAATACTTATTAAATAGGCGTATTAAATAGACTTATTAAATAGACTTATTAAATAGGCATATTAAATAGGCTTATTAAATAGGCTTATTAAATAGTCTTATTAAATAGGTTTATTAAATAGACTTATCAAATAGCCTCATTAAATAGACTTATTTTAACAACTTAGGCTTATTAAATAGGCTTATTTCAGCAACTTAGACTTATTAAATAGCCTTATTTCAGCAACTTAGGCTTATTAAAAAAGCTCATTTCAGCAACTTAGGCTTATTAAATAGCCTTATTTCAGCAACTTAGACTTATTAAATAGGCTTATTCAGCAACTTAGGCTTATCAAATAGCCTTATTAAATAGACTTATTTTAGTAACTTAGGCGTATTAAATAGGCTTATTTCAGCAACTTAGACTTATTAAAAAGCCTTATTTCAGCAACTTAGTCTTATGAAATAGGCTTATTTCAGCAACTTAGGCTTATTAAACAGCCTTATTAAATAGGCTTATTTCAGCAACTTGGGCTTATTAAATAGGCTTATTTCAGCAACTTAGACTTATTAAATAGGCTTATTAAATAGGCTTATTAAATAGACTTATTAAATAGGCGTATGAAATGGGCTTAATAAATAGGCTTATTAAATAGGCTCAATAAATAGGCTTATTAAATAGGCTCAATAAATAGGCTCATTAAATAGGCTCAATAAATAGGCTTATTAAATAGGCGCATTAAATACTTATTAAATAGGCTTATTAATTAGACTTATTAAATAGACTTATTAAATAGGCTTATTAAATAGACTTATTAAATAGGCTTATTAAAAATGCTTATTAAATAGACTTATTAAATAGGCTCATTAAATACTTATTAAATAGGTTTATTAAATAGGCGTATTAAATAGGCTCATTAGATATGATTATTAAATAGGCTTATTAAATAGGCTTATTAAATAGACTTATTAAATTGCCTCATTAAATAGGCTTATTTTAGAAACTTAGGCTTATTAAATAGGCTTAATTCAGCAACTTATGCTTATTAAATAGCCTTATTATATAGGCTTATTTCAGCAACTTAGGCTTATTAAATAAGCTTATTTCAGCAACTTAGATTTATTAAATAGGCCTATTAAAAAGGATTATTAAATAGACTTATTAAATAGGCTAATTAAATACTTATTAAATAGGCTTATTAAATAGGCTTATTAAATAGACTTATTAAATAGGCTCAATAAACAGGCTTATTAAGTAGGCTTATTAAATAGGCTTATTGAATAGGCTTATTAAATAGGCTTATTAAATAGGCTCAATAAATAGGCTTACTAAATAGGCTCAATAAATAGGCTTATTAAATAGGCTCAATAAATAGGTTTATTAAATAGGCTCAATAAATAGGCTTATTAAATAGGCTAATTAAATACTTATTAAATAGGCTTATTAAATAGACTTATTAAATAGACTTATTAAATAGGCTTATTAAATAGACTTTATTAAATAGGCTTATTAATAAGGCTTATTAAATAGAATTAATAAAAAGGCTCATTAAATACTTATTAAATAGGTTTATTAAATAGGCGTATTAAATAGGCTTATTAAATAGGCGTATTAAATAGGCTTATTAAATAGGCTTATTAAATGGACTTATTAAATAGCCTCATTAAATAGGCTTATTTTAGCAACTTAGGCTTATTAAATAGGTTTATTTCAGCAACTTAGACTTATTAAATAGCCTTATTAAATAGGCTTATTTCAGCAACTTAGGCTTATTAAATAGGCATATTTCAGCAACTTACGCTAATTAAATAGCCTTATTTCAGCAACTTAGGCTTATTAAAAAGGCTCATTTCAGCAACTTAGGCTTATTAAATAGCCTTATTTCAGCAACGCAGACTTATTAAATAGGCTTATTCAGCAACTTAGGCTTATTAAATAGCCTTATTTCAGCAACGTAGACTTATTAAATAGGCTTATTAAATAGGCTTATTAAATAGGCTTATTAAATAGGCTTATTAAATAGGCTTATTTTAGCAACTTAGGCGTATTAAATAGTCTTATTTCAGCAACTTAGGCTTATTAAATAGGCTCATTTCAGCAACTTAAGCTTATTAAATAGCCTTATTTTAGCAACTTAGACTTATTAAATAGGCTTATTTCAGCAACTTACGCTGATTAAATAGGCTCATTTCAGCAACTTAGACTTATTAAATAGCCTTATTTCAGCAACTTAGACTTATTAAATAGGCTTATTTCAGCAACTTATGCTTATTAAATATAATTATTTCAGCAACTTAGGCTTATTAAATAGGCTTATTTCAGCAACTTAGACTTATTAAATAGCCTTATTTCAGCAACTTAGGCTTATTATATAGGCTTATCTCAGCAACTTAGGCTTATTAAATAGCGTTATTTCAGCAACTTAGACTTATTAAATAGGCTTATTCAGCAACTTAGGCTTATTAAATAGGCTCATTAAATACTTATTAAAAAGGCTCATTAAACAGGCTTATTAAATAGACTTATTAAATAGGCTCAATAAATAGGCTTATTAAATAGGCTCATTAAATATGCTTAATAAATAGGCTTATCAAATAGGCTTATTAAATAGGCTCATTAAATAGGCTTATTAAATAGACTTATTAAATAGGCTTATTAAATAGGCGTATTAAATAGGCTTAATAAATAGGCTTATTAAATAGGCTCAATAAATAGGCTTATTAAATAGGCTCATTAAATACTTATTAAATAGGCGTATTAAATAGACTTATTAAATAGACTTATTAAAGAGGCATATTAAATAGGCTTATTAAATAGGCTTATTAAATAGGCTTATTAAATAGACTTATTAAATAGCCTCATTAAATAGACTTATTTTAACAACTTAGGCTTATTAAATAGGCTTATTTCAGCAACTTAGACTTATTAAATAGCCTTATTTCAGCAACTTAGGCTTATTAAAAAAGCGCATTTCAGCAACTTAGGCTTATTAAATAGCCTTATTTCAGCAACTTAGATTTATTAAATAGGCTTATTCAGCAACTTAGGCTTATCAAATAGCCTTATTAAATAGACTTATTTTAGTAACTTAGGCGTATTAAATAGGCTTATTTCAGCAACTTAGACTTATTAAAAAGCCTTATTTCAGCAACTTAGTCTTATGAAATAGGCTTATTTCAGCAACTTAGGCTTATTAAACAGCCTTATTAAATAGGCTTATTTCAGCAACTTGGGCTTATTAAATAGGCTTATTTCAGCAACTTAGACTTATTAAATAGGCTTATTAAATAGGCTTATTAAATAGACTTATTAAATAGGCGTATGAAATGGGCTCAATAAATAGGCTTATTAAACAGGTTCAATAAATAGGCTTATTAAATAGGCTCAATAAATAGGCTAATTAAATAAGCTCAATAAATAGGCTTATTAAATAGGCGCATTAAATACTTATTAAATAGGCTTATTAATTAGACTTATTAAATAGACTTATTAAATAGGCTTATTAAATAGACTTATTAAATAGGCTTATTAAAAATGCTTATTAAATAGACTTATTAAATAGGCTCATTAAATACTTATTAAATAGGTTTATTAAATAGGCGTATTAAATAGGCTCATTAAATAGGATTATTAAATAGGCTTATTAAATAGGCTTATTAAATAGACTTATTAAATAGCCTCATTAAATAGGCTTATTTTAGAAACTTAGGCTTATTAAATAGGCTTAATTCAGCAACTTATGCTTATTAAATAGCCTTATTATATAGGCTTATTTCAGCAACTTAGGCTTATTAAATAAGATTATTTCAGCAACTTAGACTTATTAAATAGGCCTATTAAAAAGGCTTATTAAATAGACTTATTAAATAGGCTCATTAAATACTTATTAAATAGGCTTATTAAATAGGCTTATTAAATAGACCTATTAAATAGGCTCAATAAACAGGATTATTAAGTAGGCTTATTAAATAGGCTTATTGAATAGGCTTATTAAATAGGCTTATTAAATAGGCTCAATAAATAGGCTTACTAAATAGGCTCAATAAATAGGCTTATTAAATAGGCTCAATAAATAGGTTTATTAAATAGGCTCAATAAATAGGCTTATTAAATAGGCTAATTAAATACTTATTAAATAGGCTTATTAAATAGACTTATTAAATAGACTTATTAAATAGGCTTATTAAATAGACTTTATTAAATAGGCTTATTAATAAGGCTTATTAAATAGAATTAATAAATAGGCTCATTAAATACTTATTAAATAGGTTTATTAAATAGGCGTATTAAATAGGCTTATTAAATAGGCGTATTAAATAGGCTTATTAAATAGGCTTATTAAATGGACTTATTAAATAGCCTCATTAAATAGGCTTATTTTAGCAACTTAGGCTTATTAAATAGGTTTATTTCAGCAACTTAGACTTATTAAATAGCCTTATTAAATAGGCTTATTTCAGCAACTTAGGCTTATTAAATAGGCATATTTCAGCAACTTACGCTAATTAAATAGCCTTATTTCAGCAACTTAGGCTTATTAAAAAGGCTCATTTCAGCAACTTAGGCTTATTAAATAGCCTTATTTCAGCAACGTAGACTTATTAAATAGGCTTATTCAGCAACTTAGGCTTATTAAATAGCCTTATTTCAGCAACGTAGACTTATTAAATAGGCTTATTCAGCAACTTAGGCGTATTAAATAGCATTATTAAATAGGTTTATTTCTGCAACATAGACTTATTAAATAGACTTATTAAATAGGCTTATTAAATAGGCTTATTAAATAGGCTTATTAAATAGGCTTATTAAATAGACTTATTAAATAGCCTCATTAAATAGGCTTATTTTAGCAACTTAGGCTTATTAAATAGGCTTATTTCAGCAACTTAGACTTATTAAATAGGCTTATTTCAGCAACTTAGGCTTATTAAATAGGCTTATTCAGCAACTTAGGCTTATTAAATAGGCTCATTAAATAGGCTTATTTCAGCAACTTAGGCTTATTAAATAGGCTTATTCAGCAACTTAGGCTTATTAAATAGGCTCATTAAATACTTATTAAATAGGCTCATTAAACAGGCTTATTAAATAGACTTATTAAATAGGCTCAATAAATAGGCTTATTAAATAGGCTCATTAAATATGCTCAATAAATAGGCTCATTAAATAGGCTCAATAAATAGGCTTATTAAATAGGTGCATTAAATACTTATTAAATAGGCTTATTAATTAGACTTATTAAATAGACTTATTAAATAGGCTTATTAAATAGACTTATTAAATAGGCTAATTAAAAAGGCTTATTAAATAGACTTATTAAATAGGCTCATTAAATACTTATTAAATAGGCTTATTAATTAGACTTATTAAATAGACTTATTAAATAGGCGTATTAAATAGACTTATTAAATAGGCTTAATAAATAGGCTTATTGAATAGGCTTATTAAATAGGCTTATTAAATAGGCTTATTAAATAGGCTCAATAAATAGGCTTACTAAATAGGCTCAATAAATAGGCTTATTAAATAGGCTCAATAAAGAGGCTTATTAAATAGGCTCAATAAATAGGCTTATTAAATAGGCTCATTAAATACTTATTAAATAGGCTTATTAAATAGACTTATTAAATAGACTTATTAAATAGGCTTATTAAATAGACTTTATTAAATAGGCTTATTAATAAGGCTTATTAAATAGAATTCATAAATAGGCTCATTAAATACTTATTAAATAGGTTTATTAAATAGGCGTATTAAATAGGCTTATTAAATAGGCGTATTAAATAGGCTTATTAAATAAGCTTATTAAATGGACTTATTAAATAGCTTCATTAAATAGGATTATTTTAGCAACTTAGGCTTATTAAATAGGTTTATTTCAGCAACTTAGACTTATTAAATAGCCTTATTAAATAGGCTTATTTCAGCAACTTAGGCTTATTAAATAGGCATATTTCAGCAACTTACGCTAATTTAATAGCCTTATTTCAGCAACTTAGGCTTATTAAAAAGGCTCATTTCAGCAACTTAGGCTTATTAAATAGCCTTATTTCAGCAACGTAGACTTATTAAATAGGCTTATTCAGCAACTTAGGCTTATTAAATAGCCTTATTTCAGCAACGTAGACTTATTAAATAGGCTTATTCAGCAACTTAGGCTTATTAAATAGCCTTATTAAATAGGCATATTTCAGCAACTTAGGCTTATTAAAAATGCTTATTTCAGCAACTTAGGCTTATTAAAAATGCTTGTTTCAGCAACTTAGGCGTATTAAATAGCATTATTAAATAGGTTTATTTCTGCAACATAGACTTATTAAATAGACTTATTAAATAGGCTTATTAAATAGGCTTATTAAATAGGCTTATTAAAAAGGCTTATTAAATAGACTTATTAAATAGCCTCATTAAATAGGCTTATTTTAGCAACTTAGGCTTATTAAATAGGCTTATTTCAGCAACTTAGACTTATTAAATAGGCTTATTTCAGCAACTTATGCTTATTAAATATACTTATTTCAGCAACTTAGGCTTATTAAATAGGCTTATTTCAGCAACTTAGACTTATTAAATAGCCTTATTTCAGCAACTTAGGCTTATTAGATAGGCTTATCTCAGCAACTTAGGCTTATTAAATAGCGTTATTTCAGCAACTTAGACTTATTAAATAGGCTTATTTCAGCAACTTAGGCTTATTAAATAGGCTTATTCAGCAACTTAGGCTTATTAAATAGGCTCATTAAATAGGCTTATTTCAGCAACTTAGGCTTATTAAATAGGCTTTTTCAGCAACTTAGGCTTATTAAATAGGCGCATTAAATACTTATTAAATAGGCTCATTAAACAAGCTTATTAAATAGACTTATTAAATAGGCTCAATAAATAGGCTTATTAAATAGGTTCATTAAATATGCTCAATAAATAGGCTCATTAAAGAGGCTCAATAAATAGGCTTATTAAATAGGTGCATTAAATACTTATTAAATAGGCTTATTAATTAGACTTATTAAATAGACTTATTAAATAGGCTTATTAAATAGACTTATTAAATAGGCTAATTAAAAAGGCTTTTAAATAGACTTATTAAATAGGCTCATTAAATACTTATTAAATAGGCTTATTAATTAGACTTATTAAATAGACTTATTAAATAGGCGTATTAAATAGACTTATTAAATAGGCTTAATAAATAGGCTTATTGAATAGGCTTATTAAATAGGCTTATTAAATAGGCTTATTAAATAGGCTCAATAAATAGGCTTACTAAATAGGCTCAATAAATAGGCTTATTAAATAGGCTCAATAAAGAGGCTTATTAAATAGGCTCAATAAATAGGCTTATTAAATAGGCTCATTAAATACTTATTAAATAGGCTTATTAAATAGACTTATTAAATAGACTTATTAAATAGGCTTATTAAATAGACTTTATTAAATAGGCTTATTAATAATGCTTATTAAATAGAATTCATAAATAGGCTCATTAAATACTTATTAAATAGGTTTATTAAATAGGCGTATTAAATAGGCTTATTAAATAGGCGTATTAAATAGGCTTATTAAATAAGCTTATTAAATGGACTTATTAAATAGCTTCATTAAATAGGATTATTTTAGCAACTTAGGCTTATTAAATAGGTTTATTTCAGCAACTTAGACTTATTAAATAGCCTTATTAAATAGGCTTATTTCAGCAACTTAGGCTTATTAAATAGGCATATTTCAGCAACTTACGCTAATTTAATAGCCTTATTTCAGCAACTTAGGCTTATTAAAAAGGCTCATTTCAGCAACTTAGGCTTATTAAATAGCCTTATTTCAGCAACGTAGACTTATTAAATAGGCTTATTCAGCAACTTAGGCTTATTAAATAGCCTTATTTCAGCAACGTAGACTTATTAAATAGGCTTATTCAGCAACTTAGGCTTATTAAATAGCCTTATTAAATAGGCATATTTCAGCAACTTAGGCTTATTAAAAATGCTTATTTCAGCAACTTAGGCTTATTAAAAATGCTTATTTCAGCAACTTAGGCGTATTAAATAGCATTATTAAATAGGTTTATTTCTGCAACATAGACTTATTAAATAGACTTATTAAATAGGCTTATTAAATAGGCTTATTAAATAGGCTTATTAAAAAGGCTTATTAAATAGACTTATTAAATAGCCTCATTAAATAGGCTTATTTTAGCAACTTAGGCTTATTAAATAGGCTTATTTCAGCAACTTAGACTTATTAAATAGGCTTATTTCAGCAACTTATGCTTATTAAATATACTTATTTCAGCAACTTAGGCTTATTAAATAGGCTTATTTCAGCAACTTAGACTTATTAAATAGCCTTATTTCAGCAACTTAGGCTTATTAGATAGGCTTATCTCAGCAACTTAGGCTTATTAAATAGCGTTATTTCAGCAACTTAGACTTATTAAATAGGCTTATTTCAGCAACTTAGGCTTATTAAATAGGCTTATTCAGCAACTTAGGCTTATTAAATAGGCTCATTAAATAGGCTTATTTCAGCAACTTAGGCTTATTAAATTGGCTTATTCAGCAACTTAGGCTTATTAAATAGGCTCATTAAATACTTATTAAATAGGCTCATTAAACAGGCTTATTAAATAGACTTATTAAATAGGCTCAATAAATAGGCTTATTAAATAGGCTCATTAAATATGCTCAATAAATAGGCTCATTAAATAGGCTCAATAAATAGGCTTATTAAATACGCGCATTAAATACTTATTGAATAGGCTTATTAATTAGACTTATTAAATAGACTTATTAAATAGGCTTATTAAATAGACTTATTAAATAGGCTAATTAAAAAGGCTTATTAAATAGACTTATTAAATAGGCTCATTAAATACTTATTAAATAGGCTTATTAATTAGACTTATTAAATAGACTTATTAAATAGGCGTATTAAATAGACTTATTAAATAGGCTTAATAAATAGGCTTATTAAATAGGCTCAATAAAGACGCTTATTAAATAGGCTCAATAAATAGGCTTATTAAATAGGCTCATTAAATACTTATTAAATAGGCTTATTAAATAGACTTATTAAATAGACTTATTAAATAGGCTTATTAAATAGACTTTATTAAATAGTCTTATTAATAAGGCTTATTAAATATAATTAATAAATAGGCTCATTAAATACTTATTAAATAGGTTTATTAAATAGGTGTATTAAATAGGCTTATTAAATAGGCGTATTAAATAGGCTTATTAAATAGGCTTATTAAATGGACTTATTAAATAGCCTCATTAAATAGGCTTATTTTAGCAACTTAGGCTTATTAAATAGGTTTATTTCAGCAACTTAGACTTATTAAATAGCCTTATTAAATAGGCTTATTTCAGCAACTTAGGCTTTTTAAATAGGCTTATTTCAGCAACTTAGGCTCATTAAATAGCCTTATTAAATAGGCTTATTTCAGCAACTTAGGCTTATTAAATAACCTTATTAAATAGGCTTATTTTAGCAACTTAGACTTATTAAATCGACTTATTAAATAGACATTTCAGCAACTTAGGCTCATTAAATATGCTTATGAAATATGCTTATTTCTGCAACTTAGACTTATTAGATAGGCCTATTAAATAGGCTTATTTTAGCAACTTAGGCTTATTAAATATGCTTATTTCAGCAACTTAGGCGTATTAAATAACATTATTAAATAGGTTTATTTCTGCAACTTATGCTTATTAAATAGCCTTATTAAACAGGTTTATTTCAGCAATTTAGGCTTATTAAATAGCATTTTTAAATAGGTTTATTTCAGCAACTTAGACTTTTTAAATAGACCTTTTTATATAGGGTTAGTTCAGCAACGTAGGCTTATTAAATAGGCTTATTTCAGCAACTTAGGCTTATTAAATATGCTTATTTCAGCAACTTAGGCGTATTAAATAGCATTATTAAATAGGTTTATTTCTGCAACATAGACTTATTAAATAGACTTATTAAATAGGCTTATTAAATAGGCTTATTAAATAGGCTTATTAAATAGGCTTATTAAATAGACTTATTAAATAGCCTCATTAAATAGGCTTATTTTAGCAACTTAGGCTTATTAAATAGGCTTATTTCAGCAACTTAGACTTATTAAATAGGCTTATTTCAGCAACTTATGCTTATTAAATATACTTATTTCAGCAACTTAGGCTTATTAAATAGGCTTATTTCAGCAACTTAGACTTATTAAATAGCCTTATTTCAGCAACTTAGGCTTATTAGATAGGCTTATCTCAGCAACTTAGGCTTATTAAATAGCGTTATTTCAGCAACTTAGACTTATTAAATAGGCTTATTTCAGCAACTTAGGCTTTTTAAATAGGCTTATTCAGCAACTTAGGCTTATTAAATAGGCTCATTAAATAGGCTTATTTCAGCAACTTAGGCTTATTAAATAGGCTTATTCAGCAACTTAGGCTTATTAAATAGGCTCATTAAATACTTATTAAATAGGCTCATTAAACAGGCTTATTAAATAGACTTATTAAATAGGCTCAATAAATAGGCTTATTAAATAGGCTCATTAAATATGCTCAATAAATAGGCTCATTAAATAGGCTCAATAAATAGGCTTATTAAATAGGCGCATTAAATACTTATTAAATAGGCTTATTAATTAGACTTATTAAATAGACTTATTAAATAGGCTTATTAAATAGACTTATTAAATAGGCTAATTAAAAAGGCTTATTAAATAGACTTATTAAATAGGCTCATTAAATACTTATTAAATAGGCTTATTAATTAGACTTATTAAATAGACTTATTAATAGACTTATTAAATAGGCTTAATAAATAGGCTTATTAAATAGGCTCAATAAAGACGCTTATTAAATAGGCTCAATAAATAGGCTTATTAAATAGGCTCATTAAATACTTATTAAATAGGCTTATTAAATAGACTTATTAAATAGACTTATTAAATAGGCTTATTAAATAGACTTTATTAAATAGGCTTATTAATAAGGCTTATTAATAGGCTCATTAAATACTTATTAAATAGGTTTATTAAATAGGTGTATTAAATAGGCTTATTAAATAGGCGTATTAAATAGGCTTATTAAATAGGCTTATTAAATGGACTTATTAAATAGCCTCATTAAATAGGCTTATTTTAGCAACTTAGGCTTATTAAATAGGTTTATTTCAGCAACTTAGACTTATTAAATAGCTTATTAAATAGGCTTATTTCAGCAACTTAGGCTTTTTAAATAGGCTTATTTCAGCAACTTAGGCTCATTAAATAGCCTTATTAAATAGGCTTATTTCAGCAACTTAGGCTTATTAAATAACCTTATTAAATAGGCTTATTTTAGCAACTTAGACTTATTAAATCGACTTATTAAATAGACATTTCAGCAACTTAGGCTCATTAAATATGCTTATGAAATATGCTTATTTCTGCAACTTAGACTTATTAGATAGGCCTATTAAATAGGCTTATTTTAGCAACTTAGGCTTATTAAATATGCTTATTTCAGCAACTTAGGCGTATTAAATAACATTATTAAATAGGTTTATTTCTGCAACTTAAACTTATTAAATAGCCTTATTAAATAGGCTTATTTGAGCAACTTAGGCTTATTAAATAGGTTTATTTCAGCAACTTATGCTTATTAAATGGCCTTATTAAACAGGTTTATTTCAGCAATTTAGGCTTATTAAATAGCATTTTTAAATAGGTTTATTTCAGCAACTTAGACTTTTTAAATAGACCATTTTATATAGGGTTAGTTCAGCAACGTAGGCTTATTAAATAGGCTTATTTCAGCAACTTAGGCTTATTAAATATGCTTATTTCAGCAACTTAGGCGTATTAAATAGCATTATTAAATAGGTTTATTTCTGCAACATAGACTTATTAAATAGACTTATTAAATAGGCTTATTAAATAGGCTTATTAAATAGGCTTATTAAATAGGCTTATTAAATAGACTTATTAAATAGCCTCATTAAATAGGCTTATTTTAGCAACTTAGGCTTATTAAATAGGCTTATTTCAGCAACTTAGACTTATTAAATAGGCTTATTTCAGCAACTTATGCTTATTAAATATACTTATTTCAGCAACTTAGGCTTATTAAATAGGCTTATTTCAGCAACTTAGACTTATTAAATAGCCTTATTTCAGCAACTTAGGCTTATTAGATAGGCTTATCTCAGCAACTTAGGCTTATTAAATAGCGTTATTTCAGCAACTTAGACTTATTAAATAGGCTTATTTCAGCAACTTAGGCTTATTAAATAGGCTTATTCAGCAACTTAGGCTTATTAAATAGGCTCATTAAATAGGCTTATTTCAGCAACTTAGGCTTATTAAATAGGCTTTTTCAGCAACTTAGGCTTATTAAATAGGCGCATTAAATACTTATTAAATAGGCTCATTAAACAAGCTTATTAAATAGACTTATTAAATAGGCTCAATAAATAGGCTTATTAAATAGGCTCATTAAATATGCTCAATAAATAGGCTCATTAAAGAGGCTCAATAAATAGGCTTATTAAATAGGCGCATTAAATACTTATTAAATAGGCTAATTAAAAAGGCTTATTAAATAGACTTATTAAATAGGCTCATTAAATACTTATTAAATAGGCTTATTAATTAGACTTATTAAATAGACTTATTAAATAGGCGTATTAAATAGACTTATTAAATAGGCTTAATAAATAGGCTTATTAAATAGGCTTATTAAATAGGCTTATTAAATAGGCTTATTAAATAGGCTCAATAAATAGGCTTACTAAATAGGCTCAATAAATAGGCTTATTAAATAGGCTCAATAAAGAGGCTTATTAAATAGGCTCAATAAATAGGCTTATTAAATAGGCTCATTAAATACTTATTAAATAGGCTTATTAAATAGACTTATTAAATATACTTATTAAATAGGCTTATTAAATAGACTTTATTAAATAGGCTTATTAATAAGGCTTATTAAATATAATTAATAAATAGGCTCATTAAATACTTATTAAATAGGTTTATTAAATAGGCGTAATAAATAGGCTTATTAAATAGGCGTATTAAATAGGCTTATTAAATAGGCTTATTAAATGGACTTATTAAATAGCCTCATTAAATAGGCTTATTTTAGCAACTTAGGCTTATTAAATAGGTTTATTTCAGCAACTTATGCTTATTAAATAGCCTTATTAAACAGGTTTATTTCAGCAACTTAGGCTTATTAAATAGAATTTTTAAATAGGTTTATTTCAGCAACTTAGACTTATTAAATATACCTTTTTAAATAGGCTTAGTTCAGAAACTTAGGCTTTTTAAATAGGCTTATTTCAGCAACTTAGGCTCATTAAATAGCCTTATTAAATAGGCTTATTTCAGCAACTTAGGCTTATTAAAAGCCTTATTAAATAGGCTTATTTTATCAACTTAGACTTATTAAATCGACTTATTAAAATTACATTTCAGCAACTTAGGCTCATTAAATATGCTTATGAAATATGCTTATTTCTGCAACTTAGACTTATTAGATAGGCCTATTAAATAGGCTTATTTTAGCAACTTAGGCTTATTAAATATGCTTATTTCAGCAACTTAGGCGTATTAAATAACATTATTAAATAGGTTTATTTCTGCAACTTAGACTTATTAAATAGCCTTATTAAATAGGCTTATTTCAGCAACTTAGGCTTATTAAATAGGTTTATTTCAGCAACTTATGCTTATTAAATAGCCTTATTAAACAGGTTTATTTCAGCAATTTAGGCTTATTAAATAGCATTTTTAAATAGGTTTATTTCAGCAACTTAGACTTTTTAAATAGACCTTTTTATATAGGCTTAGTTCAGCAACGTAGGCTTATTAAATAGGCTTATTTCAGCAACTTATGCTTATTAAATAGCCTTATTAATCAGGTTTATTTCAGCAACTTAGGCGTATTAAATAGCATTTTTAAATAGGTTTATTTCAGCAACTTAAACTTATTAAATAGACCTTTTTAAATAGGCTCAGTTCAGAAACTTAGGCTTTTTAAATAGGCTTATTTCAGCAACTTAGACTTATTAAAAAGCCTTATTTCAGCAACTTAGGCTTATGAAATAGGCTTATTTCAGCAACTTAGGCTTATGAAATAGGCTTTTCAGCAACTTAGGCTTATTAAATAGGCTTATTTCAGCAACTTAGGCTTATTAAATAGGCTTATTCAGCAACTTAGGCTTATTAAATAGGCTCATTAAATACTTGTTAAATAGGCTCATTAAACAGGCTTATTAAATAGACTTATTAAATAGGCTCAATAAATAGGCTTATTAAATAGGCTCATTAAATATGCTCAATAAATAGGCTCATTAAATAGGCTCAATAAATAGGCTTATTAAATAGGCGCATTAAATACTTATTAAATAGGCTTATTAATTAGACTTATTAAATAGACTTATTAAATAGGCTTATTAAATAGACTTATTAAATAGGCTAATTAAAAAGGCTTATTAAATAGACTTATTAAATAGGCTCATTAAATACTTATTAAATAGGCTTATTAATTAGACTTATTAAATAGACTTATTAAATAGGCGTATTAAATAGACTTATTAAATAGGCTTAATAAATAGGCTTATTAAATAGGCTCAATAAAGACGCTTATTAAATAGGCTCAATAAATAGGCTTATTAAATAGGCTCATTAAATACTTATTAAATAGGCTTATTAAATAGACTTATTAAATAGACTTATTAAATAGGCTTATTAAATAGACTTTATTAAATAGTCTTATTAATAAGGCTTATTAAATATAATTAATAAATAGGCTCATTAAATACTTATTAAATAGGTTTATTAAATAGGTGTATTAAATAGGCTTATTAAATAGGCGTATTAAATAGGCTTATTAAATAGGCTTATTAAATGGACTTATTAAATAGCCTCATTAAATAGGCTTATTTTAGCAACTTAGGCTTATTAAATAGGTTTATTTCAGCAACTTAGACTTATTAAATAGCCTTATTAAATAGGCTTATTTCAGCAACTTAGGCTTTTTAAATAGGCTTATTTCAGCAACTTAGGCTCATTAAATAGCCTTATTAAATAGGCTTATTTCAGCAACTTAGGCTTATTAAATAACCTTATTAAATAGGCTTATTTTAGCAACTTAGACTTATTAAATCGACTTATTAAATAGACATTTCAGCAACTTAGGCTCATTAAATATGCTTATGAAATATGCTTATTTCTGCAACTTAGACTTATTAGATAGGCCTATTAAATAGGCTTATTTTAGCAACTTAGGCTTATTAAATATGCTTATTTCAGCAACTTAGGCGTATTAAATAACATTATTAAATAGGTTTATTTCTGCAACTTAAACTTATTAAATAGCCTTATTAAATAGGCTTATTTGAGCAACTTAGGCTTATTAAATAGGTTTATTTCAGCAACTTATGCTTATTAAATAGCCTTATTAAACAGGTTTATTTCAGAAATTTAGGCTTATTAAATAGCATTTTTAAATAGGTTTATTTCAGCAACTTAGACTTTTTAAATAGACCATTTTATATAGGGTTAGTTCAGCAACGTAGGCTTATTAAATAGGCTTATTTCAGCAACTTAGGCTTATTAAATATGCTTATTTCAGCAACTTAGGCGTATTAAATAGCATTATTAAATAGGTTTATTTCTGCAACATAGACTTATTAAATAGACTTATTAAATAGGCTTATTAAATAGGCTTATTAAATAGGCTTATTAAATAGGCTTATTAAATAGACTTATTAAATAGCCTCATTAAATAGGCTTATTTTAGCAACTTAGGCTTATTAAATAGGCTTATTTCAGCAACTTAGACTTATTAAATAGGCTTATTTCAGCAACTTATGCTTATTAAATATACTTATTTCAGCAACTTAGGCTTATTAAATAGGCTTATTTCAGCAACTTAGACTTATTAAATAGCCTTATTTCAGCAACTTAGGCTTATTAGATAGGCTTATCTCAGCAACTTAGGCTTATTAAATAGCGTTATTTCAGCAACTTAGACTTATTAAATAGGCTTATTTCAGCAACTTAGGCTTATTAAATAGGCTTATTCAGCAACTTAGGCTTATTAAATAGGCTCATTAAATAGGCTTATTTCAGCAACTTAGGCTTATTAAATAGGCTTTTTCAGCAACTTAGGCTTATTAAATAGGTGCATTAAATACTTATTAAATAGGCTCATTAAACAAGCTTATTAAATAGACTTATTAAATAGGCTCAATAAATAGGCTTATTAAATATGCTCAATAAATAGGCTCATTAAAGAGGCTCAATAAATAGGCTTATTAAATAGGCGCATTAAATACTTATTAAATAGGCTTATTAATTAGACTTATTAAATAGACTTATTAAATAGGCTCATTAAATACTTATTAAATAGGCTTATTAATTAGACTTATTAAATAGACTTATTAAATAGGCGTATTAAATAGACTTATTAAATAGGCTTAATAAATAGGCTTATTAAATAGGCTTATTAAATAGGCTTATTAAATAGGCTTATTAAATAGGCTCAATAAATAGGCTTACTAAATAGGCTCAATAAATAGGCTTATTAAATAGGCTCAATAAAGAGGCTTATTAAATAGGCTCAATAAATAGGCTTATTAAATAGGCTCATTAAATACTTATTAAATAGGCTTATTAAATAGACTTATTAAATATACTTATTAAATAGGCTTATTAAATAGACTTTATTAAATAGGCTTATTAATAAGGCTTATTAAATATAATTAATAAATAGGCTCATTAAATACTTATTAAATAGGTTTATTAAATAGGCGTAATAAATAGGCTTATTAAATAGGCGTATTAAATAGGCTTATTAAATAGGCTTATTAAATGGACTTTTTAAATAGCCTCATTAAATAGGCTTATTTTAGCAACTTAGGCTTATTAAATAGGTTTATTTCAGCAACTTAGACTTATTAAATAGCCTTATTAAATAGGCTTATTTCAGCAACTTAGGCTTATTAAATAAGCTTATTTCAGCAACTTATGCTTATTAAATAGCCTTATTAAACAGGTTTATTTCAGCAACTTAGGCTTATTAAATAGCATTTTTAAATAGGTTTATTTCAGCAACTTAGACTTATTAAATATACCTTTTTAAATAGGCTTAGTTCAGAAACTTAGGCTTTTTAAATAGGCTTATTTCAGCAACTTAGGCTCATTAAATAGCCTTATTAAATAGGCTTATTTCAGCAACTTAGGCTTATTAAAAGCCTTATTAAATAGGCTTATTTTATCAACTTAGACTTATTAAATCGACTTATTAAAATTACATTTCAGCAACTTAGGCTCATTAAATATGCTTATGAAATATGCTTATTTCTGCAACTTAGACTTATTAGATAGGCCTATTAAATAGGCTTATTTTAGCAACTTAGGCATATTAAATATGCTTATTTCAGCAACTTAGGCGTATTAAATAACATTATTAAATAGGTTTATTTCTGCAACTTAGACTTATTAAATAGCCTTATTAAATAGGCTTATTTCAGCAACTTAGGCTTATTAAATAGGTTTATTTCAGCAACTTATGCTTATTAAATAGCCTTATTAAACAGGTTTATTTCAGCAATTTAGACTTTTTAAATAGACCTTTTTATATAGGCTTAGTTCAGCAACGTAGGCTTATTAAATAGGCTTATTTCAGCAACTTATGCTTATTAAATAGCCTTATTAATCAGGTTTATTTCAGCAACTTAGGCGTATTAAATAGCATTTTTAAATAGGTTTATTTCAGCAACTTAGACTTATTAAATAGACCTTTTTAAATAGGCTCAGTTCAGAAACTTAGCTTTTTAAATAGGCTTATTTCAGCAACTTAGACTTATTAAAAAGCCTTATTTCAGCAACTTAGGCTTATGAAATAGGCTTATTTCAGCAACTTAGGCTTATGAAATAGGCTTTTCAGCAACTTAGGCTTATTAAATAGGCTTATTTCAGCAACTTAGGCTTATTAAATAGGCTTATTCAGCAACTTAGGCTTATTAAATAGGCTCATTAAATACTTATTAAATAGGCTCATTAAACAGGCTTATTAAATAGACTTATTAAATAGGCTCAATAAATAGGCTTATTAAATAGGCTCATTAAATATGCTCAATAAATAGGCTCATTAAATAGGCTCAATAAATAGGCTTATTAAATAGGCGCATTAAATACTTATTAAATAGGCTTATTAATTAGACTTATTAAATAGACTTATTAAATAGGCTTATTAAATAGACTTATTAAATAGGCTAATTAAAAAGGCTTATTAAATAGCCTCATTAAATAGGCTTATTTTAGCAACTTAGGCTTATTAAATAGGTTTATTTCAGCAACTTAGACTTATTAAATAGCCTTATTAAATAGGCTTATTTCAGCAACTTAGGCTTTTTAAATAGGCTTATTTCAGCAACTTAGGCTCATTAAATAGCCTTATTAAATAGGCTTATTTCAGCAACTTAGGCTTATTAAATAACCTTATTAAATAGGCTTATTTTAGCAACTTAGACTTATTAAATCGACTTATTAAATAGACATTTCAGCAACTTAGGCTCATTAAATATGCTTATGAAATATGCTTATTTCTGCAACTTAGACTTATTAGATAGGCCTATTAAATAGGCTTATTTTAGCAACTTAGGCTTATTAAATATGCTTATTTCAGCAACTTAGGCGTATTAAATAACATTATTAAATAGGTTTATTTCTGCAACTTAAACTTATTAAATAGCCTTATTAAATAGGCTTATTTGAGCAACTTAGGCTTATTAAATAGGTTTATTTCAGCAACTTATGCTTATTAAATAGCCTTATTAAACAGGTTTATTTCAGCAATTTAGGCTTATTAAATAGACCATTTTTAAATAGGTTTATTTCAGCAACTTAGACTTTTTAAATAGACCATTTTATATAGGGTTAGTTCAGCAACGTAGGCTTATTAAATAGGCTTATTTCAGCAACTTAGGCTTATTAAATATGCTTATTTCAGCAACTTAGGCGTATTAAATAGCATTATTAAATAGGTTTATTTCTGCAACATAGACTTATTAAATAGACTTATTAAATAGGCTTATTAAATAGGCTTATTAAATAGGCTTATTAAATAGGCTTATTAAATAGACTTATTAAATAGCCTCATTAAATAGGCTTATTTTAGCAACTTAGGCTTATTAAATAGGCTTATTTCAGCAACTTAGACTTATTAAATAGGCTTATTTCAGCAACTTATGCTTATTAAATATACTTATTTCAGCAACTTAGGCTTATTAAATAGGCTTATTTCAGCAACTTAGACTTATTAAATAGCCTTATTTCAGCAACTTAGGCTTATTAGATAGGCTTATCTCAGCAACTTAGGCTTATTAAATAGCGTTATTTCAGCAACTTAGACTTATTAAATAGGCTTATTTCAGCAACTTAGGCTTATTAAATAGGCTTATTCAGCAACTTAGGCTTATTAAATAGGCTCATTAAATAGGCTTATTTCAGCAACTTAGGCTTATTAAATAGGCTTTTTCAGCAACTTAGGCTTATTAAATAGGTGCATTAAATACTTATTAAATAGGCTCATTAAACAAGCTTATTAAATAGACTTATTAAATAGGCTCAATAAATAGGCTTATTAAATAGGCTCATTAAATATGCTCAATAAATAGGCTCATTAAAGAGGCTCAATAAATAGGCTTATTAAATAGGCGCATTAAATACTTATTAAATAGGCTTATTAATTAGACTTATTAAATAGACTTATTAAATAGGCTTATTAAATAGACTTATTAAATAGGCTAATTAAAAAGGCTTATTAAATAGACTTATTAAATAGGCTCATTAAATACTTATTAAATAGGCTTATTAATTAGACTTATTAAATAGACTTATTAAATAGGCGTATTAAATAGACTTATTAAATAGGCTTAATAAATAGGCTTATTAAATAGGCTTATTAAATAGGCTTATTAAATAGGCTTATTAAATAGGCTCAATAAATAGGCTTACTAAATAGGCTCAATAAATAGGCTTATTAAATAGGCTCAATAAAGAGGCTTATTAAATAGGCTCAATAAATAGGCTTATTAAATAGGCTCATTAAATACTTATTAAATAGGCTTATTAAATAGACTTATTAAATATACTTATTAAATAGGCTTATTAAATAGACTTTATTAAATAGGCTTATTAATAAGGCTTATTAAATATAATTAATAAATAGGCTCATTAAATACTTATTAAATAGGTTTATTAAATAGGCGTAATAAATAGGCTTATTAAATAGGCGTATTAAATAGGCTTATTAAATAGGCTTATTAAATGGACTTATTAAATAGCCTCATTAAATAGGCTTATTTTAGCAACTTAGGCTTATTAAATAGGTTTATTTCAGCAACTTAGACTTATTAAATAGCCTTATTAAATAGGCTTATTTCAGCAACTTAGGCTTATTAAATAAGCTTATTTCAGCAACTTATGCTTATTCATAATAAAGGTTTTTGGGTTAGATCGCGTTTATTTATAAATGTGTCGTAACCCTCCACCACCCGACACGGCCAATCAGCAAAGAAAAGTGTCACGTTGACAAAAGACAAATAATTCACTACTTCAGCCCACCGGTGTGTTGAAGAGTTAATCCACATTTAAATGTGGATTAACACATAAAAAGTTAATCCACATTTAAATGTGGATTAACTCTTCAACACACCGGTGGGCTGAAGTAGTGAATTATTTGTCTTTTGTCAACGTGACACTTTTCTTTGCTGATTGGCCGTGTCGGGTGGTGGAGGGTTACGACACATTTATAAATAAACGCGATCTAACCCAAAAACCTTTATTATGAATAATATTGGTCGCGAAAGCCTACGTGTTAAACTAACTTATGCTTATTAAATAGCCTTATTAAACAGGTTTATTTCAGCAACTTAGGCTTATTAAATAGCATTTTTAAATAGGTTTATTTCAGCAACTTAGACTTATTAAATATACCTTTTTAAATAGGCTTAGTTCAGAAACTTAGGCTTTTTAAATAGGCTTATTTCAGCAACTTAGGCTCATTAAATAGCCTTATTAAATAGGCTTATTTCAGCAACTTAGGCTTATTAAAAGCCTTATTAAATAGGCTTATTTTATCAACTTAGACTTATTAAATCGACTTATTAAAATTACATTTCAGCAACTTAGGCTCATTAAATATGCTTATGAAATATGCTTATTTCTGCAACTTAGACTTATTAGATAGGCCTATTAAATAGGCTTATTTTAGCAACTTAGGCTTATTAAATATGCTTATTTCAGCAACTTAGGCGTATTAAATAACATTATTAAATAGGTTTATTTCTGCAACTTAGACTTATTAAATAGCCTTATTAAATAGGCTTATTTCAGCAACTTAGGCTTATTAAATAGGTTTATTTCAGCAACTTATGCTTATTAAATAGCCTTATTAAACAGGTTTATTTCAGCAATTTAGGCTTATTAAATAGCATTTTTAAATAGGTTTATTTCAGCAACTTAGACTTTTTAAATAGACCTTTTTATATAGGCTTAGTTCAGCAACGTAGGCTTATTAAATAGGCTTATTTCAGCAACTTATGCTTATTAAATAGCCTTATTAATCAGGTTTATTTCAGCAACTTAGGCGTATTAAATAGCATTTTTAAATAGGTTTATTTCAGCAACTTAAACGTATTAAATAGACCTTTTTAAATAGGCTCAGTTCAGAAACTTAGGCTTTTTAAATAGGCTTATTTCAGCAACTTAGACTTATTAAAAAGCCTTATTTCAGCAACTTAGGCTTATGAAATAGGCTTATTTCAGCAACTTAGGCTTATGAAATAGGCTTTTCATCAACTTAGGCTTATTAAATAGGCTTATTTCAGCAACTTAGGCTTATTAAATAGGCTTATTCAGCAACTTAGGCTTATTAAATAGGCTCATTAAATACTTGTTAAATAGGCTCATTAAACAGGCTTATTAAATAGACTTATTAATAGGCTCAATAAATAGGCTTATTAAATAGGCTCATTAAATATGCTCAATAAATAGGCTCATTAAATAGGCTCAATAAATAGGCTTATTAAATAGGCGCATTAAATACTTATTAAATAGGCTTATTAATTAGACTTATTAAATAGACTTATTAAATAGGCTTATTAAATAGACTTATTAAATAGGCTAATTAAAAAGGCTTATTAAATAGACTTATTAAATAGGCTCATTAAATACTTATTAAATAGGCTTATTAATTAGACTTATTAAATAGACTTATTAAATAGGCGTATTAAATAGACTTATTAAATAGGCTTAATAAATAGGCTTATTAAATAGGCTCAATAAAGACGCTTATTAAATAGGCTCAATAAATAGGCTTATTAAATAGGCTCATTAAATACTTATTAAATAGGCTTATTAAATAGACTTATTAAATAGACTTATTAAATAGGCTTATTAAATAGACTTTATTAAATAGTCTTATTAATAAGGCTTATTAAATATAATTAATAAATAGGCTCATTAAATACTTATTAAATAGGTTTATTAAATAGGTGTATTAAATAGGCTTATTAAATAGGCGTATTAAATAGGCTTATTAAATAGGCTTATTAAATGGACTTATTAAATAGCCTCATTAAATAGGCTTATTTTAGCAACTTAGGCTTATTAAATAGGTTTATTTCAGCAACTTAGACTTATTAAATAGCCTTATTAAATAGGCTTATTTCAGCAACTTAGGCTTTTTAAATAGGCTTATTTCAGCAACTTAGGCTCATTAAATAGCCTTATTAAATAGGCTTATTTCAGCAACTTAGGCTTATTAAATAACCTTATTAAATAGGCTTATTTTAGCAACTTAGACTTATTAAATCGACTTATTAAATAGACATTTCAGCAACTTAGGCTCATTAAATATGCTTATGAAATATGCTTATTTCTGCAACTTAGACTTATTAGATAGGCCTATTAAATAGGCTTATTTTAGCAACTTAGGCTTATTAAATATGCTTATTTCAGCAACTTAGGCGTATTAAATAACATTATTAAATAGGTTTATTTCTGCAACTTAAACTTATTAAATAGCCTTATTAAATAGGCTTATTTGAGCAACTTAGGCTTATTAAATAGGTTTATTTCAGCAACTTATGCTTATTAAATAGCCTTATTAAACAGGTTTATTTCAGCAATTTAGGCTTATTAAATAGCATTTTTAAATAGGTTTATTTCAGCAACTTAGACTTTTTAAATAGACCATTTTATATAGGGTTAGTTCAGCAACGTAGGCTTATTAAATAGGCTTATTTCAGCAACTTAGGCTTATTAAATATGCTTATTTCAGCAACTTAGGCGTATTAAATAGCATTATTAAATAGGTTTATTTCTGCAACATAGACTTATTAAATAGACTTATTAAATAGGCTTATTAAATAGGCTTATTAAATAGGCTTATTAAATAGGCTTATTAAATAGACTTATTAAATAGCCTCATTAAATAGGCTTATTTTAGCAACTTAGGCTTATTAAATAGGCTTATTTCAGCAACTTAGACTTATTAAATAGGCTTATTTCAGCAACTTATGCTTATTAAATATACTTATTTCAGCAACTTAGGCTTATTAAATAGGCTTATTTCAGCAACTTAGACTTATTAAATAGCCTTATTTCAGCAACTTAGGCTTATTAGATAGGCTTATCTCAGCAACTTAGGCTTATTAAATAGCGTTATTTCAGCAACTTAGACTTATTAAATAGGCTTATTTCAGCAACTTAGGCTTATTAAATAGGCTTATTCAGCAACTTAGGCTTATTAAATAGGCTCATTAAATAGGCTTATTTCAGCAACTTAGGCTTATTAAATAGGCTTTTTCAGCAACTTAGGCTTATTAAATAGGTGCATTAAATACTTATTAAATAGGCTCATTAAACAAGCTTATTAAATAGACTTATTAAATAGGCTCAATAAATAGGCTTATTAAATATGCTCAATAAATAGGCTCATTAAAGAGGCTCAATAAATAGGCTTATTAAATAGGCGCATTAAATACTTATTAAATAGGCTTATTAATTAGACTTATTAAATAGACTTATTAAATAGGCTTATTAAATAGACTTATTAAATAGGCTAATTAAAAAGGCTTATTAAATAGACTTATTAAATAGGCTCATTAAATACTTATTAAATAGGCTTATTAATTAGACTTATTAAATAGACTTATTAAATAGGCGTATTAAATAGACTTATTAAATAGGCTTAATAAATAGGCTTATTAAATAGGCTTATTAAATAGGCTTATTAAATAGGCTTATTAAATAGGCTCAATAAATAGGCTTACTAAATAGGCTCAATAAATAGGCTTATTAAATAGGCTCAATAAAGAGGCTTATTAAATAGGCTCAATAAATAGGCTTATTAAATAGGCTCATTAAATACTTATTAAATAGGCTTATTAAATAGACTTATTAAATATACTTATTAAATAGGCTTATTAAATAGACTTTATTAAATAGGCTTATTAATAAGGCTTATTAAATATAATTAATAAATAGGCTCATTAAATACTTATTAAATAGGTTTATTAAATAGGCGTAATAAATAGGCTTATTAAATAGGCGTATTAAATAGGCTTATTAAATAGGCTTATTAAATGGACTTATTAAATAGCCTCATTAAATAGGCTTATTTTAGCAACTTAGGCTTATTAAATAGGTTTATTTCAGCAACTTAGACTTATTAAATAGCCTTATTAAATAGGCTTATTTCAGCAACTTAGGCTTATTAAATAAGCTTATTTCAGCAACTTATGCTTATTCATAATAAAGGTTTTTGGGTTAGATCGCGTTTATTTATAAATGTGTCGTAACCCTCCACCACCCGACACGGCCAATCAGCAAAGAAAAGTGTCACGTTGACAAAAGACAAATAATTCACTACTTCAGCCCACCGGTGTGTTGAAGAGTTAATCCACATTTAAATGTGGATTAACACATAAAAAGTTAATCCACATTTAAATGTGGATTAACTCTTCAACACACCGGTGGGCTGAAGTAGTGAATTATTTGTCTTTTGTCAACGTGACACTTTTCTTTGCTGATTGGCCGTGTCGGGTGGTGGAGGGTTACGACACATTTATAAATAAACGCGATCTAACCCAAAAACCTTTATTATGAATAATATTGGTCGCGAAAGCCTACGTGTTAAACTAACTTATGCTTATTAAATAGCCTTATTAAACAGGTTTATTTCAGCAACTTAGGCTTATTAAATAGCATTTTTAAATAGGTTTATTTCAGCAACTTAGACTTATTAAATATACCTTTTTAAATAGGCTTAGTTCAGAAACTTAGGCTTTTTAAATAGGCTTATTTCAGCAACTTAGGCTCATTAAATAGCCTTATTAAATAGGCTTATTTCAGCAACTTAGGCTTATTAAAAGCCTTATTAAATAGGCTTATTTTATCAACTTAGACTTATTAAATCGACTTATTAAAATTACATTTCAGCAACTTAGGCTCATTAAATATGCTTATGAAATATGCTTATTTCTGCAACTTAGACTTATTAGATAGGCCTATTAAATAGGCTTATTTTAGCAACTTAGGCTTATTAAATATGCTTATTTCAGCAACTTAGGCGTATTAAATAACATTATTAAATAGGTTTATTTCTGCAACTTAGACTTATTAAATAGCCTTATTAAATAGGCTTATTTCAGCAACTTAGGCTTATTAAATAGGTTTATTTCAGCAACTTATGCTTATTAAATAGCCTTATTAAACAGGTTTATTTCAGCAATTTAGGCTTATTAAATAGCATTTTTAAATAGGTTTATTTCAGCAACTTAGACTTTTTAAATAGACCTTTTTATATAGGCTTAGTTCAGCAACGTAGGCTTATTAAATAGGCTTATTTCAGCAACTTATGCTTATTAAATAGCCTTATTAATCAGGTTTATTTCAGCAACTTAGGCGTATTAAATAGCATTTTTAAATAGGTTTATTTCAGCAACTTAAACTTATTAAATAGACCTTTTTAAATAGGCTCAGTTCAGAAACTTAGGCTTTTTAAATAGGCTTATTTCAGCAACTTAGACTTATTAAAAAGCCTTATTTCAGCAACTTAGGCTTATGAAATAGGCTTATTTCAGCAACTTAGGCTTATGAAATAGGCTTTTCATCAACTTAGGCTTATTAAATAGGCTTATTTCAGCAACTTAGGCTTATTAAATAGGCTTATTCAGCAACTTAGGCTTATTAAATAGGCTCATTAAATACTTGTTAAATAGGCTCATTAAACAGGCTTATTAAATAGACTTATTAATAGGCTCAATAAATAGGCTTATTAAATAGGCTCATTAAATATGCTCAATAAATAGGCTCATTAAATAGGCTCAATAAATAGGCTTATTAAATAGGCGCATTAAATACTTATTAAATAGGCTTATTAATTAGACTTATTAAATAGACTTATTAAATAGGCTTATTAAATAGACTTATTAAATAGGCTAATTAAAAAGGCTTATTAAATAGACTTATTAAATAGGCTCATTAAATACTTATTAAATAGGCTTATTAATTAGACTTATTAAATAGACTTATTAAATAGGCGTATTAAATAGACTTATTAAATAGGCTTAATAAATAGGCTTATTAAATAGGCTCAATAAAGACGCTTATTAAATAGGCTCAATAAATAGGCTTATTAAATAGGCTCATTAAATACTTATTAAATAGGCTTATTAAATAGACTTATTAAATAGACTTATTAAATAGGCTTATTAAATAGACTTTATTAAATAGTCTTATTAATAAGGCTTATTAAATATAATTAATAAATAGGCTCATTAAATACTTATTAAATAGGTTTATTAAATAGGTGTATTAAATAGGCTTATTAAATAGGCGTATTAAATAGGCTTATTAAATAGGCTTATTAAATGGACTTATTAAATAGCCTCATTAAATAGGCTTATTTTAGCAACTTAGGCTTATTAAATAGGTTTATTTCAGCAACTTAGACTTATTAAATAGCCTTATTAAATAGGCTTATTTCAGCAACTTAGGCTTTTTAAATAGGCTTATTTCAGCAACTTAGGCTCATTAAATAGCCTTATTAAATAGGCTTATTTCAGCAACTTAGGCTTATTAAATAACCTTATTAAATAGGCTTATTTTAGCAACTTAGACTTATTAAATCGACTTATTAAATAGACATTTCAGCAACTTAGGCTCATTAAATATGCTTATGAAATATGCTTATTTCTGCAACTTAGACTTATTAGATAGGCCTATTAAATAGGCTTATTTTAGCAACTTAGGCTTATTAAATATGCTTATTTCAGCAACTTAGGCGTATTAAATAACATTATTAAATAGGTTTATTTCTGCAACTTAAACTTATTAAATAGCCTTATTAAATAGGCTTATTTGAGCAACTTAGGCTTATTAAATAGGTTTATTTCAGCAACTTATGCTTATTAAATAGCCTTATTAAACAGGTTTATTTCAGCAATTTAGGCTTATTAAATAGCATTTTTAAATAGGTTTATTTCAGCAACTTAGACTTTTTAAATAGACCATTTTATATAGGGTTAGTTCAGCAACGTAGGCTTATTAAATAGGCTTATTTCAGCAACTTAGGCTTATTAAATATGCTTATTTCAGCAACTTAGGCGTATTAAATAGCATTATTAAATAGGTTTATTTCTGCAACATAGACTTATTAAATAGACTTATTAAATAGGCTTATTAAATAGGCTTATTAAATAGGCTTATTAAATAGGCTTATTAAATAGACTTATTAAATAGCCTCATTAAATAGGCTTATTTTAGCAACTTAGGCTTATTAAATAGGCTTATTTCAGCAACTTAGACTTATTAAATAGGCTTATTTCAGCAACTTATGCTTATTAAATATACTTATTTCAGCAACTTAGGCTTATTAAATAGGCTTATTTCAGCAACTTAGACTTATTAAATAGCCTTATTTCAGCAACTTAGGCTTATTAGATAGGCTTATCTCAGCAACTTAGGCTTATTAAATAGCGTTATTTCAGCAACTTAGACTTATTAAATAGGCTTATTTCAGCAACTTAGGCTTATTAAATAGGCTTATTCAGCAACTTAGGCTTATTAAATAGGCTCATTAAATAGGCTTATTTCAGCAACTTAGGCTTATTAAATAGGCTTTTTCAGCAACTTAGGCTTATTAAATAGGTGCATTAAATACTTATTAAATAGGCTCATTAAACAAGCTTATTAAATAGACTTATTAAATAGGCTCAATAAATAGGCTTATTAAATATGCTCAATAAATAGGCTCATTAAAGAGGCTCAATAAATAGGCTTATTAAATAGGCGCATTAAATACTTATTAAATAGGCTTATTAATTAGACTTATTAAATAGACTTATTAAATAGGCTTATTAAATAGACTTATTAAATAGGCTAATTAAAAAGGCTTATTAAATAGACTTATTAAATAGGCTCATTAAATACTTATTAAATAGGCTTATTAATTAGACTTATTAAATAGACTTATTAAATAGGCGTATTAAATAGACTTATTAAATAGGCTTAATAAATAGGCTTATTAAATAGGCTTATTAAATAGGCTTATTAAATAGGCTTATTAAATAGGCTCAATAAATAGGCTTACTAAATAGGCTCAATAAATAGGCTTATTAAATAGGCTCAATAAAGAGGCTTATTAAATAGGCTCAATAAATAGGCTTATTAAATAGGCTCATTAAATACTTATTAAATAGGCTTATTAAATAGACTTATTAAATATACTTATTAAATAGGCTTATTAAATAGACTTTATTAAATAGGCTTATTAATAAGGCTTATTAAATATAATTAATAAATAGGCTCATTAAATACTTATTAAATAGGTTTATTAAATAGGCGTAATAAATAGGCTTATTAAATAGGCGTATTAAATAGGCTTATTAAATAGGCTTATTAAATGGACTTATTAAATAGCCTCATTAAATAGGCTTATTTTAGCAACTTAGGCTTATTAAATAGGTTTATTTCAGCAACTTAGACTTATTAAATAGCCTTATTAAATAGGCTTATTTCAGCAACTTAGGCTTATTAAATAAGCTTATTTCAGCAACTTATGCTTATTAAATAGCCTTATTAAACAGGTTTATTTCAGCAACTTAGGCTTATTAAATAGCATTTTTAAATAGGTTTATTTCAGCAACTTAGACTTATTAAATATACCTTTTTAAATAGGCTTAGTTCAGAAACTTAGGCTTTTTAAATAGGCTTATTTCAGCAACTTAGGCTCATTAAATAGCCTTATTAAATAGGCTTATTTCAGCAACTTAGGCTTATTAAAAGCCTTATTAAATAGGCTTATTTTATCAACTTAGACTTATTAAATCGACTTATTAAAATTACATTTCAGCAACTTAGGCTCATTAAATATGCTTATGAAATATGCTTATTTCTGCAACTTAGACTTATTAGATAGGCCTATTAAATAGGCTTATTTTAGCAACTTAGGCATATTAAATATGCTTATTTCAGCAACTTAGGCGTATTAAATAACATTATTAAATAGGTTTATTTCTGCAACTTAGACTTATTAAATAGCCTTATTAAATAGGCTTATTTCAGCAACTTAGGCTTATTAAATAGGTTTATTTCAGCAACTTATGCTTATTAAATAGCCTTATTAAACAGGTTTATTTCAGCAATTTAGACTTTTTAAATAGACCTTTTTATATAGGCTTAGTTCAGCAACGTAGGCTTATTAAATAGGCTTATTTCAGCAACTTATGCTTATTAAATAGCCTTATTAATCAGGTTTATTTCAGCAACTTAGGCGTATTAAATAGCATTTTTAAATAGGTTTATTTCAGCAACTTAGACTTATTAAATAGACCTTTTTAAATAGGCTCAGTTCAGAAACTTAGGCTTTTTAAATAGGCTTATTTCAGCAACTTAGACTTATTAAAAAGCCTTATTTCAGCAACTTAGGCTTATGAAATAGGCTTATTTCAGCAACTTAGGCTTATGAAATAGGCTTTTCAGCAACTTAGGCTTATTAAATAGGCTTATTTCAGCAACTTAGGCTTATTAAATAGGCTTATTCAGCAACTTAGGCTTATTAAATAGGCTCATTAAATACTTATTAAATAGGCTCATTAAACAGGCTTATTAAATAGACTTATTAAATAGGCTCAATAAATAGGCTTATTAAATAGGCTCATTAAATATGCTCAATAAATAGGCTCATTAAATAGGCTCAATAAATAGGCTTATTAAATAGGCGCATTAAATACTTATTAAATAGGCTTATTAATTAGACTTATTAAATAGACTTATTAAATAGGCTTATTAAATAGACTTATTAAATAGGCTAATTAAAAAGGCTTATTAAATAGCCTCATTAAATAGGCTTATTTTAGCAACTTAGGCTTATTAAATAGGTTTATTTCAGCAACTTAGACTTATTAAATAGCCTTATTAAATAGGCTTATTTCAGCAACTTAGGCTTTTTAAATAGGCTTATTTCAGCAACTTAGGCTCATTAAATAGCCTTATTAAATAGGCTTATTTCAGCAACTTAGGCTTATTAAATAACCTTATTAAATAGGCTTATTTTAGCAACTTAGACTTATTAAATCGACTTATTAAATAGACATTTCAGCAACTTAGGCTCATTAAATATGCTTATGAAATATGCTTATTTCTGCAACTTAGACTTATTAGATAGGCCTATTAAATAGGCTTATTTTAGCAACTTAGGCTTATTAAATATGCTTATTTCAGCAACTTAGGCGTATTAAATAACATTATTAAATAGGTTTATTTCTGCAACTTAAACTTATTAAATAGCCTTATTAAATAGGCTTATTTGAGCAACTTAGGCTTATTAAATAGGTTTATTTCAGCAACTTATGCTTATTAAATAGCCTTATTAAACAGGTTTATTTCAGCAATTTAGGCTTATTAAATAGCATTTTTAAATAGGTTTATTTCAGCAACTTAGACTTTTTAAATAGACCATTTTATATAGGGTTAGTTCAGCAACGTAGGCTTATTAAATAGGCTTATTTCAGCAACTTAGGCTTATTAAATATGCTTATTTCAGCAACTTAGGCGTATTAAATAGCATTATTAAATAGGTTTATTTCTGCAACATAGACTTATTAAATAGACTTATTAAATAGGCTTATTAAATAGGCTTATTAAATAGGCTTATTAAATAGGCTTATTAAATAGACTTATTAAATAGCCTCATTAAATAGGCTTATTTTAGCAACTTAGGCTTATTAAATAGGCTTATTTCAGCAACTTAGACTTATTAAATAGGCTTATTTCAGCAACTTATGCTTATTAAATATACTTATTTCAGCAACTTAGGCTTATTAAATAGGCTTATTTCAGCAACTTAGACTTATTAAATAGCCTTATTTCAGCAACTTAGGCTTATTAGATAGGCTTATCTCAGCAACTTAGGCTTATTAAATAGCGTTATTTCAGCAACTTAGACTTATTAAATAGGCTTATTTCAGCAACTTAGGCTTATTAAATAGGCTTATTCAGCAACTTAGGCTTATTAAATAGGCTCATTAAATAGGCTTATTTCAGCAACTTAGGCTTATTAAATAGGCTTTTTCAGCAACTTAGGCTTATTAAATAGGTGCATTAAATACTTATTAAATAGGCTCATTAAACAAGCTTATTAAATAGACTTATTAAATAGGCTCAATAAATAGGCTTATTAAATAGGCTCATTAAATATGCTCAATAAATAGGCTCATTAAAGAGGCTCAATAAATAGGCTTATTAAATAGGCGCATTAAATACTTATTAAATAGGCTTATTAATTAGACTTATTAAATAGACTTATTAAATAGGCTTATTAAATAGACTTATTAAATAGGCTAATTAAAAAGGCTTATTAAATAGACTTATTAAATAGGCTCATTAAATACTTATTAAATAGGCTTATTAATTAGACTTATTAAATAGACTTATTAAATAGGCGTATTAAATAGACTTATTAAATAGGCTTAATAAATAGGCTTATTAAATAGGCTTATTAAATAGGCTTATTAAATAGGCTTATTAAATAGGCTCAATAAATAGGCTTACTAAATAGGCTCAATAAATAGGCTTATTAAATAGGCTCAATAAAGAGGCTTATTAAATAGGCTCAATAAATAGGCTTATTAAATAGGCTCATTAAATACTTATTAAATAGGCTTATTAAATAGACTTATTAAATATACTTATTAAATAGGCTTATTAAATAGACTTTATTAAATAGGCTTATTAATAAGGCTTATTAAATATAATTAATAAATAGGCTCATTAAATACTTATTAAATAGGTTTATTAAATAGGCGTAATAAATAGGCTTATTAAATAGGCGTATTAAATAGGCTTATTAAATAGGCTTATTAAATGGACTTATTAAATAGCCTCATTAAATAGGCTTATTTTAGCAACTTAGGCTTATTAAATAGGTTTATTTCAGCAACTTAGACTTATTAAATAGCCTTATTAAATAGGCTTATTTCAGCAACTTAGGCTTATTAAATAAGCTTATTTCAGCAACTTATGCTTATTCATAATAAAGGTTTTTGGGTTAGATCGCGTTTATTTATAAATGTGTCGTAACCCTCCACCACCCGACACGGCCAATCAGCAAAGAAAAGTGTCACGTTGACAAAAGACAAATAATTCACTACTTCAGCCCACCGGTGTGTTGAAGAGTTAATCCACATTTAAATGTGGATTAACACATAAAAAGTTAATCCACATTTAAATGTGGATTAACTCTTCAACACACCGGTGGGCTGAAGTAGTGAATTATTTGTCTTTTGTCAACGTGACACTTTTCTTTGCTGATTGGCCGTGTCGGGTGGTGGAGGGTTACGACACATTTATAAATAAACGCGATCTAACCCAAAAACCTTTATTATGAATAATATTGGTCGCGAAAGCCTACGTGTTAAACTAACTTATGCTTATTAAATAGCCTTATTAAACAGGTTTATTTCAGCAACTTAGGCTTATTAAATAGCATTTTTAAATAGGTTTATTTCAGCAACTTAGACTTATTAAATAGACCTTTTTAAATAGGCTTAGTTCAGAAACTTAGGCTTTTTAAATAGGCTTATTTCAGCAACTTAGGCTCATTAAATAGCCTTATTAAATAGGCTTATTTCAGCAACTTAGGCTTATTAAAAGCCTTATTAAATAGGCTTATTTTTATCAACTTAGACTTATTAAATCGACTTATTAAAATTACATTTCAGCAACTTAGGCTCATTAAATATGCTTATGAAATATGCTTATTTCTGCAACTTAGACTTATTAGAAGGGCCTATTAAATAGGCTTATTTTAGCAACTTAGGCGTATTAAATATGCTTATTTCAGCAACTTAGGTGTATTAAATAACATTATTAAATAGGTTTATTTCTGCAACTTAGACTTATTAAATAGCCTTATTAAATAGGCTTATTTCAGCAACTTAGGCTTATTAAATAGGTTTATTTCAGCAACTTATGCTTATTAAATAGCCTTATTAAACAGGTTTATTTCAGCAATTTAGACTTTTTAAATAGACCTTTTTATATAGGCTTAGTTCAGCAACGTAGGCTTATTAAATAGGCTTATTTCAGCAACTTATGCTTATTAAATAGCCTTATTAATCAGGTTTATTTCAGCAACTTAGGCGTATTAAATAGCATTTTTAAATAGGTTTATTTCAGCAACTTAGACTTATTAAATAGACCTTTTTAAATAGGCTCAGTTCAGAAACTTAGGCTTTTTAAATAGGCTTATTTCAGCAACTTAGACTTATTAAAAAGCCTTATTTCAGCAACTTAGGCTTATGAAATAGGCTTATTTCAGCAACTTAGGCTTATGAAATAGGCTTTTCAGCAACTTAGGCTTATTAAATAGGCTTATTTCAGCAACTTAGGCTTATTAAATAGGCTTATTCAGCAACTTAGGCTTATTAAATAGGCTCATTAAATACTTATTAAATAGGCTCATTAAACAGGCTTATTAAATAGACTTATTAAATAGGCTCAATAAATAGGCTTATTAAATAGGCTCATTAAATATGCTCAATAAATAGGCTCATTAAATAGGCTCAATAAATAGGCTTATTAAATAGGCGCATTAAATACTTATTAAATAGGCTTATTAATTAGACTTATTAAATAGACTTATTAAATAGGCTTATTAAATAGACTTATTAAATAGGCTAATTAAAAAGGCTTATTAAATAGACTTATTAAATAGGCTCATTAAATACTTCTTAAATAGGCTTATTAATTAGACTTATTAAATAGACTTATTAAATAGGCGGATTAAATAGACTTATTAAATAGGCTTAATAAATAGGCTTATTAAATAGGCTCAATAAAGACGCTTATTAAATAGGCTCAATAAATAGGCTTATTAAATAGGCTCATTAAATACTTATTAAATAGGCTTAATAAATAGACTTATTAAATAGACTTATTAAATAGGCTTATTAAATAGACTTTATTAAATAGGCTTATTAATAAGGCTTATTAAATATAATTAATAAATAGGCTCATTAAATACTTATTAAATAGGTTTATTAAATAGGTGTATTAAATAGGCTTATTAAATAGGCGTATTAAATAGGCTTATTAAATAGGCTTATTAAATGGACTTATTAAATAGCCTCATTAAATAGGCTTATTTTAGCAACTTAGGCTTATTAAATAGGTTTATTTCAGCAACTTAGACTTATTAAATAGCTTATTAAATAGGCTTATTTCAGCAACTTAGGCTTTTTAAATAGGCTTATTTCAGCAACTTAGGCTCATTAAATAGCCTTATTAAATAGGCTTATTTCAGCAACTTAGGCTTATTAAATAACCTTATTAAATAGGCTTATTTTAGCAACTTAGACTTATTAAATCGACTTATTAAATAGACATTTCAGCAACTTAGGCTCATTAAATATGCTTATGAAATATGCTTATTTCTGCAACTTAGACTTATTAGATAGGCCTATTAAATAGGCTTATTTTAGCAACTTAGGCTTATTAAATATGCTTATTTCAGCAACTTAGGCGTATTAAATAACATTATTAAATAGGTTTATTTCTGCAACTTAAACTTATTAAATAGCCTTATTAAATAGGCTTATTTGAGCAACTTAGGCTTATTAAATAGGTTTATTTCAGCAACTTATGCTTATTAAATAGCCTTATTAAACAGGTTTATTTCAGCAATTTAGGCTTATTAAATAGCATTTTTAAATAGGTTTATTTCAGCAACTTAGACTTTTTAAATAGACCATTTTATATAGGGTTAGTTCAGCAACGTAGGCTTATTAAATAGGCTTATTTCAGCAACTTAGGCTTATTAAATATGCTTATTTCAGCAACTTAGGCGTATTAAATAGCATTATTAAATAGGTTTATTTCTGCAACATAGACTTATTAAATAGACTTATTAAATAGGCTTATTAAATAGGCTTATTAAATAGGCTTATTAAATAGGCTTATTAAATAGACTTATTAAATAGCCTCATTAAATAGGCTTATTTTAGCAACTTAGGCTTATTAAATAGGCTTATTTCAGCAACTTAGACTTATTAAATAGGCTTATTTCAGCAACTTATGCTTATTAAATATACTTATTTCAGCAACTTAGGCTTATTAAATAGGCTTATTTCAGCAACTTAGACTTATTAAATAGCCTTATTTCAGCAACTTAGGCTTATTAGATAGGCTTATCTCAGCAACTTAGGCTTATTAAATAGCGTTATTTCAGCAACTTAGACTTATTAAATAGGCTTATTTCAGCAACTTAGGCTTATTAAATAGGCTTATTCAGCAACTTAGGCTTATTAAATAGGCTCATTAAATAGGCTTATTTCAGCAACTTAGGCTTATTAAATAGGCTTTTTCAGCAACTTAGGCTTATTAAATAGGCGCATTAAATACTTATTAAATAGGCTCATTAAACAAGCTTATTAAATAGACTTATTAAATAGGCTCAATAAATAGGCTTATTAAATAGGCTCATTAAATATGCTCAATAAATAGGCTCATTAAAGAGGCTCAATAAATAGGCTTATTAAATAGGCGCATTAAATACTTATTAAATAGGCTTATTAATTAGACTTATTAAATAGACTTATTAAATAGGCTTATTAAATAGACTTATTAAATAGGCTAATTAAAAAGGCTTATTAAATAGACTTATTAAATAGGCTCATTAAATACTTATTAAATAGGCTTATTAATTAGACTTATTAAATAGACTTATTAAATAGGCGTATTAAATAGACTTATTAAATAGGCTTAATAAATAGGCTTATTAAATAGGCTTATTAAATAGGCTTATTAAATAGGCTTATTAAATAGGCTTATTAAATAGGCTCAATAAATAGGCTTACTAAATAGGCTCAATAAATAGGCTTATTAAATAGGCTCAATAAAGAGGCTTATTAAATAGGCTCAATAAATAGGCTTATTAAATAGGCTCATTAAATACTTATTAAATAGGCTTATTAAATAGACTTATTAAATATACTTATTAAATAGGCTTATTAAATAGACTTTATTAAATAGGCTTATTAATAAGGCTTATTAAATATAATTAATAAATAGGCTCATTAAATACTTATTAAATAGGTTTATTAAATAGGCATAATAAATAGGCTTATTAAATAGGCGTATTAAATAGGCGTATTAAATAGGCTTATTAAATAGGCTTATTAAATGGACTTATTAAATAGCCTCATTAAATAGGCTTATTTTAGCAACTTAGGCTTATTAAATAGGTTTATTTCTGCAACTTAGACTTATTAAATAGCCTTATTAAATAGGCTTATTTCAGCAACTTAGGCTTATTAAATAGGTTTATTTCAGCAACTTATGCTTATTAAATAGCCTTATTAAACAGGTTTATTTCAGCAATTTAGGCTTATTAAATAGCATTTTTAAATAGGTTTATTTCAGCAACTTAGACTTTTTAAATAGACCTTTTTATATAGGCTTAGTTCAGCAACGTAGGCTTATTAAATAGGCTTATTTCAGCAACTTATGCTTATTAAATAGCCTTATTAATCAGGTTTATTTCAGCAACTTAGGCGTATTAAATAGCATTTTTAAATAGGTTTATTTCAGCAACTTAGACTTATTAAATAGACCTTTTTAAATAGGCTCAGTTCAGAAACTTAGGCTTTTTAAATAGGCTTATTTCAGCAACTTAGACTTATTAAAAAGCCTTATTTCAGCAACTTAGGCTTATGAAATAGGCTTATTTCAGCAACTTAGGCTTATGAAATAGGCTTTTCAGCAACTTAGGCTTATTAAATAGGCTTATTTCAGCAACTTAGACTTATTAAATAGCCTCATTAAATAGGCTTATTTTAGCAACTTAGACTTATTAAATCGACTTATTAAATAGACATTTCAGCAACTTAGGCTCATTAAATAGGCTAATGAAATATGCTTATTTCTGCAAGTTAGACTTATTAGATAGGCCTATTAAATAGGCTTATTTCAGCAACTTAGGCTTATTAAATAGGCTTATTTCAGCAACTTAGGCTTATTAAATAGCCTTATTTCAGCAACTTAGACTTATTAAATAGGCTTATTCAGGAACTTAGGCTTATTAAATAGCCTTATTAAATAGGCTTATTTCAGCAACTTAGGCTTATTAAATAGGCTTATTTCAGCAACTTAGACTTATTAAAAAGGCTTAATTCAGCAACATAGACTTATTAAATAGGCTTATTCAGAAACTTAGGCTTATTAAATAGGCTTATTTCAGCAACTTAGACTTATTAAATAGGCCTATTAAATAGGCTTATTAAATAGACTGATTAAATAGGCTCATTAAATACTTATTAAATAGGCTTATTAAATAGGCTTATTAAATAGACTTATTAAATAGGCTCAATAAATAGGCTTATTAAATAGGCTTAATAAATAGGCTTATTAAATAGGTTCAATAAATAGGCTTATTAAATAGGCTTATTAAATATGCTTATTAAATAGGCTTATTAAATAGACTTATTAAATAACCTCATTAAATAGGCTTATTTTAACAACTTAGGCTTTTTAAATAGGTTTATTTCTGCAACTTAGACTTATTAAATAGCCTTATTAAATAGGCTTATTTCAGCAACTTAGGCTTATTAAATAGGCTTATTTCAGCAACTTATGCTTATTAAATAGCCTTATTAACAGGTTTATTTCAGCAACTTAGGCTTATTAAATATACCTTTTAAATAGGCTTAGTTCAGAAACTTCGTCTTATTAAATAGGCTTATTTCAGCAACTTAGGCTCATTAAATAGCCTTATTAAATAGGCTTATTTCAGCAACTTAGGCTTATTAAATAGCCTTATTAAATAGGATTATTTTAGCAACTTAGACTTATTAAATCGACTTATTAAATAGACATTTCAGCAACTTAGGCTCATTAAATAGGCTTATGAAATATGCTTATTTCTTCAACTTAGACTTATTAGATACGCCTATTAAATAGGCTTATTTTAGCAACTTAGGCTTATTAAATATGCTTATTTCAGCAACTTAGGCGTATTAAATAGCATTATTAAATAGGTTTATTTCTGCAACATAGACTTATTAAATAGACTTATTTAATAGGCTTATTAAATAGGCTTATTAAATAGCCTTATTAAATAGGCTTATTAAATAGACTTATTAAATAGCCTCATTAAATAGGCTTATTTTAGCAACTTAGGCTTATTAAATAGGCTTATTTCAGCAACTTAGACTTATTAAATAGGCTTATTTCAGCAACTTATGCTTATTAAATATACTTATTTCAGCAACTTAGGCTTATTAAATAGGCTTATTTCAGCAACTTAGACTTATTAAATAGCCTTATTTCAGCAACTTAGGCTTATTAGATAGGCTTATCTCAGCAACTTAGGCTTATTAAATAGCGTTATTTCAGCAACTTAGACTTATTAAATAGGCTTATTTCAGCAACTTAGGCTTATTAAATAGGCTTATTCAGCAACTTAGGCTTATTAAATAGGCTCATTAAATAGGCTTATTTCAGCAACTTAGGCTTATTAAATAGGCTTTTTCAGCAACTTAGGCTTATTAAATAGGTGCATTAAATACTTATTAAATAGGCTCATTAAACAAGCTTATTAAATAGACGTATTAAATAGGCTCAATAAATAGGCTTATTAAATAGGCTCATTAAATATGCTCAATAAATAGGCTCATTAAAGAGGCTCAATAAATAGGCTTATTAAATAGGCGCATTAAATACTTATTAAATAGGCTTATTAATTAGACTTATTAAATAGACTTATTAAATAGGCTTATTAAATAGACTTATTAAATAGGCTAATTAAAAAGGCTTATTAAATAGACTTATTAAATAGGCTCATTAAATACTTATTAAATAGGCTTATTAATTAGACTTATTAAATAGACTTATTAAATAGGCGTATTAAATAGACTTATTAAATAGGCTTAATAAATAGGCTTATTAAATAGGCTTATTAAATAGGCTTATTAAATAGGCTTATTAAATAGGCTCAATAAATAGGCTTACTAAATAGGCTCAATAAATAGGCTTATTAAATAGGCTCAATAAAGAGGCTTATTAAATAGGCTCAATAAATAGGCTTATTAAATAGGCTCATTAAATACTTATTAAATAGGCTTATTAAATAGACTTATTAAATATACTTATTAAATAGGCTTATTAAATAGACTTTATTAAATAGGCTTATTAATAAGGCTTATTAAATATAATTAATAAATAGGCTCATTAAATACTTATTAAATAGGTTTATTAAATAGGCGTAATAAATAGGCTTATTAAATAGGCGTATTAAATAGGCTTATTAAATAGGCTTATTAAATGGACTTATTAAATAGCCTCATTAAATAGGCTTATTTTAGCAACTTAGGCTTATTAAATAGGTTTATTTCAGCAACTTAGACTTATTAAATAGCCTTATTAAATAGGCTTATTTCAGCAACTTAGGCTTATTAAATAAGCTTATTTCAGCAACTTATGCTTATTAAATAGCCTTATTAAACAGGTTTATTTCAGCAACTTAGGCTTATTAAATAGCATTTTTAAATAGGTTTATTTCAGCAACTTAGACTTATTAAATATACCTTTTTAAATAGGCTTAGTTCAGAAACTTAGGCTTTTTAAATAGGCTTATTTCAGCAACTTAGGCTCATTAAATAGCCTTATTAAATAGGCTTATTTCAGCAACTTAGGCTTATTAAAAGCCTTATTAAATAGGCTTATTTTATCAACTTAGACTTATTAAATCGACTTATTAAAATTACATTTCAGCAACTTAGGCTCATTAAATATGCTTATGAAATATGCTTATTTCTGCAACTTAGACTTATTAGATAGGCCTATTAAATAGGCTTATTTTAGCAACTTAGGCTTATTAAATAGGTTTATTTCAGCAACTTATGCTTATTAAATAGCCTTATTAAACAGGTTTATTTCAGCAATTTAGACTTTTTAAATAGACCTTTTTATATAGGCTTAGTTCAGCAACGTAGGCTTATTAAATAGGCTTATTTCAGCAACTTATGCTTATTAAATAGCCTTATTAATCAGGTTTATTTCAGCAACTTAGGCGTATTAAATAGCATTTTTAAATAGGTTTATTTCAGCAACTTAGACTTATTAAATAGACCTTTTTAAATAGGCTCAGTTCAGAAACTTAGGCTTTTTAAATAGGCTTATTTCAGCAACTTAGACTTATTAAAAAGCCTTATTTCAGCAACTTAGGCTTATGAAATAGGCTTATTTCAGCAACTTAGGCTTATGAAATAGGCTTTTCAGCAACTTAGGCTTATTAAATAGGCTTATTTCAGCAACTTAGGCTTATTAAATAGGCTTATTCAGCAACTTAGGCTTATTAAATAGGCTCATTAAATACTTATTAAATAGGCTCATTAAACAGGCTTATTAAATAGACTTATTAAATAGGCTCAATAAATAGGCTTATTAAATAGGCTCATTAAATATGCTCAATAAATAGGCTCATTAAATAGGCTCAATAAATAGGCTTATTAAATAGGCGCATTAAATACTTATTAAATAGGCTTATTAATTAGACTTATTAAATAGACTTATTAAATAGGCTTATTAAATAGACTTATTAAATAGGCTAATTAAAAAGGCTTATTAAATAGACTTATTAAATAGGCTCATTAAATACTTATTAAATAGGCTTATTAATTAGACTTATTAAATAGACTTTTTAAATAGGCGTATTAAATAGACTTATTAAATAGGCTTAATAAATAGGCTTATTAAATAGGCTCAATAAAGACGCTTATTAAATAGGCTCAATAAATAGGCTTATTAAATAGGCTCATTAAATACTTATTAAATAGGCTTATTAAATAGACTTATTAAATAGACTTATTAAATAGGCTTATTAAATAGACTTTATTAAATAGTCTTATTAATAAGGCTTATTAAATATAATTAATAAATAGGCTCATTAAATACTTATTAAATAGGCTTATTAAATAGACTTATTAAATAGACTTATTAAATAGGCTTATTAAATAGACTTTATTAAATAGTCTTATTAATAAGGCTTATTAAATATAATTAATAAATAGGCTCATTAAATACTTATTAAATAGGTTTATTAAATAGGCGTAATAAATAGGCTTATTAAATAGGCGTATAAAATAGGCTTATTAAATAGGCTTATTAAATGGACTTATTAAATAGCCTCATTAAATAGGCTTATTTTAGCAACTTAGGCTTATTAAATAGGTTTATTTCAGCAACTTAGACTTATTAAATAGCCTTATTAAATAGGCTTATTTCAGCAACTTAGGCTTATTAAATAAGCTTATTTCAGCAACTTATGCTTATTAAATAGCCTTATTAAACAGGTTTATTTCAGCAACTTAGGCTTATTAAATAGCATTTTTAAATAGGTTTATTTCAGCAACTTAGACTTATTAAATATACCTTTTTAAATAGGCTTAGTTCAGAAACTTAGGCTTTTTAAATAGGCTTATTTCAGCAACTTAGGCTCATTAAATAGCCTTATTAAATAGGCTTATTTCAGCAACTTAGGCTTATTAAAAGCCTTATTAAATAGGCTTATTTTATCAACTTAGACTTATTAAATCGACTTATTAAAATTACATTTCAGCAACTTAGGCTCATTAAATATGCTTATGAAATATGCTTATTTCTGCAACTTAGACTTATTAGATAGGCCTATTAAATAGGCTTATTTTAGCAACTTAGGCGTATTAAATATGCTTATTTCAGCAACTTAGGCGTATTAAATAACATTATTAAATAGGTTTATTTCTGCAACTTAGACTTATTAAATAGCCTTATTAAATAGGCTTATTTCAGCAACTTAGGCTTATTAAATAGGTTTATTTCAGCAACTTATGCTTATTAAATAGCCTTATTAAACAGGTTTATTTCAGCAATTTAGACTTTTTAAATAGACCTTTTTATATAGGCTTAGTTCAGCAACGTAGGCTTATTAAATAGGCTTATTTCAGCAACTTATGCTTATTAAATAGCCTTATTAATCAGGTTTATTTCAGCAACTTAGGCGTATTAAATAGCATTTTTAAATAGGTTTATTTCAGCAACTTAGACTTATTAAATAGACCTTTTTAAATAGGCTCAGTTCAGAAACTTAGGCTTTTTAAATAGGCTTATTTCAGCAACTTAGACTTATTAAAAAGCCTTATTTCAGCAACTTAGGCTTATGAAATAGGCTTATTTCAGCAACTTAGGCTTATGAAATAGGCTTTTCAGCAACTTAGGCTTATTAAATAGGCTTATTTCAGCAACTTAGGCTTATTAAATAGGCTTATTCAGCAACTTAGGCTTATTAAATAGGCTCATTAAATACTTATTAAATAGGCTCATTAAACAGGCTTATTAAATAGACTTATTAAATAGGCTCAATAAATAGGCTTATTAAATAGGCTCATTAAATATGCTCAATAAATAGGCTCATTAAATAGGCTCAATAAATAGGCTTATTAAATAGGCGCATTAAATACTTATTAAATAGGCTTATTAATTAGACTTATTAAATAGACTTATTAAATAGGCTTATTAAATAGACTTATTAAATAGGCTAATTAAAAAGGCTTATTAAATAGACTTATTAAATAGGCTCATTAAATACTTATTAAATAGGCTTATTAATTAGACTTATTAAATAGACTTTTTAAATAGGCGTATTAAATAGACTTATTAAATAGGCTTAATAAATAGGCTTATTAAATAGGCTCAATAAAGACGCTTATTAAATAGGCTCAATAAATAGGCTTATTAAATAGGCTCATTAAATACTTATTAAATAGGCTTATTAAATAGACTTATTAAATAGACTTATTAAATAGGCTTATTAAATAGACTTTATTAAATAGTCTTATTAATAAGGCTTATTAAATATAATTAATAAATAGGCTCATAAAATACTTATTAAATAGGTTTATTAAATAGGTGTATTAAATAGGCTTATTAAATAGGCGTATTAAATAGGCTTATTAAATAGGCTTATTAAATGGACTTATTAAATAGCCTCATTAAATAGGCTTATTTTAGCAACTTAGGCTTATTAAATAGGTTTATTTCAGCAACTTAGACTTATTTAATAGCCTTATTAAATAGGCTTATTTCAGCAACTTAGGCTTTTTAAATAGGCTTATTTCAGCAACTTAGGCTCATTAAATAGCCTTATTAAATAGGCTTATTTCAGCAACTTAGGCTTATTAAATAACCTTATTAAATAGGCTTATTTTAGCAACTTAGACTTATTAAATCGACTTATTAAATAGACATTTCAGCAACTTAGGCTCATTAAATATGCTTATGAAATATGCTTATTTCTGCAACTTAGACTTATTAGATAGGCCTATTAAATAGGCTTATTTTAGCAACTTAGGCTTATTAAATATGCTTATTTCAGCAACTTAGGCGTATTAAATAACATTATTAAATAGGTTTATTTCTGCAACTTAGACTTATTAAATAGCCTTATTAAATAGGCTTATTTGAGCAACTTAGGCTTATTAAATAGGTTTATTTCAGCAACTTATGCTTATTAAATAGCCTTATTAAACAGGTTTATTTCAGCAATTTAGGCTTATTAAATAGCATTTTTAAATAGGTTTATTTCAGCAACTTAGACTTTTTAAATAGACCTTTTTATATAGGGTTAGTTCAGCAACGTAGGCTTATTAAATAGGCTTATTTCAGCAACTTAGGCTTATTAAATATGCTTATTTCAGCAACTTAGGCGTATTAAATAGCATTATTAAATAGGTTTATTTCTGCAACATAGACTTATTAAATAGACTTATTAAATAGGCTTATTAAATAGGCTTATTAAATAGGCTTATTAAATAGGCTTATTAAATAGACTTATTAAATAGCCTCATTAAATAGGCTTATTTTAGCAACTTAGGCTTATTAAATAGGCTTATTTCAGCAACTTAGACTTATTAAATAGGCTTATTTCAGCAACTTATGCTTATTAAATATACTTATTTCAGCAACTTAGGCTTATTAAATAGGCTTATTTCAGCAACTTAGACTTATTAAATAGCCTTATTTCAGCAACTTAGGCTTATTAGATAGGCTTATCTCAGCAACTTAGGCTTATTAAATAGCGTTATTTCAGCAACTTAGACTTATTAAATAGGCTTATTTCAGCAACTTAGGCTTATTAAATAGGCTTATTCAGCAACTTAGGCTTATTAAATAGGCTCATTAAATAGGCTTATTTCAGCAACTTAGGCTTAATAAATAGGCTTATTCAGCAACTTAGGCTTATTAAATAGGCTCATTAAATACTTATTAAATAGGCTCATTAAACAGGCTTATTAAATAGACTTATTAAATAGGCTCAATAAATAGGCTTATTAAATAGGCTCATTAAATATGCTCAATAAATAGGCTCATTAAATAGGCTCAATAAATAGGCTTATTAAATAGGCGCATTAAATACTTATTAAATAGGCTTATTAATTAGACTTATTAAATAGACTTATTAAATAGGCTTATTAAATAGACTTATTAAATAGGCTAATTAAAAAGGCTTATTAAATAGACTTATTAAATAGGCTCATTAAATACTTCTTAAATAGGCTTATTAATTAGACTTATTAAATAGACTTATTAAATAGGCGGATTAAATAGACTTATTAAATAGGCTTAATAAATAGGCTTATTAAATAGGCTCAATAAAGACGCTTATTAAATAGGCTCAATAAATAGGCTTATTAAATAGGCTCATTAAATACTTATTAAATAGGCTTAATAAATAGACTTATTAAATAGATTTATTAAATAGGCTTATTAAATAGACTTTATTAAATAGGCTTATTAATAAGGCTTATTAAATATAATTAATAAATAGGCTCATTAAATACTTATTAAATAGGTTTATTAAATAGGTGTATTAAATAGGCTTATTAAATAGGCGTATTAAATAGGCTTATTAAATAGGCTTATTAAATGGACTTATTAAATAGCCTCATTAAATAGGCTTATTTTAGCAACTTAGGCTTATTAAATAGGTTTATTTCAGCAACTTAGACTTATTAAATAGCTTATTAAATAGGCTTATTTCAGCAACTTAGGCTTTTTAAATAGGCTTATTTCAGCAACTTAGGCTCATTAAATAGCCTTATTAAATAGGCTTATTTCAGCAACTTAGGCTTATTAAATAACCTTATTAAATAGGCTTATTTTAGCAACTTAGACTTATTAAATCGACTTATTAAATAGACATTTCAGCAACTTAGGCTCATTAAATATGCTTATGAAATATGCTTATTTCTGCAACTTAGACTTATTAGATAGGCCTATTAAATAGGCTTATTTTAGCAACTTAGGCTTATTAAATATGCTTATTTCAGCAACTTAGGCGTATTAAATAACATTATTAAATAGGTTTATTTCTGCAACTTAAACTTATTAAATAGCCTTATTAAATAGGCTTATTTGAGCAACTTAGGCTTATTAAATAGGTTTATTTCAGCAACTTATGCTTATTAAATAGCCTTATTAAACAGGTTTATTTCAGCAATTTAGGCTTATTAAATAGCATTTTTAAATAGGTTTATTTCAGCAACTTAGACTTTTTAAATAGACCATTTTATATAGGGTTAGTTCAGCAACGTAGGCTTATTAAATAGGCTTATTTCAGCAACTTAGGCTTATTAAATATGCTTATTTCAGCAACTTAGGCGTATTAAATAGCATTATTAAATAGGTTTATTTCTGCAACATAGACTTATTAAATAGACTTATTAAATAGGCTTATTAAATAGGCTTATTAAATAGGCTTATTAAATAGGCTTATTAAATAGACTTATTAAATAGCCTCATTAAATAGGCTTATTTTAGCAACTTAGGCTTATTAAATAGGCTTATTTCAGCAACTTAGACTTATTAAATAGGCTTATTTCAGCAACTTATGCTTATTAAATATACTTATTTCAGCAACTTAGGCTTATTAAATAGGCTTATTTCAGCAACTTAGACTTATTAAATAGCCTTATTTCATCAACTTAGGCTTATTAGATAGGCTTATCTCAGCAACTTAGGCTTATTAAATAGCGTTATTTCAGCAACTTAGACTTATTAAATAGGCTTATTTCAGCAACTTAGGCTTATTAAATAGGCTTATTCAGCAACTTAGGCTTATTAAATAGGCTCATTAAATAGGCTTATTTCAGCAACTTAGGCTTATTAAATAGGCTTTTTCAGCAACTTAGGCTTATTAAATAGGCGCATTAAATACTTATTAAATAGGCTTATTAATTAGACTTATTAAATAGACTTATTAAATAGGCTTATTAAATAGACTTATTAAATAGGCTAATTAATAAGGCTTATTAAATAGACTTATTAAATAGGCTCATTAAATACTTATTAAATAGGCTTATTAATTAGACTTATTAAATAGACTTATTAAATAGGCGTATTAAATAGACTTATTAAATAGGCTTAATAAATAGGCTTATTAAATAGGCTTATTAAATAGGCTTATTAAATAGGCTTATTAAATAGGCTTATTAAATAGGCTCAATAAATAGGCTTACTAAATAGGCTCAATAAATAGGCTTATTAAATAGGCTCAATAAAGAGGCTTATTAAATAGGCTCAATAAATAGGCTTATTAAATAGGCTCATTAAATACTTATTAAATAGGCTTATTAAATAGACATATCAAATATACTTATTAAATAGGCTTATTAAATAGACTTTATTAAATAGGCTTATTAATAAGGCTTATTAAATATAATTAATAAATAGGCTCATTAAATACTTATTAAATAGGTTTATTAAATAGGCGTAATAAATAGGCTTATTAAATAGGCGTATTAAATAGGCTTATTAAATAGGCTTATTAAATGGACTTATTAAATAGCCTCATTAAATAGGCTTATTTTAGCAACTTAGGCTTATTAAATAGGTTTATTTCTGCAACTTAGACTTATTAAATAGCCTTATTAAATAGGCTTATTTCAGCAACTTAGGCTTATTAAATAGGTTTATTTCAGCAACTTATGCTTATTAAATAGCCTTATTAAACAGGTTTATTTCAGCAATTTAGGCTTATTAAATAGCATTTTTAAATAGGTTTATTTCAGCAACTTAGACTTTTTAAATAGACCTTTTTATATAGGCTTAGTTCAGCAACGTAGGCTTATTAAATAGGCTTATTTCAGCAACTTATGCTTATTAAATAGCCTTATTAATCAGGTTTATTTCAGCAACTTAGGCGTATTAAATAGCATTTTTAAATAGGTTTATTTCAGCAACTTAGACTTATTAAATATACCTTTTTAAATAGGCTCAGTTCAGAAACTTAGGCTTTTTAAATAGGCTTATTTCAGCAACTTAGTCTTATTAAAAAGCCTTATTTCAGCAACTTAGGCTTATGAAATAGGCTTATTTCAGCAACTTAGGCTTATGAAATAGGCTTTTCAGCAACTTAGGCTTATTAAATAGGCTTATTTCAGCAACTTAGACTTATTAAATAGCCTCATTAAATAGGCTTATTTTAGCAACTTAGACTTATTAAATCGACTTATTAAATAGACATTTCAGCAACTTAGGCTCATTAAATAGGCTAATGAAATATGCTTATTTCTGCAAGTTAGACTTATTAGATAGGCCTATTAAATAGGCTTATTTCAGCAACTTAGGCTTATTAAATAGGCTTATTTCAGCAACTTAGGCTTATTAAATAGCCTTATTTCAGCAACTTAGACTTATTAAATAGGCTTATTCAGGAACTTAGGCTTATTAAATAGCCTTATTAAATAGGCTTATTTCAGCAACTTAGGCTTATTAAATAGGCTTATTTCAGCAACTTAGACTTATTAAAAAGGCTTAATTCAGCAACATAGACTTATTAAATAGGCTTATTCAGAAACTTAGGCTTATTAAATAGGCTTATTTCAGCAACTTAGACTTATTAAATAGGCCTATTAAATAGGCTTATTAAATAGACTGATTAAATAGGCTCATTAAATACTTATTAAATAGGCTTATTAAATAGGCTTATTAAATAGACTTATTAAATAGGCTCAATAAATAGGCTTATTAAATAGGCTTAATAAATAGGCTTATTAAATAGGTTCAATAAATAGGCTTATTAAATAGGCTTATTAAATATGCTTATTAAATAGGCTTATTAAATAGACTTATTAAATAACCTCATTAAATAGGCTTATTTTAACAACTTAGGCTTTTTAAATAGGTTTATTTCTGCAACTTAGACTTATTAAATAGCCTTATTAAATAGGCTTATTTCAGCAACTTAGGCTTATTAAATAGGCTTATTTCAGCAACTTATGCTTATTAAATAGCCTTATTAACAGGTTTATTTCAGCAACTTAGGCTTATTAAATATATCTTTTAAATAGGCTTAGTTCAGAAACTTCGTCTTATTAAATAGGCTTATTTCAGCAACTTAGGCTCATTAAATAGCCTTATTAAATAGGCTTATTTCAGCAACTTAGGCTTATTAAATAGCCTTATTAAATAGGATTATTTTAGCAACTTAGACTTATTAAATCGACTTATTAAATAGACATTTCAGCAACTTAGGCTCATTAAATAGGCTTATGAAATATGCTTATTTCTTCAACTTAGACTTATTAGATACGCCTATTAAATAGGCTTATTTTAGCAACTTAGGCTTATTAAATATGCTTATTTCAGCAACTTAGGCGTATTAAATAGCATTATTAAATAGGTTTATTTCTGCAACATAGACTTATTAAATAGACTTATTTAATAGGCTTATTAAATAGGCTTATTAAATAGCCTTATTAAATAGGCTTATTAAATAGACTTATTAAATAGCCTCATTAAATAGGCTTATTTTAGCAACTTAGGCTTATTAAATAGGCTTATTTCAGCAACTTAGACTTATTAAATAGCCTTATTTCAGCAACTTAGGCTTATTAAATAGGCTCATTTCAGCAACTTAAGCTTATTAAATAGCCTTATTTCAGCAACTTAGACTTATTAAATAGGCTTATTTCAGCAACTTACGCTGATTAAATAGGCTCATTTCAGCAACTTAGACTTATTAAATAGCCTTATTTCAGCAACTTTGACTTATTAAATAGGCTTATTTCAGCAACTTATGCTTATTAAATATACTTATTTCAGCAACTTAGGCTTATTAGATAGGCTTATCTCAGCAACTTAGGCTTATTAAATAGCGTTATATCAGCAACTTAGACTTATTAAATAGGCTTATTTCAGCAACTTAGGCTTATTAAATAGGCTTATTCAGTAACTTAGGCTTATTAAATAGGCTTATTAAATAGGCTTATTTCAGCAACTTAGGCTTATTAAATAGGCTTATTCAGCAACTTAGGCTTATTAAATAGGCTCATTAAATATTTATTAAATAGGCTCATTAAACAGGCTTATTAAATAGTCTTATTAAATAGGCTCAATAAATAGGCTTATTAAATAGGCTCATTAAATATGCTTAATAAATAGGCTTATCAACTAGGCTTATTAAATAGCCTCATTAAATAGGCTTATTTAATAGACTTATTAAATAGGCTTATTAAATAGGCGTATTAAATAGGCTTAATAAATAGGCTTATTAAATAGGCTCAATAAATAGGCTTATTAAATAGGCTCATTAAATACTTATTAAAAAGGCGTATTAAATAGACTTATTAAATAGACTTATTAAATAGGCATATTAAACAGGCTTATTAAATAGGCTTATTAAATAGGCTCAATAAATAGGCTCATTAAATAGGCTCATTAAATATGCTTAATAAATAGGCTTATCAACTAGGCTTATTAAATAGGCACATTAAATAGGCTTATTAAATAGGCATATTAAATAGGCTTATTAAATAGGCTTATTAAATAGGTTCAATAAATAGGCTTATTAAATAGGCTTATTAAATAGGCTTATTAAATATGCTTATTAAATAGGCTTATAAAATAGACTTATTAAATAACCTCATTAAATAGGCTTATTTTAACAACTTAGGCTATTTAAATAGGTTTATTTCTGCAACTTAGACTTATTAAATAGCCTTATTAAATAGGCTTATTTCAGCAACTTAGGCTTATTAAATAGGCTTATTCAGCAACTTAGGCTTATTAAATAGGCTTATTAAATAGGCTTATTTCAGCAACTTAGGCTTATTAAATAGGCTTATTCAGCAACTTAGGCTTATTAAATAGGCTCAATAAATACTTATTAAATAGGCTCATTAAACAGGCTTATTAAATAGACTTATTAAATAGGCTCAATAAATAGGCTTATTAAATAGGCTCATTAAATATGCTTAATAAATAGGCTTATCAACTAGGCTTATTAAATAGGCTCATTAAATAGGCTTATTAAATAGACTTATTAAATAGGCTTATTAAATAGGCGTATTAAATAGGCTTAATAAATAGGCTTATTAAATAGGCTCAATAAATAGGCTTATTAAATAGGCTCATTAAATATGCGTATTAAATAGACTTATTAAATAGACTTATTAAATAGGCATATTAAATAGGCTTATTAAATAGGCTTATTAAATAGGCTTATTAAATAGACTTATTAAATAGCCTCATTAAATAGACTTATTTTAGCAACTTAGGCTTATTAAATAGGCTTATTTTAGCAACTTAGACTTATTAAATAGCCTTATTCAGCAACTTAGGCTTATCAAATAGCCTTATTAAATAGACTTATTTTAGTAACTTAGGCTTATTAAATAGGCTTATTTCAGCAACTTAGACTTATTAAAAAGCCTTATTTCAGCAACTTAGTCTTATGAAATAGGCTTATTTCAGCAACTTAGGCTTATTAAACAGCCTTATTAAATAGGCTTATTTCAGCAACTTGGGCTTATAAATTGGGCTTATTTCAGCAACTTAGACTTATTAAATAGGCTTATTAAATAGGCTTATTAAATAGACTTATTAAATAGGCGTATGAAATGGGCTCAATAAATAGGCTTATTAAATAGGCTCAATAAATAGGCTTATTAAATAGGCTCAATAAATAGGCTCATTAAATAGGCTCAATAAATAGGCTTATTAAATAGGTGCATTAAATACTTATTAAATAGGCTTATTAATTAGACTTATTAAATAGACTTATTAAATAGGCTTATTAAATAGACTTATTAAATAGGCTTATTAAAAAAGGCTTATTAAATAGACTTATTAAATAGGCTCATTAAATACTTATTAAATAGGTTTATTAAATAGGCGTATTAAATAGGCTCATTAAATAGGATTATTAAATAGGCTTATTAAATAGGCTTATTAAATAGGCATATTAAATAGGCTTAATAAATAGGCTTATTAAATAGGCTCAATAAATAGGCTTATTAAATAGGCTCATTAAATACTTATTAAATAGGCGTATTAAATAGACTTATTAAATAGACTTATTAAATAGGCATATTAAATAGGCTTATTAAATAGGCTTATTAAATAGACTTATTAAATAGCCTCATTAAATAGACTTATTTTAGCAACTTAGGCTTATTAAATAGGCTTATTTCAGCAACTTAGACTTATTAAATAGCCTTATTTCAGCAACTTAGGCTTATTAAAAAAGCTCATTTCAGCAACTTAGGCTTATTAAATAGCCTTATTTCAGCAACTTAGACTTATTAAATAGGCTTATTCAGCAACTTAGGCTTATCAAATAGCCTTATTAAATAGACTTATTTTAGTAAGTTAGGCTTATTAAATAGGCTTATTTCAGCAACTTAGACTTATTAAAAAGCCTTATTTCAGCAACTTAGTCTTATGAAATAGGCTTATTTCAGCAACTTAGGCTTATTAAACAGCCTTATTAAATAGGCTTATTTCAGCAACTTGGGCTTATTAAATAGGCTTATTTCAGCAACTTAGACTTATTAAATAGGCTTATTAAATAGGCTTATTAAATAGACTTATTAAATAGGTGTATGAAATGGGCTCAATAAATAGGCTTATTAAATAGGTTCAATAAATAGGGTTATTAAATAGGCTCAATAAATAGGCTCATTAAATAGGCTCAATAAATAGGCTTATTAAATAGGCGCATTAAATACTTATTAAATAGGCTTATTAATTAGATTTCGATTTAAAGCTTTCGTGACTGCAATGATTCATCTTCTTTGGTTCTTTCGGTAAAGTCACGTAGAATGAGAATAAAATAATAAATTGATAAAATAAAATAACACAATAATATTCTCACGACGTTTCGGCCACAACACAAGCGGCCTTCATCAGGTGAAGGGAGCGAGACTGTCTGGTAGGACAGCGCTGGAGTGAGAGAGCCACGTTCAGATCACGGCTTTTTAAGCTGTGTGAGAGGAACAAAGAGCCTTGACGAAGGAATTAGCATAAAATTTAGCATTGAAATGGCTGAATGATTAGCTTGTGACTGGTCACAGAAATAGCTATGTTAAAAGTTAAAGCATACACATCCGCAGAGGCACCCATTGTTAAAAGGAATTAGCATAGAATTTAGCATTGAAATAGCTAAATTAAGGCATACACATCCGCAGAGGCACCCCTTGATAATGGGATTAGCATAGAATTTAGCATTGAAATGGCTGAGTGATTCGCTTGTAACTGCTACAGAAATAGTTACGTTGAAGTCAGAGCATACACATTCACCGAGGCACTTAGTACAAATCAAACAGGAGAATTTAGCATTGAAATAACTAGGCGAATTTAGCATTGAAATAACTGGGTGATTTGCTAGTGACTGGTCACAGAAATGACTACACATCTGAGCTATTCACAGTACTATATAGTGAACCAATAAAAACTAAAATATAAATTACCTTCATGTGATCAATAAACTCTATATTCTCCAATCAGCTAAGCTACCAACCATAAGTCGTTATATATCACAATGCTATATGGCGAAAAAATGGGTGGATTCTTACCCTCAAATTTCCGTACCACGGATAGCTACGGGCCCCGTTCAGACGGACGAGTTCGTCCATGGTCGGAACAGAGGAGGGGGAGAGAGACAGCTGCGAAGCCCTAGTATACTCCATGTTGTAAACCATACCATTAACCGTGGTGTGAGAGGTATTAAGAGGCAATGCTGGCGAAAGAGCTGCGGTCTGAAGGTCATCGTAAAATTACAATTAATTAAGAACAGAAATGATTTAACACATCTTTCCAGTGGTTACTAAGCCTGAATCCATCTTCTCGGTTGAAATTGTCTCTGTGCTTGTATATGTGAATGGCCTCATGAACGAATCTCTCATGGTAGCCAGTTGGTTTGCAAAGAACCTCCGTCTTGGAGAAGTCAATGTCATGTGAGCCCACTGAATTGTAACAGTGATCTGCCACGGCAGAGGAGTTCGTCTTACCGTGTTTCAAGTCTGCTTTATGTTCGCGGATGCGGTCCGAGATATGTCTTTTGGTTTCTCCAATGTAGCTACTACCACAGAGGCACTTTAGTTTGTAAACGCCCGGGTACTGTATGTCTGGAAGAGCATCTTTTACAGATGGAACTAAATCACGGATTTTGTGTACTGTGTTGAATCGGACCTGGATCTTGTGTTTATTCAGGATTTTGGAGATCTTTTTAGTGACCCCTGCAATGTAGGGTAAGGTGATGGTTTTGAGTGGCTCCACAAGAGGATCCTTCTTCATGACTGGAGTGATGGCTTTGCGGATTGTGTAGTCGGAGTAGCCATTAGCCCTGAGAGCCTGGTGTACGTGCTTGAGTTCACTGGTAATGTGTTCCTGGTCGGAAATGCATTGGGCTCTATGGTATAGAGTCTTGATGAGGCAGTTCTTCTGGGATGGATGGTGGTGGGAATCCGGTTTCAAGTAAGCATCTGTATGGGTAGCTTTCCTGTAGACAGAGTGGCTCATTGAACCATCATGTCTCCTTTTAATTAAGACATCCAGAAAGGGTAGTTTGCCATCTTTTTCGACCTCCATGGTAAATCTGATGGCTGGGTGTATGGAATTGATGTGGTCGCGGAATTGGTCTAGAGCAGGCTGGCCATGTGGCCAGATGACAAAGGTGTCATCAACGTACCTCTTCCATAAGGTCGGGCGTAGAGTGGCAGTCTGGATGGCGTCAGTTTCAAATTTTTCCATGAATACGTTGGCTACAACCGGAGATAGGGGGGAGCCCATTGGGGTGCCCTCAGTTTGTTTGTAGAAAGTTCCATTCCAGGTGAAGTATGTGTTGGTTAAGCAATGTCTCACCAGGGGGGGTACATCAGTATGCAGTCCTTGATGAACCAGGTCTTCAATGATAGCGATGGTGTCAGGTACCGGGACTTTGGTGAACAAGGACACCACATCAAAACTGACAAGCAGGTCGTTTGGGGACAGGGAAATGTCTTTGATTGTCGATACCAGGTGAGTAGAATTTAGTACCGCAGAGGTGGTTTTTCCAGTGAAAGGTCGCAGTATATCATCCAGAAAACGTGCCAGTTTGTAGGTGGGGGAGCTGATAGTAGTATTAAATAGGCTTATTATTAATTAGACTTATTAAATAGACTCATTAAATAGGCTTATTAAATAGACTTATTAAATAGGCTTATTAAAAAGGCTTAATAAATAGACTTATTAAATAGGCTCATTAAATACTTATTAAATAGGTTTATTAAATAGGCGTATTAAATAGGCTCATTAAATAGGATTATTAAATAGGCTTATTAAATAGGCTTATTAAATAGACTTATTAAATAGCCTCATTAAATAGGCTTATTTTAGCAACTTAGGCTTATTAAAAAAGCTCATTTCAGCAACTTAGGCTTATTAAATAGCCTTATTTCAGCAACTTAGACTTATTAAATAGGCTCATTTCAGCAACTTAGGCTTATCAAATAGCCTTATTAAATAGACTTATTTTAGTAACTTAGGCTTATTAAATAGGCTTATTTCAGCAACTTAGACTTATTAAAAAGCCTTATTTCAGCAACTTACTCTTATGAAATAGGCTTATTTCAGCAACTTAGGCTTATTAAACAGCCTTATTAAATAGGCTTATTTCAGCAACTTGGGCTTATTAAATAGGCTTATTTCAGCAACTTAGACTTATTAAATAGGCTTATTAAATAGGCTTATTAAATAGACTTATTAAATAGGTGTATGAAATGGGCTCAATAAATAGGCTTATTAAATAGGCTCAATAAATAGGCTTATTAAATAGGCTCAATAAATAGGCTCATTAAATAGGCTCAATAAATAGGCTTATTAAATAGGCGCATTAAATACTTATTAAATAGGCTTATTAATTAGACTTATTAAATAGACTTATTAAATAGGCTTATTAAATAGACTTATTAAATAGGCTTATTAAAAAGGCTTATTAAATAGACTTATTAAATAGGCTCATTAAATACTTATTAAATAGGTTTATTAAATAGGCGTATTAAATAGGCTCATTAAATAGGATTATTAAATAGGCTTATTAAATAGGCTTATTAAATAGACTTATTAAATAGCCTCATTAAATAGGCTTATTTTAGCAACTTAGGCTTATTAAATAGGCTTATTTCAGCAACTTTAGACTTATTAAATAGGCTTATTTCAGCAACTTATGCTGATTAAATAGGCTCATTTCAGCAACTTAGACTTATTAAATAGCCTTATTTCAGCAACTTAGACTTATTAAATAGGCTTATTTCAGCAACTTATGCTTATTAAATATACTTATTTCAGCAACTTAGGCTTATTAGATAGGCTTATCTCAGCAACTTAGGCTTATTAAATAGCGTTATTTCAGCAACTTAGACTTATTAAATAGGCTTATTTCAGCAACTTAGGCTTATTAAATAGGCTTATTCAGCAACTTAGGCTTATTAAATAGGCTTATTTCAGCAACTTAGGCTTATTAAATAGGCTTATTCAGCAACTTAGGCTTATTAAATAGGCTCATTAAATACTTATTAAATAGGCTCATTAAACAGGCTTATTAAATAGACTTATTAAATAGGCTCAATAAATAGGCTTATTAAATAGGCTCATTAAATATGCTTAATAAATAGGCTTATCAACTAGGCTTATTAAATAGGCTCATTAAATAGGCTTATTAAATAGACTTAATAAATAGGCTTATTAAATAGGCTCAATAAATAGGCTTATTAAATAGGCTCATTAAATATTTATTAAATAGGCGTATTAAATAGACATATTAAATAGACTTATTAAATAGGCATATTAAATAGGCTTATTAAATAGGCTTATTAAATAGGCTTATTAAATAGACTTATTAAATAGCCTCATTAAATATACTTATTTTAGCAACTTAGACTTATTAAATAGCCTTATTTCAGCAACTTAGGCTTATTAAAAAAGCTCATTTCAGCAACTTAGGCTTATTAAATAGCCTTATTTCAGCAACTTAGACTTATTAAATAGGCTTATTCAGCAACTTAGGCTTATCAAATAGCCTTATTAAATAGACTTATTTTAGTAACTTAGGCTTATTAAATAGCCTTATTTCAGCAACTTAGACTTATTAAATAGGCTCATTTCAGCAACTTAGGCTTATCAAATAGCCTTATTAAATAGACTTATTTTAGTAACTTAGGCTTATTAAATAGGCTTATTTCAGCAACTTAGACTTATTAAAAAGCCTTATTTCAGCAACTTAGTCTTATGAAATAGGCTTATTTCAGCAACTTAGGCTTATTAAACAGCCTTATTAAATAGGCTTATTTCAGCAACTTGGGCTTATTAAATAGGCTTATTTCAGCAACTTAGACTTATTAAATAGGCTTATTAAATAGGCTTATTAAATAGACTTATTAAATAGGTGTATGAAATGGGCTCAATAAATAGGCTTATTAAATAGGCTCAATAAATAGGCTTATTAAATAGGCTCAATAAATAGGCTCATTAAATAGGCTCAATAAATAGGCTTATTAAATAGGCGCATTAAATACTTATTAAATAGGCTTATTAATTAGACTTATTAAATAGACTTATTAAATAGGCTTATTAAATAGACTTATTAAATAGGCTTATTAAAAAGGCTTATTAAATAGACTTATTAAATAGGCTCATTAAATACTTATTAAATAGGTTTATTAAATAGGCGTATTAAATAGGCTCATTAAATAGGCTTATTAAATAGGCTTATTTCAGCAACTTAGACTTATTAAATAGGCTTATTTCAGCAACTTACGCTGATTAAATAGGCTCATTTCAGCAACTTAGACTTATTAACTAGCCTTATTTCAGCAACTTAGACTTATTAAATAGGCTTATTTCAGCAACTTATGCTTATTAAATATACTTATTTCAGCAACTTAGGCTTATTAGATAGGCTTATCTCAGCAACTTAGGCTTATTAAATAGCGTTATTTCAGCAACTTAGGCTTATTAAATAGGCTTATTCAGCAACTTAGGCTTATTAAATAGGCTTATTCAGCAACTTAGGCTTATTAAATAGGCTTATTAAATAGGCTTATTTCAGCAACTTAGGCTTATTAAATAGGCTTATTCAGCAACTTAGGCTTATTAAATAGGCTCATTAAATACTTATTAAATAGGCTCATTAAACAGGCTTATTAAATAGACTTATTAAATAGGCTCAATAAATAGGCTTATTAAATAGGCTCATTAAATATGCTTAATAAATAGGCATATCAACTAGGCTTATTAAATAGGCTCATTAAATAGGCTTATTAAATAGACTTAATAAATAGGCTTATTAAATAGGCTCAATAAATAGGCTTATTAAATAGGCTCATTAAATACTTATTAAATAGGCGTATTAAATAGACTTATTAAATAGACTTATTAAATAGGCATATTAAATAGGCTTATTAAATAGGCTTATTAAATAGGCTTATTAAATAGACTTATTAAATAGCCTCATTAAATAGACTTATTTTAGCAACTTAGGCTTATTAAATAGGCTTATTTCAGCAACTTAGACTTATTAAATAGCCTTATTTCAGCAAACTTAGGCTTATTAAAAAAGCTCATTTCAGCAACTTAGGCTTATTAAATAGCCTTATTTCAGCAACTTAGACTTATTAAATAGGCTTATTCAGCAACTTAGGCTTATCAAATAGCCTTATTAAATATACTTATTTTAGTAACTTAGGCTTATTAAATAGGCTTATTTCAGCAACTTAGACTTATTAAAAAGCCTTATTTCAGCAACTTAGTCTTATGAAATAGGCTTATTTCAGCAACTTAGGCTTATTAAACAGCCTTATTAAATAGGCTTATTTCAGCAACTTGGGCTTATTAAATAGGCTTATTTCAGCAACTTAGACTTATTAAATAGGCTTATTAAATAGGCTTATTAAATAGACTTATTAAATAGGCGTATGAAATGGGCTCAATAAATAGGCTTATTAAATAGGCTCAATAAAGAGGCTTATTAAATAGGCTCAATAAATAGGCTCATTAAATAGGCTCAATAAATAGGCTTATTAAATAGGTGCATTAAATACTTATTGAATAGGCTTATTAATTACACTTATTAAATATACTTATTAAATCGGCTTATTAAATAGACTTATTAAATAGGCTTATTAAAAAGGCTTATTAAATAGACTTATTAAATATGCTCATTAAATACTTATTAAATAGGTTTATTAAATAGGCGTATTAAATAGGCTCATTAAATAGGATTATTAAATAGGCTTATTAAATAGGCGTATTAAATAGGCTTAATAAATACGCTTATTAAATAGGCTCAATAAATAGGCTTATTAAATAGGCTCATTAAATACTTATTAAATAGGCGTATTAAATAGACTTATTAAATAGACTTATTAAATAGGCATATTAAATAGGCTTATTAAATAGGCTTATTAAATAGGCTAATTAAATAGACTTATTAAATAGCCTCATTAAATAGACTTATTTTAGCAACTTAGGCTTATTAAATAGGCTTATTTCAGCAACTTAGACTTATTAAATAGCCTTATTTCAGCAACTTAGGCTTATTAAAAAAGCTCATTTCAGCAACTTAGGCTTATTAAATAGCCTTATTTCAGCAACTTAGACTTATTAAATAGGCTTATTCAGCAACTTAGGCTTATCAAATAGCCTTATTAAATAGACTTATTTTAGTAACTTAGGCTTATTAAATAGGCTTATTTCAGCAACTTAGACTTATTAAAAAGCCTTATTTCAGCAACTTAGTCTTATGAAATAGGCTTATTTCAGCAACTTAGGCTTATTAAACAGCCTTATTAAATAGGCTTATTTCAGCAACTTGGGCTTATTAAATAGGCTTATTTCAGCAACTTAGACTTATTAAATAGGCTTATTAAATAGGCTTATTAAATAGACTTATTAAATAGGTGTATGAAATGGGCTCAATAAATAGGCTTATTAAATAGGCTCAATAAATAGGCTTATTAAATAGGCTCAATAAATAGGCTCATTAAATAGGCTCAATAAATAGGCTTATTAAATAGGCACATTAAATACTTATTAAATAGGCTTATTAATTAGACTTATTAAATAGACTTATTAAATAGGCTTATTAAATAGACTTATTAAATAGGCTTATTAAAAAGGCTTATTAAATAGACTTATTAAATAGGCTCATTAAATACTTATTAAATAGGTTTATTAAAAAGGCGTATTAAATAGGCTCATTAAATAGGATTATTAAATAGGCTTATTAAATAGGCTTATTAAATAGACTTATTAAATAGCCTCATTAAATAGGCTTATTTTAGCAACTTAGGCTTATTAAATAGGCTTAATTCAGCAACTTATGCTTATTAAATAGCCTTATTAAATATAGGCTTATTTCAGCAACTTAGGCTTATTAAATAAGCTTATTTCAGCAACTTAGACTTATTAAATAGGCCTATTAAATAGGCTTATTAAATAGACTTATTAAATAGGCTCATTAAATACTTATTAAATAGGCTTATTAAATAGGCTTATTAAATAGACTTATTAAATAGGCTCAATAAATAGGCTTATTAAATAGGCTTATTAAATAGGCTTATTAAATAGGCTTATTAAATAGGCTTATTAAATAGGCTCAATAAATAGGCTTACTAAATAGGCTCAATAAATAGGCGTATTAAATAGGCTCAATAAATAGGCTTATTAAATAGGCTCAATAAATAGGCGTATTAAATAGGCTCATTAAATACTTATTAAATAGGCTTATTAAATAGACTTATTAAATAGACTTATTAAATAGGCTTATTAAATAGACTTTATTAAATAGGCTTATTAATAAGGCTTATTAAATAGAATTAATAAATAGGCTCATTAAATACTTATTAAATAGGTTTATTAAATAGGCGTATTAAATATGCTTATTAAATAGGCGTATTAAATAGGCGTATTAAATAGGCTTATTAAATTGACTTATTAAATAGGCTTATTTTAGCAACTTAGGCTTATTAAATAGGCTTAATTCAGCAACCTATGCTTATTAAATAGCCTTATTAAATATAGGCTTATTTCAGCAACTTAGGCTTATTAAATAAGCTTATTTCAGCAACTTAGACTTATTAAATAGGCCTATTAAATAGGCTTATTAAAAAGACTTATTAAATAGGCTCATTAAATACTTATTAAATAGGCTTATTAAATAGGCTTATTAAATAGACTTATTAAATAGGCTCAATAAATAGGCTTATTAAATAGGCTTATTAAATAGGCTTATTAAATAGGCTTATTAAATAGGCTTATTAAATAGGCTCAATAAATAGGCTTACTAAATAGGCTCAATAAATAGGCTTATTAAATAGGCTCAATAAATAGGCTTATTAAATAGGCTCAATAAATAGGCTTATTAAATAGGCTCATTAAATACTTATTAAATAGGCTTATTAAATAGACTTATTAAATAGACTTATTAAATAGGCTTATTAAATAGACTTTATTAAATAGGCTTATTAATAAGGCTTATTAAATAGAATTAATAAATAGGCTCATTAAATGCTTATTAAATAAGTTTATTAAATAGGCGTATTAAATAGGCTTATTAAATAGGCGTATTAAATAGGCTTATTAAATAGGCTTATTAAATGGACTTATTAAATAGCCTAATTAAATAGGCTTATTTCAGCAACTTAGGCTTATTAAATAGGCATATTTCAGCAACTTACGCTAATTAAATAGCCTTATTTCAGCAACTTAGGCTTATTAAAAAGGCTCATTTCAGCAACTTAGGCTTATTAAATAGCCTTATTTCAGCAACGTAGACTTATTAAATAGGCTTATTCAGCAACTTAGGCTTATTAAATAGCCTTATTTCAGCAACGTAGACTTATTAAATAGGCTTATTCAGCAACTTAGGCTTATTAAATAGCCTTATTAAATAGGCATATTTCAGCAACTTAGGCTTATTAAATATGCTTATTTCAGCAACTTAGGCGTATTAAATAGGCTGATTAAATACTTATTAAATAGGCTCATTAAACAGGTTTATTAAATAGACTAATTACATAAGCTCAATAAGTGGGCTTATCAAATAGACTCATTAAATATGCTCAATAAATAGGCTCATTAAATAGGCTCAATAAATAGGCTAATTAAATAGGCGCATTAAATACTTATTAAATAGGCTTATTAATTAGACTTATTAAATAGACTTATTAAATAGGCTTATTAAATAGACTTATAAAATAGGCTAATTAAAAAGGCTTATTAAATAGACTTATTAAATAGGCTCATTAAATACTTATTAAATAGGCTTATTAATTAGACTTATTAAAGAGACTTATTAAATAGGCGTATTAAATAGACTTATTAAATAGGCTTAATAAATAGGCTTATTAAATAGGCTTATTAAATAGGCTTATTAAATAGGCTTATTAAATAGGCTTATTAAATAGGCTCAATAAATAGGCTTACTAAATAGGCTCAATAAATAGGCTTATTAAATAGGCTCAATAAAGAGGCGTATTAAATAGGCTCAATAAATAGGCTTATTAAATAGGCTCATTAAATACGTATTAAATAGGCTTATTAATTAGACTTATTAAATAGACTTATTAAGTAGACTTATTAAATAGGCTTATTAAATAGACTTTATTAAATAGGCTTATTAATAAGGCTTATTAAATAGAATTAATAAATAGGCTCATTAAATACTTATTAAATAGGCTTATTAATTAGACTTATTAAATAGACTTATTAAATAGGTTTATTAAATAGGCGTATTAAATAGGCTTATTAAATAGGCGTATTAAATAGGCTTATTAAATAGGCTTATTAAATGGACTTATTAAATAGCCTCATTAAATAGGCTTATTTTAGCAACTTAGGCTTATTAAATAGGTTTATTTCAGCAACTTAGACTTATTAAATAGCCTTATTAAATAGGCTTATTTCAGCAACTTAGGCTTATTAAATAGGCATATTTCAGCAACTTACGCTAATTTAATAGCCTTATTTCAGCAACTTAGGCTTATTAAAAAGGCTCATTTCAGCAACTTAAGCTTATTAAATAGCCTTATTTCAGCAACGTAGACTTATTAAATAGGCTTATTCAGCAACTTAGGCTTATTAAATAGCCTTATTTTAGCAACGTAGACTTATTAAATAGGCTTATTCAGCAACTTGGGCTTATTAAATAGCCTTATTAAATAGGCATATTTCAGCAACTTAGGCTTATTAAATATGCTTATTTCAGCAACTTAGGCGTATTAAATAGCATTATTAAATAGGTTTATTTCTGCAACATAGACTTATTAAATAGACTTATTAAATAGGCTTATTAAATAGGCTTATTAAATAGGCTTATTAAATAGGCTTATTAAATAGACTTATTAAATAGCCTCATTAAATAGGCTTATTTTAGCAACTTAGGCTTATTAAATAGGCTTATTTCAGCAACTTAGACTTATTAAATAGGCTTATTTCAGCAACTTATGCTTATTAAATATACTTATTTCAGCAACTTAGGCTTATTAAATAGGCTTATTTCAGCAACTTAGACTTATTAAATAGCCTTATTTCAGCAACTTAGGCTTATTAGATAGGCTTATCTCAGCAACTTAGGCTTATTAAATAGCGTTATTTCAGCAACTTAGACTTATTAAATAGGCTTATTTCAGCAACTTAGGCTTATTAAATAGGCTTATTCAGCAACTTAGGCTTATTAAATAGGCTCATTAAATAGGCTTATTTCAGCAACTTAGGCTTATTAAATAGGCTTATTTCAGCAACTTAGACTTATTAAATAGCCTTATTTCAGCAACTTAGGATTATTAGATAGGCTTATCTCAGCAACTTAGGCTTATTAAATAGCGTTATTTCAGCAACTTAGACTTATTAAATAGGCTTATTTCAGCAACTTAGGCTTATTAAATAGGCTTATTCAGCAACTTAGGCTTATTAAATAGGCTCATTAAATAGGCTTATTTCAGCAACTTAGGCTTATTAAATAGGCTTATTCAGCAACTTAGGCTTATTAAATAGGCTCATTAAATACTTATTAAATAGGCTCATTAAACAGGCTTATTAAATAGACTTATTAAATAGGCTCAATAAATAGGCTTATTAAATAGGCTCATTAAATATGCTCAATAAATAGGCTTATTAAATAGGCGCATTAAATACTTATTAAATAGGCTTATTAATTAGACTTATTAAATAGACTTATTAAATAGGCTTATTAAATAGACTTATTAAATAGGCTAATTAAAAAGGCTTATTAAATAGACTTATTAAATAGGCTCATGAAATACTTATTAAATAGGCTTATTAAATAGACTTATTAAATAGGCTAATTAAAAAGGCTTATTAAATAGACTTATTAAATAGGCTAATTAAATACTTATTAAATAGGCTTATTAATTAGACTTATTAAATAGACTTATTAAATAGGCGTATTAAATAGACTTATTAAATAGGCTTAATAAATAGGCTTATTAAATAGGCTTATTAAATAGGCTTATTAAATAGGCTCAATAAATAGGCATACTAAATAGGCTCAATAAAAAGGCTTATTAAATAGGCTCATTAAAGAGGCTTATTACATAGGCTCAATAAATAGGCTTATTAAATAGGCTCATTAAATACTTATTAAATAGGCTTATTAAATAGACTTATTAAATAGACTTATTAAATAGGCTTATTAAATAGACTTTATTAAATAGCCTTATTAATAAGGCTTATTAAATATAATTAATAAATAGGCTCATTAAATACTTATTAAATAGGTTTATTAAATAGGCGTATTAAATAGGCTTATTAAATAGGCATATTAAATAGGCTTATTAAATAGGCTTATTAAATGGACTTATTAAATAGCCTCATTAAATAGGCTCATTTTAGCAACTTAGGCTTATTAAATAGGTTTATTTCAGCAACTTAGACTTATTAAATAGCCTTATTAAATAGGCTTATTTCAGCAACTAAGGCTTTTTAAATAGGCTTATTTCAGCAACTTAGGCTCATTAAATAGCCTTATTAAATAGGCTTATTTCAGCAACTTAGGCTTATTAAATAACCTTATTAAATAGGCTTATTTTAGCAACTTAGACTTATTAAATCGACTTATTAAATAGACATTTCAGCAACTTAGGCTCATTAAATATGCTTATGAAATATGCTTATTTCTGCAACTTAGACTTATTAGATAGGCCTATTAAATAGGCTTATTTTAGCAACTTAGGCTTATTAAATATGCTTATTTCAGCAAATTAGGCGTATTAAATAACATTATTAAATAGGTTTATTTCTGCAACTTAGGCTTATTAAATAGGCTTATTTCAGCAACTTATGCTTATTAAATAGCCTTATTAAACAGGTTTATTTCAGCAATTTAGGCTTATTAAATAGCATTTTTAAATAGGTTTATTTCAGCAACTTAGACTTTTTAAATAGACCTTTTTATATAGGCTTAGTTCAGCAACGTAGGCTTATTAAATAGGCTTATTTCAGCAACTTATGCTTATTAAATAGCCTTATTAATCAGGTTTATTTCAGCAACTTAGGCGTATTAAATAGCATTTTTTAATAGGTTTATTTCAGCAACTTAGACTTATTAAATAGACCTTTTTAAATAGGCTCAGTTCAGAAACTTAGGCTTTTTAAATAGGCTTATTTCAGCAACTTAGACTTATTTTAAAGCCGTATTTCAGCAACTTAGGCTTATGAAATAGGCTTATTTCAGCAACTTAGGCTTATGAAATAGGCTTTTCAGCAACTTAGGCTTATTAAATAGGCTTATTTCAGCAACTTAGACTTATTAAATAGCCTCATTAAATAGGCTTATTTTAGCAACTGAGACTTATTAAATCGACTTATTAAATAGACATTTCAGCAACTTAGGCTCATTAAATAGGCTAATGAAATATGCTTATTTCTGCAAGTTAGACTTATTAGATAGGCCTATTAAATAGGCTTATTTCAGCAACTTAGGCTTATTAAATAGGCTTATTTCAGCAACTTAGGCTTATTAAATAGCCTTATTTCAGCAACTTAGACTTATTAAATAGGCTTATTCAGGAACTTAGGCTTATTAAATAGCCTTATTAAATAGGCTTATTTCAGCAACTTAGGCTTATTAAATAGGCTTATTTCAGCAACTTAGACTTATTAAATAGGCCTATTAAATAGGCTTATTAAATAGACTGATTAAATAGGCTCATTAAATAGGCTTATTAAATAGGCTTATTAAATAGGCTTATTAAATAGGTTCAATAAATAGGCTTATTAAATAGGCTTATTAAATAGGCTTATTAAATATGCTTATTAAATAGGCTTATTAAATAGACTTATTCAATAACCTCATTAAATAGGCTTATTTTAACAACTTAGGCTTTTAAATAGGTTTATTTCTGCAACTTAGACTTATTAAATAGCCTTATTAAATAGGCTTATTTCAGCAACTTAGGCTTATTAAATAGGCTTATTTCAGCAACTTATGCTTATTAAATAGCCTTATTAACAGGTTTATTTCAGCAACTTAGGCTTATTAAATATCATTTTAAAATAGGTTTATTTCAGCAACTTAGACTTATTAAATATACCTTTTAAATAGGCTTAGTTCAGAAACTTCGTCTTATTAAATAGGCTTATTTCAGCAACTTAGGCTCATTAAATAGCCTTATTAAATAGGCTTATTTCAGCAACTTAGGCTTATTAAATAGCCTTATTAAATAGGATTATTTTAGCAACTTAGACTTATTAAATCGACTTATTAAATAGACATTTCAGCAACTTAGGCTCATTAAATAGGCTTATGAAATATGCTTATTTCTTCAACTTAGACTTATTAGATAGGCCTATTAAATAGGCTTATTTTAGCAACTAAGGCTTATTAAATATGCTTATTTCAGCAACTTAGGCGTATTAAATAGCATTATTAAATAGGCTTATTTCTGCAACATAGACTTATTAAATAGACTTATTTAATAGGCTTATTAAATAGGCTTATTAAATAGGCTTATTAAATAGGCTTATTAAATAGACTTATTAAATAGCCTCATTAAATAGGCTTATTTTAGCAACTTAGGCTTATTAAATAGGCTTATTTCAGCAGCTTAGACTTATTAAATAGCCTTATTTCAGCAACTTAGGCTTATTAAATAGGCTCATTTCAGCAACTTAAGCTTATTAAATAGCCTTATTTCAGCAACTTAGACTTATTAAATAGGCTTATTTCAGCAACTTACGCTGATTAAATAGGCTCATTTCAGCAACTTAGGCTTATTAAATAGGCTCATTAAATAGGCTTATTTCAGCAACTTAAGCTTATTAAATAGCCTTATTTCAGCAACTTAGGCTTATTAAATAGGCTCATTTCAGCAACTTAAGCTTATTAAATAGCCTTATTTCAGCAACTTAGACTTATTAAATAGGCTTATTTCAGCAACTTACGCTGATTAAATAGGCTCATTTCAGCAACTTAGGCTTATTAAATAGGCTCATTTCAGCAACTTAAGCTTATTAAATAGCCTTATTTCAGCAACTTAGACTTATTAAATAGGCTTATTTCAGCAACTTACGCTGATTAAATAGGCTCATTTCAGCAACTTAGGCTTATTAAATAGGCTCATTAAATAGGCTTATTTCAGCAACTTAGGCTTATTAAATAGGCTTATTCAGCAACTTAGGCTGATTAAATAGGCTCATTTCAGCAACTTAGGCTTATTAAATAGGCTCATTAAATAGGCTTATTTCAGCAACTTAGGCTTATTAAATAGGCTTATTCAGCAACGTAGGCTTATTAAATAGGCTCATTAAATACTTATTAAATAGGCTCATTAAACAGGCTTATTAAATATACTTATTAAATAGGCTCAATAAATAGGCTTATTAAATAGGCTCATTAAATATGCTCAATAAATAGGCTCATTAAATAGGCTCAATAAATAGGCGTATTAAATAGGCGCATTAAATACTTATTAAATAGGCTTATTAATTAGACTTATTAAATAGACTTATTAAATAGGCTTATTAAATAGACTTATTAAATAGGCTAATTAAAAAGGCTTATTATATAGACTTATTAAATAGGCTCATTAAATACGTATTAAATAGGCTTATTAATTAGACTTATTAAATAGACTTATTAAATAGGCTTATTAAATAGACTTATTAAATAGGCTTAATAAATAGGCTTATTAAATAGGCTTATTAAATAGGCTTATTAAATAGGCTTATTAAATAGGCTCAATAAATAGGCTTACTAAATAGGCTCAATAAATAGGCTCATTAAATAGGCTCAATAAATAGGCTTATTAAATAGGCTCAATAAATAGGCTTATTAAATAGGCTCATTAAATACTTATTAAATAGGCTTATTACATAGACTAATTAAATAGACTTATTAAATAGGCTTATTAAATAGACTTTATTAAATAGGCTTATTAATAAGGCTTATTAAATAGAATTAATAAATAGGCTCATTAAATACTTATTAAATAGGTTTATTAAATAGGCGTATTAAATAGGCTTATTAAATAGGCGTATTAAATAGGCTTATTAAATAGGCTTATTAAATGGACTTATTAAATAGCCTCATTAAATAGGCTTATTTTAGCAACTTAGGCTTATTAAATAGGTTTATTTCAGCAGCTTAGACTTATTAAATAGCCTTATTAAATAGGCTTATTTTAGCAACTTAGGCTTATTAAATATGCTTATTTCAGCAACTTAGGCGTATTAAATAACATTATTAAATAGGTTTATTTCTGCAACTTAGACTTATTAAATAGCCTTATTAAATAGGCTTATTTCAGCAACTTAGGCTTATTAAATAGGCTTATTTCAGCAACTTATGCTTATTAAATAGCCTTATTAAACAGGTTTATTTCAGCAATTTAGGCTTATTAAATAGCATTTTTAAATAGGTTTATTTCAGCAACTTAGACTTTTTAAATAGACCTTTTTATATAGGCTTAGTTCAGCAATGTAGGCTTATTAAATAGGCTTATTTCAGCAACTTATGCTTATTAAATAGCCTTATTAATCAGGTTTATTTCAGCAACTTAGGCGTATTAAATAGCATTTTTAAATAGGTTTATTTCAGCAACTTAGACTTATTAAATAGACCTTTTTAAATAGGCTTATTTCAGCAGCTTAGGCTCATTAAATAGCCTCATTAAATAGGCTTATTTTAGCAACTTAGACTTATTAAATCGACTTATTAAATAGACATTTCAGCAACTTAGGCTCATTTAATAGGCTAATGAAATATGCTTATTTCTGCAACTTAGACTTATTAGATAGGCCTATTAAATAGGCTTATTTCAGCAACTTAGGCTTATTAAATAGGCTTATTTCAGCAACTTAGGCTTATTAAATAGCCTTATTTCAGCAACTTAGACTTATTAAATAGGCTTATTCAGGAACTTAGGCTTATTAAATAGACTTCTTAAATAGGCTTATTTCAGCAACTTAGGCTTATTAAATAGGCTTATTTCAGCAACTTAGACTTATTAAAAAGGCTTATTTCAGCAACGTAGACTTATTAAATAGGCTTATTCAGCAACTTATGCTTATTAAATAGGCTTATTTCAGCAACTTAGACTTATTAAATAGGCCTATTAAATAGGCTTATTAAATAGACTGATTAAATAGGCTCATTAAATACTTATTAAATAGGCTTATTAAATAGGCTTATTAAATAGACTTATTAAATAGGCTCAATAAATAGGCTTATTAAATAGGCTTATTAAATAGGCTTATTAAATAGGTTCAATAAATAGGCTTATTAAATAGGCTTATTAAATATGCTTATTAAATAGGCTTATTAAATAGACTTATTAAATAACCTCATTAAATAGGCTTATTTTAACAACTTAGGCTTTTTAAATAGGTTTATTTCTGCAACTTAGACTAATTAAATAGCCTTATTAAATAGGTTTATTTCAGCAACTTAGGCTTATTAAATAGCCTTATTAAATAGGATTATTTTAGCAACTTAGACTTATTAAATCGACTTATTAAATAGACATTTCAGCAACTTAGGCTCATTAAATAGGCTTATGAAATATGCTTATTTCTTCAACTTAGACTTATTAGATAGGCCTATTAAATAGGCTTATTTTAGCAACTAAGGCTTATTAAATATGCTTATTTCAGCAACTTAGGCGTATTAAATAGCATTATTAAATAGGCTTATTTCTGCAACATAGACTTATTAAATAGACTTATTTAATAGGCTTATTAAATAGGCTTATTAAATAGGCTTATTAAATAGGCTTATTAAATAGACTTATTAAATAGCCTCATTAAATAGGCTTATTTTAGCAACTTAGGCTTATTAAATAGGCTTATTTCAGCAACTTAGACTTATTAAATAGCCTTATTTCAGCAACTTAGGCTTATTAAATAGGCTCATTTCAGCAACTTAAGCTTATTAAATAGCCTTATTTCAGCAACTTAGACTTATTAAATAGGCTTATTTCAGCAACTTACGCTGATTAAATAGGCTCATTTCAGCAACTTAGGCTTATTAAATAGGCTCATTAAATAGGCTTATTTCAGCAACTTAGGCTTATTAAATAGGCTTATTCAGCAACTTAGGCTGATTAAATAGGCTCATTTCAGCAACTTAGGCTTATTAAATAGGCTCATTAAATAGGCTTATTTCAGCAACTTAGGCTTATTAAATAGGCTTATTCAGCAACTTAGGCTTATTAAATAGGCTCATTAAATACTTATTAAATAGGCTCATTAAACAGGCTTATTAAATAGACTTATTAAATAGGCTCAATAAATAGGCTTATTAAATAGGCTCATTAAATATGCTCAATAAATAGGCTCATTAAATAGGCTCAATAAATAGGCTTATTAAATAGGCGCATTAAATACTTATTAAATAGGCTTATTAATTAGACTTATTAAATAGACTTATTAAATAGGCTTATTAAATAGACTTATTAAATAGGCTAATTAAAAAGGCTTATTAAATAGACTTATTAAATAGGCTCATTAAATACTTATTAAATAGGCTTATTAATTAGACTTATTAAATAGACTTATTAAATAGGCTTATTAAATAGACTTATTAAATAGGCTTAATAAATAGGCTTATTAAATAGGCTTATTAAATAGGCTTATTAAATAGGCTTATTAAATAGGCTCAATAAATAGGCTTATTAAATAGGCTCAATAAATAGGCTTATTAAATAGGCTCATTAAATACTTATTAAATAGGCTTATTAAATAGACTAATTAAATAGACTTATTAAATAGGCTTATTAAATAGACTTTATTAAATAGGCTTATTAATAAGGCTTATTAAATAGAATTAATAAATAGGCTCATTAAATACTTATTAAATAGGTTTATTAAATAGGCGTATTAAATAGGCTTATTAAATAGGCGTATTAAATAGGCTTATTAAATAGGCTTATTAAATGGACTTATTAAATAGCCTCATTAAATAGGCTTATTTTAGCAACTTAGGCTTATTAAATAGGTTTATTTCAGCAGCTTAGACTTATTAAATAGCCTTATTAAATAGGCTTATTTTAGCAACTTAGGCTTATTAAATATGCTTATTTCAGCAACTTAGGCGTATTAAATAACATTATTAAATAGGTTTATTTCTGCAACTTAGACTTATTAAATAGCCTTATTAAATAGGCTTATTTCAGCAACTTAGGCTTATTAAATAGGCTTATTTCAGCAACTTATGCTTATTAAATAGCCTTATTAAACAGGTTTATTTCAGCAATTTAGGCTTATTAAATAGCATTTTTAAATAGGTTTATTTCAGCAACTTAGACTTTTAAAATAGACCTTTTTATATAGGCTTAGTTCAGCAACGTAGGCTTATTAAATAGGCTTATTTCAGCAACTTATGCTTATTAAATAGCCTTATTAATCAGGTTTATTTCAGCAACTTAGGCATATTAAATAACATTTTTAAATAGGTTTATTTCAGCAACTTAGACTTATTAAATAGACCTTTTTAAATAGGCTTATTTCAGCAACTTAGGCTCATTAAATAGCCTCATTAAATAGGCTTATTTTAGCAACTTAGACTTATTAAATCGACTTATTAAATAGACATTTCAGCAACTTAGGCTCATTTAATAGGCTAATGAAATATGCTTATTTCTGCAACTTAGACTTATTAGATAGGCCTATTAAATAGGCTTATTTCAGCAACTTAGGCTTATTAAATAGGCTTATTTCAGCAACTTAGGCTTATTAAATAGCCTTATTTCAGCAACTTAGACTTATTAAATAGGCTTATTCAGGAACTTAGGCTTATTAAATAGACTTCTTAAATAGGCTTATTTCAGCAACTTAGGCTTATTAAATAGGCTTATTTCAGCAACTTAGACTTATTAAAAAGGCTTATTTCAGCAACGTAGACTTATTAAATAGGCTTATTCAGCAACTTATGCTTATTAAATAGGCTTATTTCAGCAACTTAGACTTATTAAATAGGCCTATTAAATAGGCTTATTAAATAGACTGATTAAATAGGCTCATTAAATACTTATTAAATAGGCTTATTAAATAGGCTTATTAAATAGACTTATTAAATAGGCTCAATAAATAGGCTTATTAAATAGGCTTATTAAATAGGCTTATTAAATAGGTTCAATAAATAGGCTTATTAAATAGGCTTATTAAATATGCTTATTAAATAGGCTTATTAAATAGACTTATTAAATAACCTCATTAAATAGGCTTATTTTAACAACTTAGGCTTTTTAAATAGGTTTATTTCTGCAACTTAGACTAATTAAATAGCCTTATTAAATAGGTTTATTTCAGCAACTTAGGCTTATTAAATAGGCTTATTTCAGCAACTTATGCTTATTAAATAGCCTTATTAACAGGTTTATTTCAGCAACTTAGGCTTATTAAATAGCATTTTAAAATAGGTTTATTTCAGCAACTTAGACTTATTAAATATACCTTTTAAATAGGCTTAGTTCAGAAACTTCGTCTTATTAAATAGGCTTATTTCAGCAACTTAGGCTCATTAAATAGCATTTTTAAATAGGTTTATTTCAGCAACTTAGACTTATTAAATAGACGTTTTTATATAGGCTTAGTTCACCAATGTAGGCTTATTAAATAGGCTTATTTCAGCAACTTATGCTTATTAAATAGCCTTATTAATCAGGTTTATTTCAGCAACTTAGGCGTATTAAATAGCATTTTTAAATAGGTTTATTTCAGCAACTTAGACTTATTAAATAGACCTTTTTAAATAGGCTTAGTTCAGAAACTTAGGCTTATTAAATAGGCTTATTTCAGCAACTTAGGCTCATTAAATAGGCTTATTTCAGCAACTTAGGCTTATTAAATAGGCTCATTAAATAGGCTTATTTCAGCAACTTAGGCTTATTAAATAGGCTTATTCAGCAACTTAGGCTTATTAAATAGGCTCATTAAATACTTATTAAATAGGCTCATTAAACAGGCTTATTAAATAGACTTATTAAATAGGCTCAATAAATAGGCTTATTAAATAGGCTCATTAAATATGCTCAATAAATAGGCTCATTAAATAGGCTCAATAAATAGGCTTATTAAATAGGCGCATTAAATACTTATTAAATAGGCTTATTAATTAGACTTATTAAATAGACTTATTAAATAGGCTTATTAAATAGACTTATTAAATAGGCTAATTAAAAAGGCTTATTAAATAGACTTATTAAATAGGCTCATTAAATACTTATTAAATAGGCTTATTAATTAGACTTATTAAATAGACTTATTAAATAGGCTTATTAAATAGACTTATTAAATAGGCTTAATAAATAGGCTTATTAAATAGGCTTATTAAATAGGCTTATTAAATAGGCTTATTAAATAGGCTCAATAAATAGGCTTACTAAATAGGCTCAATAAATAGGCTCATTAAATAGGCTCAATAAATAGGCTTATTAAATAGGCTCAATAAATAGGCTTATTAAATAGGCTCATTAAATACTTATTAAATAGGCTTATTAAATAGACTAATTAAATAGACTTATTAAATAGGCTTATTAAATAGACTTTATTAAATAGGCTTATTAATAAGGCTTATTAAATAGAATTAATAAATAGGCTCATTAAATACTTATTAAATAGGTTTATTAAATAGGCGTATTAAATAGGCTTATTAAATAGGCGTATTAAATAGGCTTATTAAATAGGCTTATTAAATGGACTTATTAAATAGCCTCATTAAATAGGCTTATTTTAGCAACTTAGGCTTATTAAATAGGTTTATTTCAGCAGCTTAGACTTATTAAATAGCCTTATTAAATAGGCTTATTTTAGCAACTTAGGCTTATTAAATATGCTTATTTCAGCAACTTAGGCGTATTAAATAACATTATTAAATAGGTTTATTTCTGCAACTTAGACTTATTAAATAGCCTTATTAAATAGGCTTATTTCAGCAACTTAGGCTTATTAAATAGGCTTATTTCAGCAACTTATGCTTATTAAATAGCCTTATTAAACAGGTTTATTTCAGCAATTTAGGCTTATTAAATAGCATTTTTAAATAGGTTTATTTCAGCAACTTAGACTTATTAAATAGACCTTTTTAAATAGGCTTATTTCAGCAACTTAGGCTCATTAAATAGCCTCATTAAATAGGCTTATTTTAGCAACTTAGACTTATTAAATCGACTTATTAAATAGACATTTCAGCAACTTAGGCTCATTTAATAGGCTAATGAAATATGCTTATTTCTGCAACTTAGACTTATTAGATAGGCCTATTAAATAGGCTTATTTCAGCAACTTAGGCTTATTAAATAGGCTTATTTCAGCAACTTAGGCTTATTAAATAGCCTTATTTCAGCAACTTAGACTTATTAAATAGGCTTATTCAGGAACTTAGGCTTATTAAATAGACTTCTTAAATAGGCTTATTTCAGCAACTTAGGCTTATTAAATAGGCTTATTTCAGCAACTTAGACTTATTAAAAAGGCTTATTTCAGCAACGTAGACTTATTAAATAGGCTTATTCAGCAACTTATGCTTATTAAATAGGCTTATTTCAGCAACTTAGACTTATTAAATAGGCCTATTAAATAGGCTTATTAAATAGACTGATTAAATAGGCTCATTAAATACTTATTAAATAGGCTTATTAAATAGGCTTATTAAATAGACTTATTAAATAGGCTCAATAAATAGGCTTATTAAATAGGCTTATTAAATAGGCTTATTAAATAGGTTCAATAAATAGGCTTATTAAATAGGCTTATTAAATATGCTTATTAAATAGGCTTATTAAATAGACTTATTAAATAACCTCATTAAATAGGCTTATTTTAACAACTTAGGCTTTTTAAATAGGTTTATTTCTGCAACTTAGACTAATTAAATAGCCTTATTAAATAGGTTTATTTCAGCAACTTAGGCTTATTAAATAGGCTTATTTCAGCAACTTATGCTTATTAAATAGCCTTATTAACAGGTTTATTTCAGCAACTTAGGCTTATTAAATAGCATTTTAAAATAGGTTTATTTCAGCAACTTAGACTTATTAAATATACCTTTTAAATAGGCTTAGTTCAGAAACTTCGTCTTATTAAATAGGCTTATTTCAGCAACTTAGGCTCATTAAATAGCATTTTTAAATAGGTTTATTTCAGCAACTTAGACTTATTAAATAGACGTTTTTATATAGGCTTAGTTCACCAATGTAGGCTTATTAAATAGGCTTATTTCAGCAACTTATGCTTATTAAATAGCCTTATTAATCAGGTTTATTTCAGCAACTTAGGCGTATTAAATAGCATTTTTAAATAGGTTTATTTCAGCAACTTAGACTTATTAAATAGACCTTTTTAAATAGGCTTAGTTCAGAAACTTAGGCTTATTAAATAGGCTTATTTCAGCAACTTAGGCTCATTAAATAGGCTTATTTCAGCAACTTAGGTTTATTAAATAGCCTTATTAAATAGGCTTATTTTAGCAACTTAGACTTATTAAATCGACTAGTTAAATAGACATTTCAGCAACTTAGGCTCATTAAATAGGCTTATGAAATATGCTTATTTCTGCAACTTAGACGTATTAGATAAGCCTATTAAATAGGCTTATTTCAGCAACTTAGGCTTACTAAATAGGCTTATTCCAGCAACTTAGACTTATTAAATAGCCTTATTTCATCAACTTACGCTTATTAAATAGGCTTATTTCAGCAACTTAGGCTTATTAAATAGCCTTATTAAATAGGCTTATTTCAGCAACTTGGGCTTATTAAATAGGCTTATTTCAGCAACTTAGGCTTAATAAAAATAGGCTTATTCAGCAACTTAGGCTCATTAAATAGGCTAATTAAATAGACTTATTTCAGCAACTTAGGCTTATTAAATTGGCTTATTCAGCAACTTAGGCTTATTAAATAGGCTCATTAAATAGTTATTAAATAGGCTTATTAAACAGGCTTATTAAATAGACTTATTAAATAGGCTCAATAAATAGGCTTATTAAATAGGCTCATTAAATCGGCGTAATAAATAGGCTTATTAAATAGGTTTATTAAATTGGCTTATTAAATAGGCTTATTAAATAGGCTCAATAAATAGGCATAATAAATAGGCTCATTGAATACTCTTTAAATAGGCTTATTAAATAGACTTATTAAATAGACTTATTAAATAGGCTTATTAAATAGGCTTATTAAATAGGCTTATTAAATAGGCTTATTAAATAGACTTATTAAATAGTCTAATTAAATAGGCTTATTTTAGCAGCTTAGGGTTATTAAATAGGCTTATTTCAGCAACTTAGACTTATTAAATAGCCTTATTTCAGCAACTTAGGCTGATTAAATAGGCTCATTTCAGCAACTTAAGCTTATTAAATATCCTTATTTCAGCAACTTATGCTGATTAAATAGGCTCATTTCAGCAACTTAGACTTATTAAATGGCCTTATTTCAGCAACTTAGACTTATTAAATAGGCTTATTTCAGCAACTTAGGCTTATTAAATATACTTATTTCAGCAACATAGGCTTATTAAATAGGCTTATTTCAGAAACTTAGGCTCATTAAATAGCCTCATTAAATAGGCTTATTTTAGCAACTTAGACTTATTAAATCGACTTATTAAATAGACATTTCAGCAACTTAGGCTCATTTAATAGGCTAATGAAATATGCTTATTTCTGCAACTTAGACTTATTAGATAGGCCTATTAAATAGGCTTATTTCAGCAACTTAGGCTTATTAAATAGGCTTATTTCAGCAACTTAGGCTTATTAAATAGCCTTATTTCAGCAACTTAGACTTATTAAATAGGCTTATTCAGGAACTTAGGCTTATTAAATAGACTTCTTAAATAGGCTTATTTCAGCAACTTAGGCTTATTAAATAGGCTTATTTCAGCAACTTAGGCTTATTAAATAGGCTCAATAAATACTTATTAAATAGGCTCATTAAACAGGCTTATTAAATAGACTTATTAAATGGACTTATTAAATAGCCTCATTAAATAGGCTTATTTTAGCAACTTAGGCTTATTAAATAGGTTTATTTCAGCAGCTTAGACTTATTAAATAGCCTTATTAAATAGGCTTATTTTAGCAACTTAGGCTTATTAAATATGCTTATTTCAGCAACTTAGGCGTATTAAATAACATTATTAAATAGGTTTATTTCTGCAACTTAGACTTATTAAATAGCCTTATTAAATAGGCTTATTTCAGCAACTTAGGCTTATTAAATCGGCTTATTTCAGCAACTTATGCTTATTAAATAGCCTTATTAAACAGGTTTATTTCAGCAATTTAGGCTTATTAAATAGCATTTTTAAATAGGTTTATTTCAGCAACTTAGACTTTTTAAATAGACCTTTTTATATAGGCTTAGTTCAGCAACGTAGGCTTATTAAATAGGCTTATTTCAGCAACTTATGCTTATTAAATAGCCTTATTAATCAGGTTTATTTCAGCAACTTAGGCATATTAAATAACATTTTTAAATAGGTTTATTTCAGCAACTTAGACTTATTAAATAGACCTTTTTAAATAGGCTTATTTCAGCAACTTAGGCTCATTAAATAGCCTCATTAAATAGGCTTATTTTAGCAACTTAGACTTATTAAATCGACTTATTAAATAGACATTTCAGCAACTTAGGCTCATTTAATAGGCTAATGAAATATGCTTATTTCTGCAACTTAGACTTATTAGATAGGCCTATTAAATAGGCTTATTTCAGCAACTTAGGCTTATTAAATAGGCTTATTTCAGCAACTTAGGCTTATTAAATAGCCTTATTTCAGCAACTTAGACTTATTAAATAGGCTTATTCAGGAACTTAGGCTTATTAAATAGACTTCTTAAATAGGCTTATTTCAGCAACTTAGGCTTATTAAATAGGCTTATTTCAGCAACTTAGACTTATTAAAAAGGCTTATTTCAGCAACGTAGACTTATTAAATAGGCTTATTCAGCAACTTATGCTTATTAAATAGGCTTATTTCAGCAACTTAGACTTATTAAATAGGCCTATTAAATAGGCTTATTAAATAGACTGATTAAATAGGCTCATTAAATACTTATTAAATAGGCTTATTAAATAGGCTTATTAAATAGACTTATTAAATAGGCTCAATAAATAGGCTTATTAAATAGGCTTATTAAATAGGCTTATTAAATAGGTTCAATAAATAGGCTTATTAAATAGGCTTATTAAATATGCTTATTAAATAGGCTTATTAAATAGACTTATTAAATAACCTCATTAAATAGGCTTATTTTAACAACTTAGGCTTTTTAAATAGGTTTATTTCTGCAACTTAGACTAATTAAATAGCCTTATTAAATAGGTTTATTTCAGCAACTTAGGCTTATTAAATAGGCTTATTTCAGCAACTTATGCTTATTAAATAGCCTTATTAACAGGTTTATTTCAGCAACTTAGGCTTATTAAATAGCATTTTAAAATAGGTTTATTTCAGCAACTTAGACTTATTAAATATACCTTTTAAATAGGCTTAGTTCAGAAACTTCGTCTTATTAAATAGGCTTATTTCAGCAACTTAGGCTCATTAAATAGCATTTTTAAATAGGTTTATTTCAGCAACTTAGACTTATTAAATAGACGTTTTTATATAGGCTTAGTTCACCAATGTAGGCTTATTAAATAGGCTTATTTCAGCAACTTATGCTTATTAAATAGCCTTATTAATCAGGTTTATTTCAGCAACTTAGGCGTATTAAATAGCATTTTTAAATAGGTTTATTTCAGCAACTTAGACTTATTAAATAGACCTTTTTAAATAGGCTTAGTTCAGAAACTTAGGCTTATTAAATAGGCTTATTTCAGCAACTTAGGCTCATTAAATAGGCTTATTTCAGCAACTTAGGCTTATTAAATAGGCTCATTAAATAGGCTTATTTCAGCAACTTAGGCTTATTAAATAGGCTTATTCAGCAACTTAGGCTTATTAAATAGGCTCATTAAATACTTATTAAATAGGCTCATTAAACAGGCTTATTAAATAGACTTATTAAATAGGCTCAATAAATAGGCTTATTAAATAGGCTCATTAAATATGCTCAATAAATAGGCTCATTAAATAGGCTCAATAAATAGGCTTATTAAATAGGCGCATTAAATACTTATTAAATAGGCTTATTAATTAGACTTATTAAATAGACTTATTAAATAGGCTTATTAAATAGACTTATTAAATAGGCTAATTAAAAAGGCTTATTAAATAGACTTATTAAATAGGCTCATTAAATACTTATTAAATAGGCTTATTAATTAGACTTATTAAATAGACTTATTAAATAGGCTTATTAAATAGACTTATTAAATAGGCTTAATAAATAGGCTTATTAAATAGGCTTATTAAATAGGCTTATTAAATAGGCTTATTAAATAGGCTCAATAAATAGGCTTACTAAATAGGCTCAATAAATAGGCTCATTAAATAGGCTCAATAAATAGGCTTATTAAATAGGCTCAATAAATAGGCTTATTAAATAGGCTCATTAAATACTTATTAAATAGGCTTATTAAATAGACTAATTAAATAGACTTATTAAATAGGCTTATTAAATAGACTTTATTAAATAGGCTTATTAATAAGGCTTATTAAATAGAATTAATAAATAGGCTCATTAAATACTTATTAAATAGGTTTATTAAATAGGCGTATTAAATAGGCTTATTAAATAGGCGTATTAAATAGGCTTATTAAATAGGCTTATTAAATGGACTTATTAAATAGCCTCATTAAATAGGCTTATTTTAGCAACTTAGGCTTATTAAATAGGTTTATTTCAGCAGCTTAGACTTATTAAATAGCCTTATTAAATAGGCTTATTTTAGCAACTTAGGCTTATTAAATATGCTTATTTCAGCAACTTAGGCGTATTAAATAACATTATTAAATAGGTTTATTTCTGCAACTTAGACTTATTAAATAGCCTTATTAAATAGGCTTATTTCAGCAACTTAGGCTTATTAAATAGGCTTATTTCAGCAACTTATGCTTATTAAATAGCCTTATTAAACAGGTTTATTTCAGCAATTTAGGCTTATTAAATAGCATTTTTAAATAGGTTTATTTCAGCAACTTAGACTTTTTAAATAGACCTTTTTATATAGGCTTAGTTCAGCAACGTAGGCTTATTAAATAGGCTTATTTCAGCAACTTATGCTTATTAAATAGCCTTATTAATCAGGTTTATTTCAGCAACTTAGGCATATTAAATAACATTTTTAAATAGGTTTATTTCAGCAACTTAGACTTATTAAATAGACCTTTTTAAATAGGCTTATTTCAGCAACTTAGGCTCATTAAATAGCCTCATTAAATAGGCTTATTTTAGCAACTTAGACTTATTAAATCGACTTATTAAATAGACATTTCAGCAACTTAGGCTCATTTAATAGGCTAATGAAATATGCTTATTTCTGCAACTTAGACTTATTAGATAGGCCTATTAAATAGGCTTATTTCAGCAACTTAGGCTTATTAAATAGGCTTATTTCAGCAACTTAGGCTTATTAAATAGCCTTATTTCAGCAACTTAGACTTATTAAATAGGCTTATTCAGGAACTTAGGCTTATTAAATAGACTTCTTAAATAGGCTTATTTCAGCAACTTAGGCTTATTAAATAGGCTTATTTCAGCAACTTAGACTTATTAAAAAGGCTTATTTCAGCAACGTAGACTTATTAAATAGGCTTATTCAGCAACTTATGCTTATTAAATAGGCTTATTTCAGCAACTTAGACTTATTAAATAGGCCTATTAAATAGGCTTATTAAATAGACTGATTAAATAGGCTCATTAAATACTTATTAAATAGGCTTATTAAATAGGCTTATTAAATAGACTTATTAAATAGGCTCAATAAATAGGCTTATTAAATAGGCTTATTAAATAGGCTTATTAAATAGGTTCAATAAATAGGCTTATTAAATAGGCTTATTAAATATGCTTATTAAATAGGCTTATTAAATAGACTTATTAAATAACCTCATTAAATAGGCTTATTTTAACAACTTAGGCTTTTTAAATAGGTTTATTTTGTGCAACTTAGACTAATTAAATAGCCTTATTAAATAGGTTTATTTCAGCAACTTAGGCTTATTAAATAGGCTTATTTCAGCAACTTATGCTTATTAAATAGCCTTATTAACAGGTTTATTTCAGCAACTTAGGCTTATTAAATAGCATTTTAAAATAGGTTTATTTCAGCAACTTAGACTTATTAAATATACCTTTTAAATAGGCTTAGTTCAGAAACTTCGTCTTATTAAATAGGCTTATTTCAGCAACTTAGGCTCATTAAATAGCATTTTTAAATAGGTTTATTTCAGCAACTTAGACTTATTAAATAGACGTTTTTATATAGGCTTAGTTCACCAATGTAGGCTTATTAAATAGGCTTATTTCAGCAACTTATGCTTATTAAATAGCCTTATTAATCAGGTTTATTTCAGCAACTTAGGCGTATTAAATAGCATTTTTAAATAGGTTTATTTCAGCAACTTAGACTTATTAAATAGACCTTTTTAAATAGGCTTAGTTCAGAAACTTAGGCTTATTAAATAGGCTTATTTCAGCAACTTAGGCTCATTAAATAGGCTTATTTCAGCAACTTAGGTTTATTAAATAGCCTTATTAAATAGGCTTATTTTAGCAACTTAGACTTATTAAATCGACTAGTTAAATAGACATTTCAGCAACTTAGGCTCATTAAATAGGCTTATGAAATATGCTTATTTCTGCAACTTAGACGTATTAGATAGGCCTATTAAATAGGCTTATTTCAGCAACTTAGGCTTACTAAATAGGCTTATTCCAGCAACTTAGACTTATTAAATAGCCTTATTTCATCAACTTACGCTTATTAAATAGGCTTATTTCAGCAACTTAGGCTTATTAAATAGCCTTATTAAATAGGCTTATTTCAGCAACTTGGGCTTATTAAATAGGCTTATTTCAGCAACTTAGGCTTAATAAAAATAGGCTTATTCAGCAACTTAGGCTCATTAAATAGGCTAATTAAATAGACTTATTTCAGCAACTTAGGCTTATTAAATAGGCTTATTCAGCAACTTAGGCTTATTAAATAGGCTCATTAAATATGCTTATTAAATAGGCTCATTAAATCGGCGTAATAAATAGGCTTATTAAATAGGTTTATTAAATTGGCTTATTAAATAGGCTTATTAAATAGGCTCAATAAATAGGCATAATAAATAGGCTCATTGAATACTCTTTAAATAGGCTTATTAAATAGACTTATTAAATAGACGTATTAAATAGGCTTATTAAATAGGCTTATTAAATAGGCTTATTAAATAGGCTTATTAAATAGACTTATTAAATAGTCTAATTAAATAGGCTTATTTTAGCAGCTTAGGGTTATTAAATAGGCTTATTTCAGCAACTTAGACTTATTAAATAGCCTGATTTCAGCAACTTAGGCTGATTAAATAGGCTCATTTCAGCAACTTAAGCTTATTAAATATCCTTATTTCAGCAACTTATGCTGATTAAATAGGCTCATTTCAGCAACTTAGACTTATTAAATGGCCTTATTTCAGCAACTTAGACTTATTAAATAGGCTTATTTCAGCAACTTAGGCTTATTAAATATACTTATTTCAGCAACATAGGCTTATTAAATAGGCTTATTTCAGAAACTTAGGCTCATTAAATAGCCTCATTAAATAGGCTTATTTTAGCAACTTAGACTTATTAAATCGACTTATTAAATAGACATTTCAGCAACTTAGGCTCATTTAATAGGCTAATGAAATATGCTTATTTCTGCAACTTAGACTTATTAGATAGGCCTATTAAATAGGCTTATTTCAGCAACTTAGGCTTATTAAATAGGCTTATTTCAGCAACTTAGGCTTATTAAATAGCCTTATTTCAGCAACTTAGACTTATTAAATAGGCTTATTCAGGAACTTAGGCTTATTAAATAGACTTCTTAAATAGGCTTATTTCAGCAACTTAGGCTTATTAAATAGGCTTATTTCAGCAACTTAGACTTATTAAAAAGGCTTATTTCACCAACGTAGACTTATTAAATAGGCTTATTCAGCAACTTGTGCTTATTAAATAGGCTTATTTCAGCAACTTAGACTTATTAAATAGGCCTATTAAATAGGCTTATTAAATAGACTGATTAAATAGGCTCATTAAATACTTATTAAATAGGCTTATTAAATAGGCTTATTAAATAGACTTATTAAATAGGCTCAATAAATACGCTTATTAAATAGGCTTATTAAATAGGCTTATTAAATAGGTTCAATAAATAGGCTTATTAAATAGGCTTATTAAATATGCTTATTAAATAGGCTTATTAAATAGACTTATTAAATAACCTCATTAAATAGGCTTATTTTAACAACTTAGGCTTTTTAAATAGGTTTATTTCTGCAACTTAGACTAATTAAATAGCCTTATTAAATAGGTTTATTTCAGCAACTTAGGCTTATTAAATAGGCTTATTTTAGCAACTTATGCTTATTAAATAGCCTTATTAACAGGTTTATTTCAGCAACTTAGGCTTATTAAATAGCATTTTAAAATAGGTTTATTTCAGCAACTTAGACTTATTAAATATACCTTTTAAATAGGCTTAGTTCAGAAACTTCGTCTTATTAAATAGGCTTATTTCAGCAACTTAGGCTCATTAAATAGCATTTTTAAATAGGTTTATTTCAGCAACTTAGACTTATTAAATAGACGTTTTTATATAGGCTTAGTTCACCAATGTAGGCTTATTAAATAGGCTTATTTCAGCAACTTATGCTTATTAAATAGCCTTATTAATCAGGTTTATTTCAGCAACTTAGGCGTATTAAATAGCATTTTTAAATAGGTTTATTTCAGCAACTTAGACTTATTAAATAGACCTTTTTAAATAGGCTTAGTTCAGAAACTTAGGCTTATTAAATAGGCTTATTTCAGCAACTTAGGCTCATTAAATAGGCTTATTTCAGCAACTTAGGTTTATTAAATAGCCTTATTAAATAGGCTTATTTTAGCAACTTAGACTTATTAAATCGACTAGTTAAATAGACATTTCAGCAACTTAGGCTCATTAAATAGGCTTATGAAATATGCTTATTTCTGCAACTTAGACGTATTAGATAGGCCTATTAAATAGGCTTATTTCAGCAACTTAGGCTTACTAAATAGGCTTATTCCAGCAACTTAGACTTATTAAATAGCCTTATTTCATCAACTTACGCTTATTAAATAGGCTTATTTCAGCAACTTAGGCTTATTAAATAGCCTTATTAAATAGGCTTATTTCAGCAACTTGGGCTTATTAAATAGGCTTATTTCAGCAACTTAGGCTTAATAAAAATAGGCTTATTCAGCAACTTAGGCTCATTAAATAGGCTAATTAAATAGACTTATTTCAGCAACTTAGGCTTATTAAATAGGCTTATTCAGCAACTTAGGCTTATTAAATAGGCTCATTAAATAGTTATTAAATAGGCTTATTAAACAGGCTTATTAAATAGACTTATTAAATAGGCTCAATAAATAGGCTTATTAAATAGGCTCATTAAATCGGCGTAATAAATAGGCTTATTAAATAGGTTTATTAAATTGGCTTATTAAATAGGCTTATTAAATAGGCTCAATAAATAGGCATAATAAATAGGCTCATTGAATACTCTTTAAATAGGCTTATTAAATAGACTTATTAAATAGACTTATTAAATAGGCTTATTAAATAGGCTTATTAAATAGGCTTATTAAATAGGCTTATTAAATAGACTTATTAAATAGCCTAATTAAATAGGCTTATTTTAGCAGCTTAGGGTTATTAAATAGGCTTATTTCAGCAACTTAGACTTATTAAATAGCCTTATTTCAGCAACTTAGGCTGATTAAATAGGCTCATTTCAGCAACTTAAGCTTATTAAATATCCTTATTTCAGCAACTTATGCTGATTAAATAGGCTCATTTCAGCAACTTAGACTTATTAAATGGCCTTATTTCAGCAACTTAGACTTATTAAATAGGCTTATTTCAGCAACTTAGGCTTATTAAATATACTTATTTCAGCAACATAGGCTTATTAAATAGGCTTATTTCAGCAACTTAGACTTATTAAATAGCCTTATTTCAGCAACTTAGGCTTATTAAATGGGCTTATTTCAGCAACTTAGGCTTATTAAATAGCGTTATTTCAGCAACTTAGGCTTATTAAATAGGCTTATTCAGCAACTTAAGCTTATTAAATAGGCTTATTAAATAGGCTTATTTCAGCAACTCAGGCTTATTAAATAGGCTTATTCAGCAACTTAGGCTTATTAAATAGGCTCATTAAATACTTATTAAATAGGCTTATTAAACAGGCTTATTAAATAGACTTATTAAATAGGCTCAATAAATAGGCTTATTAAATAGGCTCATTAAATATGCTTAATAAATAGGCTCATTAAATAGGCTTATTAAATAGGCTTATTAAATAGACTTATTAAATAGGCTTATTAAATAGGCTTATTAAATAGGCTTAATAAATAGGCTTATTAAATAGGCTCAATAAACTTATTAAATAGACTTATTAAATAGGCATATTAAATAGGCTTATTAAATAGGCTTATTAAATAGGCTTATTAAATAGACTTATTAAATAGCCTCATTAAATAGGCTTATTTTAGCAACTTAGGCTTATTAAATAGGCTTATTTCAGCAACTTAGACTTATTAAATAGCCTTATTTCAGCAACTTAGGCTTATTAAAAAGGCTCATTTCAGCAACTTAGGCTTATTAAATAGCCTTATTTCAGCAACGTTGACTTATTAAATAGGCTTATTCAGCAACTTAGGCTTATTAAATAGCCTTATTAAATAGGCATATTTTAGCAACTTAGGCTTATTAAATAGGCTTATTTCAGCAAATTAGACTTATTAAAAAGCCTTATTTCAGCAACTTGGGCTCATTAAATATGCTTATTTCAGCAACTTAGGCGTATTAAATAGCATTATTAAATACGTTTATTTCTGCAACTTAGACTTATTAAATAGACTTATTAAATAGGCTTATTAAATAGGCTTATAAAATAGGCTTATTAAATAGGCTTATTAAATAGACTTATTAAATAGCCTCATTAAATAGGCTTATTTTAGCAACTTAGGCTTATTAAATAGGCTTATTTCAGCAACTTAGACTTATTAAATAGCCTTATTTCAGCAACTTAGGCTTATTAAATAGGCTTATTTCAGCAACTTATGCTTATTAAATAGCGTTATTTCAGCAACTTAGACTTATTAAATAGGCTTTTTTCAGCAACTTAGGCTTATTAAATAGGCTTATTCTGCAACTTAGGCTTATTAAATAGGCTTATTAAATAGGCTTATTTCAGCAACTCAGGCTTATTAAATAGGCTCATTAAATACTTATTAAATAGGCTTATTAAACAGGCTTATTAAATAGACTTATTAAATAGACTCAATAAATAGGCTTATTAAATAGGCTCATTAAATATGCTTAATAAATAGGCTTATTAAATAGGCGTATTAAATAGGTTTATTAAATAGGCTTATTAAATAGACTTATTAAATAGGCTTATTAAATAGGCTTATTAAATAGGCTTAATAAATAGGCTTATTAAATAGGCTCAATAAACTTATTAAATAGACTTATTAAATAGGCATATTAAATAGGCTTATTAAATAGGCTTATTAAATAGGCTTATTAAATAGACTTATTAAATAGCCTCATTAAATAGGCTTATTTTAGCAACTTAGGCTTATTAAATAGGCTTATTTCAGCAACTTAGACTTATTAAATAGCCTTATTTCAGCAACTTAGGCTTATTAAAAAGGCTCATTTCAGCAACTTAGGCTTATTAAATAGCCTTATTTCAGCAACGTAGACTTATTAAATAGGCTTATTCAGCAACTTAGGCTTATTAAATAGCCTTATTAAATAGGCATATTTTAGCAACTTAGGCTTATTAAATAGGCTTATTTCAGCAAATTAGACTTATTCAAAAGCCTTATTTCAGCAACTTAGGCTTATTAAATATGCTTATTTCAGCAACGTAGGCGTATTAAATAGCATTATTAAATAGGTTTATTTCTGCAACTTAGACTTATTAAATAGACTTATTAAATAGGCTTATTAAATAGGCTTATTAAATAGCTTATTAAATAGGCTTATTAAATAGATTTATTAAATAGCCTCATTAAATAGGCTTATTTTAGCAACTTAGGCTTATTAAATAGGCTTATTTCAGCAACTTAGACTTATTAAATAGCCTTATTTCAGCAACTTAGGCTTATTAAATAGGCTTATTTCAGCAACTCAGGCGTATTAAATAGGCTCATTAAATACTTATTAAATAGGCTTATTAAACAGGCTTATTAAATAGACTTATTAAATAGGCTCAATAAATAGGCTTAATAAATAGGCTCATTAAATATGCTTAATAAATAGGCTTATTAAATAGGCGTATTAAATAGGCTTATTAAATAGGCTTATTAAATAGACTCATTAAATAGGCTTATTAAATAGGCTTATTAAATAGGCTTAATAAATAGGCTTATTAAATAGGCTCAATAAACTTATTAAATAGACTTATTAAATAGGCATATTAAATAGGCTTATTAAATAGGCTTATTAAATAGACTTATAAAATAGACTTATTAATTAGCCACATTAAATAGGCTTATTTTAGCAACTTAGGCTTATTAAATAGGCTTATTTCAGCAACTTAGACTTATTAAATAGCCTTATTTCAGCAACTTAGGCTTATTAAAAAGGCTCATTTCAGCAACTTAGGCTTATTAAATAGCCTTATTTCAGCAACGTAGACTTATTAAATAGGCTTATTCAGCAACTTAGGCTTATTAAATAGCCTTATTAAATAGGCATATTTTAGCAACTTAGGCTTATTAAATAGGCTTATTTCAGCAAATTAGACTTATTTAAAAAGCCTTATTTCAGCAACTTAGGCTTATTAAATATGCTTATTTCAGCAACGTAGGCGTATTAAATAGCATTATTAAATAGGTTTATTTCTGCAACTTAGACTTATTAAATAGACTTATTAAATAGGCTTATTAAATAGGCTCATTAAATAGGCTTATTTCAGCAACTTAGACTTATTAAATAGCCTTATTTCAGCAACTTAGGCTTATTAAATAGGCACATTTCAGCAACTTAAGCTTATTAAATAGCCTTATTTTAGCAACTTAGACTTATTAAATAGGCTTATTTCAGCAACTTACGCTGATTAAATAGGCTCATTTCAGCAACTTAGACTTATTAAATAGCCTTATTTCAGCAACTTAGACTTATTAAATAGGCTTATTTCAGCAACTTTTGCTTATTAAATATACTTATTTCAGCAACTTAGGCTTATTAAATAGGCTTATTTCATCAACTTAGACTTATTAAATAGCCTTATTTCAGCAACTTAGGCTTATTAGATAGGCTTATCTCAGCAACTTAGGCTTATTAAATAGCGTTATTTCAGCAACTTAGACTTATTAAATAGGCTAATTAAATACTTATTAAATAGGCTCATTAAAAAGGCTTATTAAATAGACTTATTAAATAGGCTCAATAAATAGGCGTATTAAATAGGCTCATTAAATATGCTTAATAAATAGGCTCATCAACTAGGCTTATTAAATAGGCTCATTAAATAGGCTTATTAAATAGACTTATTAAATAACCTCATTAAATAGGCTTATTTTAACAACTTAGGCTTTTTAAATAGGTTTATTTCTGCAACTTAGACTAATTAAATAGCCTTATTAAATAGGTTTATTTCAGCAACTTAGGCTTATTAAATAGGCTTATTTCAGCAACTTATGCTTATTAAATAGCCTTATTAACAGGTTTATTTCAGCAACTTAGGCTTATTAAATAGCATTTTAAAATAGGTTTATTTCAGCAACTTAGACTTATTAAATATACCTTTTAAATAGGCTTAGTTCAGAAACTTCGTCTTATTAAATAGGCTTATTTCAGCAACTTAGGCTCATTAAATAGCATTTTTAAATAGGTTTATTTCAGCAACTTAGACTTATTAAATAGACGTTTTTATATAGGCTTAGTTCACCAATGTAGGCTTATTAAATAGGCTTATTTCAGCAACTTATGCTTATTAAATAGCCTTATTAATCAGGTTTATTTCAGCAACTTAGGCGTATTAAATAGCATTTTTAAATAGGTTTATTTCAGCAACTTAGACTTATTAAATAGACCTTTTTAAATAGGCTTAGTTCAGAAACTTAGGCTTATTAAATAGGCTTATTTCAGCAACTTAGGCTCATTAAATAGGCTTATTTCAGCAACTTAGGTTTATTAAATAGCCTTATTAAATAGGCTTATTTTAGCAACTTAGACTTATTAAATCGACTAGTTAAATAGACATTTCAGCAACTTAGGCTCATTAAATAGGCTTATGAAATATGCTTATTTCTGCAACTTAGACGTATTAGATAGGCCTATTAAATAGGCTTATTTCAGCAACTTAGGCTTACTAAATAGGCTTATTCCAGCAACTTAGACTTATTAAATAGCCTTATTTCATCAACTTACGCTTATTAAATAGGCTTATTTCAGCAACTTAGGCTTATTAAATAGCCTTATTAAATAGGCTTATTTCAGCAACTTGGGCTTATTAAATAGGCTTATTTCAGCAACTTAGGCTTAATAAAAATAGGCTTATTCAGCAACTTAGGCTCATTAAATAGGCTAATTAAATAGACTTATTTCAGCAACTTAGGCTTATTAAATAGGCTTATTCAGCAACTTAGGCTTATTAAATAGGCTCATTAAATACTTATTAAATAGGCTTATTAAACAGGCTTATTAAATAGACTTATTAAATAGGCTCAATAAATAGGCTTATTAAATAGGCTCATTAAATCGGCGTAATAAATAGGCTTATTAAATAGGTTTATTAAATTGGCTTATTAAATAGGCTTATTAAATAGGCTCAATAAATAGGGTTAATAAATAGGCTCATTGAATACTCTTTAAATAGGCTTATTAAATAGACTTATTAAATAGACTTATTAAATAGGCTTATTAAATAGGCTTATTAAATAGGCTTATTAAATAGGCTTATTAAATAGACTTATTAAATAGCCTAATTAAATAGGCTTATTTTAGCAGCTTAGTGTTATTAAATAGGCTTATTTCAGCAACTTAGACTTATTAAATAGCCTTATTTCAGCAACTTAGGCTTATTAAAAAGGCTCATTTCAGCAACTTAGGCTTATTAAATAGCCTTATTTCAGCAACGTAGACTTATTAAATAGGCTTATTCATCAACTTAGGCTTATTAAATAGCCTTATTAAATAGGCATATTTTAGCAACTTAGGCTTATTAAATAGGCTTATTTCAGCAAATTAGACTTATTTAAAAAGCCTTATTTCAGCAACTTAGGCTTATTAAATATGCTTATTTCAGCAACGTAGGCGTATTAAATAGCATTATTAAATAGGTTTATTTCTGCAACTTAGACTTATTAAATAGACTTATTAAATAGGCTTATTAAATAGGCTCATTAAATAGGCTTATTAAATAGGCTTATTAAATAGACTTATTAAATAGCCTCATTAAATAGGCTTATTTCAGCAACTTAGACTTATTAAATAGCCTTATTTCAGCAACTTAGGCTTATTAAATAGGCACATTTCAGCAACTTAAGCTTATTAAATAGCCTTATTTTAGCAACTTAGACTTATTAAATAGGCTTATTTCAGCAACTTACGCTGATTAAATAGGCTCATTTCAGCAACTTAGACTTATTAAATAGCCTTATTTCAGCAACTTAGACTTATTAAATAGGCTTATTTCAGCAACTTATGCTTATTAAATATACTTATTTCAGCAACTTAGGCTTATTAAATAGGCTTATTTCATCAACTTAGACTTATTAAATAGCCTTATTTCAGCAACTTAGGCTTATTAGATAAGCTTATCTCAGCAACTTAGGCTTATTAAATAGCGTTATTTCAGCAACTTAGACTTATTAAATAGGCTAATTAAATACTTATTAAATAGGCTCATTAAACCTGCTTATTAAATAGACTTATTAAATAGGCTCAATAAATAGGCGTATTAAATAGGCTCATTAAATATGCTTAATAAATAGGCTTATCAACTAGGCTTATTAAATAGGCTCATTAAATAGGCTTATTAAATAGACTTATTAAATAACCTCATTAAATAGGCTTATTTTAACAACTTAGGCTTTTTAAATAGGTTTATTTCTGCAACTTAGACTAATTAAATAGCCTTATTAAATAGGTTTATTTCAGCAACTTAGGCTTATTAAATAGGCTTATTTCAGCAACTTATGCTTATTAAATAGCCTTATTAACAGGTTTATTTCAGCAACTTAGGCTTATTAAATAGCATTTTAAAATAGGTTTATTTCAGCAACTTAGACTTATTAAATATACCTTTTAAATAGGCTTAGTTCAGAAACTTCGTCTTATTAAATAGGCTTATTTCAGCAACTTAGGCTCATTAAATAGCATTTTTAAATAGGTTTATTTCAGCAACTTAGACTTATTAAATAGACGTTTATATATAGGCTTAGTTCACCAATGTAGGCTTATTAAATAGGCTTATTTCAGCAACTTATGCTTATTAAATAGCCTTATTAATCAGGTTTATTTCAGCAACTTAGGCGTATTAAATAGCATTTTTAAATAGGTTAATTTCAGCAACTTAGACTTATTAAATAGACCTTTTTAAATAGGCTTAGTTCAGAAACTTAGGCTTATTAAATAGGCTTATTTCAGCAACTTAGGCTCATTAAATAGGCTTATTTCAGCAACTTAGGTTTATTAAATAGCCTTATTAAATAGGCTTATTTTAGCAACTTAGACTTATTAAATCGACTAGTTAAATAGACATTTCAGCAACTTAGGCTCATTAAATAGGCTTATGAAATATGCTTATTTCTGCAACTTAGACGTATTAGATAGGCCTATTAAATAGGCTTATTTCAGGAACTTAGGCTTACTAAATAGGCTTATTCCAGCAACTTAGACTTATTAAATAGCCTTATTTCATCAACTTACGCTTATTAAATAGGCTTATTTCAGCAACTTAGGCTTATTAAATAGCCTTATTAAATAGGCTTATTTCAGCAACTTGGGCGTATTAAATAGGCTTATTTCAGCAACTTAGGCTTAATAAAAATAGGCTTATTCAGCAACTTAGGCTCATTAAATAGGCTAATTAAATAGACTTATTTCAGCAACTTAGGCTTATTAAATAGGCTTATTCAGCAACTTAGGCTTATTAAATAGGCTCATTAAATAGTTATTAAATAGGCTTATTAAACAGGCTTATTAAATAGACTTATTAAATAGGCTCAATAAATAGGCTTATTAAATAGGCTCATTAAATCGGCGTAATAAATAGGCTTATTAAATAGGTTTATTAAATTGGCTTATTAAATAGGCTTATTAAATAGGCTCAATAAATAGGCTTAATAAATAGGCTCATTGAATACTCTTTAAATAGGCTTATTAAATAGACTTATTAAATAGACTTATTAAATAGGCTTATTAAATAGGCTTATTAAATAGGCTTATTAAATAGGCTTATTAAATAGACTTATTAAATAGCCTAATTAAATAGCCTTATTTTAGCAGCTTAGGGTTATTAAATAGGCTCATTTCAGCAACTTAAGCTTATTAAATATCCTTATTTCAGCAACTTATGCTGATTAAATAGGCTCATTTCAGCAACTTAGACTTATTAAATAGCCTTATTTCAGCAACTTAGACTTATTAAATAGGCTTATTTCAGCAACTTATGCTTATTAAATATACTTATTTCAGCAACTTAGGCTTATTAAATAGGCTTATTTCATCAACTTAGACTTATTAAATAGCCTTATTTCAGCAACTTAGGCTTATTAGATAAGCTTATCTCAGCAACTTAGGCTTATTAAATAGCGTTATTTCAGCAACTTAGACTTATTAAATAGGCTAATTAAATACTTATTAAATAGGCTCATTAAACCTGCTTATTAAATAGACTTATTAAATAGGCTCAATAAATAGGCGTATTAAATAGGCTCATTAAATATGCTTAATAAATAGGCTTATCAACTAGGCTTATTAAATAGGCTCATTAAATAGGCTTATTAAATAGACTTATTAAATAACCTCATTAAATAGGCTTATTTTAACAACTTAGGCTTTTTAAATAGGTTTATTTCTGCAACTTAGACTAATTAAATAGCCTTATTAAATAGGTTTATTTCAGCAACTTAGGCTTATTAAATAGGCTTATTTCAGCAACTTATGCTTATTAAATAGCCTTATTAACAGGTTTATTTCAGCAACTTAGGCTTATTAAATAGCATTTTAAAATAGGTTTATTTCAGCAACTTAGACTTATTAAATATACCTTTTAAATAGGCTTAGTTCAGAAACTTCGTCTTATTAAATAGGCTTATTTCAGCAACTTAGGCTCATTAAATAGCATTTTTAAATAGGTTTATTTCAGCAACTTAGACTTATTAAATAGACGTTTATATATAGGCTTAGTTCACCAATGTAGGCTTATTAAATAGGCTTATTTCAGCAACTTATGCTTATTAAATAGCCTTATTAATCAGGTTTATTTCAGCAACTTAGGCGTATTAAATAGCATTTTTAAATAGGTTAATTTCAGCAACTTAGACTTATTAAATAGACCTTTTTAAATAGGCTTAGTTCAGAAACTTAGGCTTATTAAATAGGCTTATTTCAGCAACTTAGGCTCATTAAATAGGCTTATTTCAGCAACTTAGGTTTATTAAATAGCCTTATTAAATAGGCTTATTTTAGCAACATAGACTTATTAAATCGACTAGTTAAATAGACATTTCAGCAACTTAGGCTCATTAAATAGGCTTATGAAATATGCTTATTTCTGCAACTTAGACGTATTAGATAGGCCTATTAAATAGGCTTATTTCAGGAACTTAGGCTTACTAAATAGGCTTATTCCAGCAACTTAGACTTATTAAATAGCCTTATTTCATCAACTTACGCTTATTAAATAGGCTTATTTCAGCAACTTAGGCTTATTAAATAGCCTTATTAAATAGGCTTATTTCAGCAACTTGGGCGTATTAAATAGGCTTATTTCAGCAACTTAGGCTTAATAAAAATAGGCTTATTCAGCAACTTAGGCTCATTAAATAGGCTAATTAAATAGACTTATTTCAGCAACTTAGGCTTATTAAATAGGCTTATTCAGCAACTTAGGCTTATTAAATAGGCTCATTAAATAGTTATTAAATAGGCTTATTAAACAGGCTTATTAAATAGACTTATTAAATAGGCTCAATAAATAGGCTTATTAAATAGGCTCATTAAATCGGCGTAATAAATAGGCTTATTAAATAGGTTTATTAAATTGGCTTATTAAATAGGCTTATTAAATAGGCTCAATAAATAGGCTTAATAAATAGGCTCATTGAATACTCTTTAAATAGGCTTATTAAATAGACTTATTAAATAGACTTATTAAATAGGCTTATTAAATAGGCTTATTAAATCGGCTTATTAAATAGGCTTATTAAATAGACTTATTAAATAGCCTAATTAAATAGCCTTATTTTAGCAGCTTAGGGTTATTAAATAGGCTCATTTCAGCAACTTAAGCTTATTAAATATCCTTATTTCAGCAACTTATGCTGATTAAATAGGCTCATTTCAGCAACTTAGACTTATTAAATGGCCTTATTTCAGCAACTTAGACTTATTAAATAGGCTTATTTCAGCAACTTAGGCTTATTAAATATACTTATTTCAGCAACATAGGCTTATTAAATAGGCTTATTTCAGCAACTTAGACTTATTAAATAGCCTTATTTCAGCAACTTAGGCTTATTAAATGGGCTTATTTCAGCAACTTAGGCTTATTAAATAGCGTTATTTCAGCAACTTAGGCTTATTAAATAGGCTTATTCAGCAACTTAGGCTTATTAAATAGGCTTATTAAATAGGCTTATTTCAGCAACTCAGGCTTATTAAATAGGCTTATTCAGCAACTTAGGCTTATTAAATAGGCTCATTAAATACTTATTAAATAGGCTTATTAAACAGGCTTATTAAATAGACTTATTAAATAGGCTCAATAAATAGGCTTATTAAATAGGCTCATTAAATATGCTTAATAAATAGGCTTATTAAATAGGCTTATTAAATAGGCTTATTAAATAGACTTATTAAATAGGCTTATTAAATAGGCTTATTAAATAGGCTTAATAAATAGGCTTATTAAATAGGCTCAATAAACTTATTAAATAGACTTATTAAATAGGCATATTAAATAGGCTTATTAAATAGGCTTATTAAATAGGCTTATTAAATAGGCTTATTAAATAGACTTATTAAATAGCCTAATTAAATAGCCTTATTTTAGCAGCTTAGGGTTATTAAATAGGCTCATTTCAGCAACTTAAGCTTATTAAATATCCTTATTTCAGCAACTTATGCTGATTAAATAGGCTCATTTCAGCAACTTAGACTTATTAAATGGCCTTATTTCAGCAACTTAGACTTATTAAATAGGCTTATTTCAGCAACTTAGGCTTATTAAATATACTTATTTCAGCAACATAGGCTTATTAAATAGGCTTATTTCAGCAACTTAGACTTATTAAATAGCCTTATTTCAGCAACTTAGGCTTATTAAATGGGCTTATTTCAGCAACTTAGGCTTATTAAATAGCGTTATTTCAGCAACTTAGGCTTATTAAATAGGCTTATTCAGCAACTTAGGCTTATTAAATAGGCTTATTAAATAGGCTTATTTCAGCAACTCAGGCTTATTAAATAGGCTTATTCAGCAACTTAGGCTTATTAAATAGGCTCATTAAATACTTATTAAATAGGCTTATTAAACAGGCTTATTAAATAGACTTATTAAATAGGCTCAATAAATAGGCTTATTAAATAGGCTCATTAAATATGCTTAATAAATAGGCTTATTAAATAGGCTTATTAAATAGGCTTATTAAATAGACTTATTAAATAGGCTTATTAAATAGGCTTATTAAATAGGCTTAATAAATAGGCTTATTAAATAGGCTCAATAAACTTATTAAATAGACTTATTAAATAGGCATATTAAATAGGCTTATTAAATAGGCTTATTAAATAGGCTTATTAAATAGACTTATTAAATAGCCTCATTAAATAGGCTTATTTTAGCAACTTAGGCTTATTAAATAGGCTTATTTCAGCAACTTAGACTTATTAAATAGCCTTATTTCAGCAACTTAGGCTTATTAAAAAGGCTCATTTCAGCAACTTAGGCTTATTAAATAGCCTTATTTCAGCAACGTTGACTTATTAAATAGGCTTATTCAGCAACTTAGGCTTATTAAATAGCCTTATTAAATAGGCATATTTTAGCAACTTAGGCTTATTAAATAGGCTTATTTCAGCAAATTAGACTTATTAAAAAGCCTTATTTCAGCAACTTGGGCGTATTAAATATGCTTATTTCAGCAACTTAGGCGTATTAAATAGCATTATTAAATACGTTTATTTCTGCAACTTAGACTTATTAAATAGACTTATTAAATAGGCTTATTAAATAGGCTTATAAAATAGGCTTATTAAATAGGCTTATTAAATAGACTTATTAAATAGCCTCATTAAATAGGCTTATTTTAGCAACTTAGGCTTATTAAATAGGCTTATTTCAGCAACTTAGACTTATTAAATAGCCTTATTTCAGCAACTTAGGCTTATTAAATAGGCTTATTTCAGCAACTTAGGCTTATTAAATAGTGTTATTTCAGCAACTTAGACTTATTAAATAGGCTTTTTTCAGCAACTTAGGCTTATTAAATAGGCTTATTCTGCACCTTAGGCTTATTAAATAGGCTTATTAAATAGGCTTATTTCAGCAACTCAGGCTTATTAAATAGGCTCATTAAATACTTATTAAATAGGCTTATTAAACAGGCTTATTAAATAGACTTATTAAATAGACTCAATAAATAGGCTTATTAAATAGGCTCATTAAATATGCTTAATAAATAGGCTTATTAAATAGGCGTATTAAATAGGCTTATTAAATAGGCTTATTAAATAGACTTATTAAATAGGCTTATTAAATAGGCTTATTAAATAGGCTTAATAAATAGGCTTATTAAATAGGCTCAATAAACTTATTAAATAGACTTATTAAATAGGCATATTAAATAGGCTTATTAAATAGGCTTATTAAATAGGCTTATTAAATAGACTTATTAAATAGCCTCATTAAATAGGCTTATTTTAGCAACTTAGGCTTATTAAATAGGCTTATTTCAGCAACTTAGACTTATTAAATAGCCTTATTTCAGCAACTTAGGCTTATTAAAAAGGCTCATTTCAGCAACTTAGGCTTATTAAATAGCCTTATTTCAGCAACGTAGACTTATTAAATAGGCTTATTCAGCAACTTAGGCTTAATAAAAATAGGCTTATTCAGCAACTTAGGCTCATTAAATAGGCTAATTAAATAGACTTATTTCAGCAACTTAGGCTTATTAAATAGGCTTATTCAGCAACTTAGGCTTATTAAATAGGCTCATTAAATAGTTATTAAATAGGCTTATTAAACAGGCTTATTAAATAGACTTATTAAATAGGCTCAATAAATAGGCTTATTAAATAGGCTCATTAAATCGGCGTAATAAATAGGCTTATTAAATAGGTTTATTAAATTGGCTTATTAAATAGGCTTATTAAATAGGCTCAATAAATAGGCTTAATAAATAGGCTCATTGAATACTCTTTAAATAGGCTTATTAAATAGACTTATTAAATAGACTTATTAAATAGGCTTATTAAATAGGCTTATTAAATAGGCTTATTAAATAGGCTTATTAAATAGACTTATTAAATAGCCTAATTAAATAGCCTTATTTTAGCAGCTTAGGGTTATTAAATAGGCTCATTTCAGCAACTTAAGCTTATTAAATATCCTTATTTCAGCAACTTATGCTGATTAAATAGGCTCATTTCAGCAACTTAGACTTATTAAATGGCCATATTTCAGCAACTTAGACTTATTAAATAGGCTTATTTCAGCAACTTAGGCTTATTAAATATACTTATTTCAGCAACATAGGCTTATTAAATAGGCTTATTTCAGCAACTTAGACTTATTAAATAGCCTTATTTCAGCAACTTAGGCTTATTAAATGGGCTTATTTCAGCAACTTAGGCTTATTAAATAGCGTTATTTCAGCAACTTAGGCTTATTAAATAGGCTTATTCAGCAACTTAGGCTTATTAAATAGGCTTATTAAATAGGCTTATTTCAGCAACTCAGGCTTATTAAATAGGCTTATTCAGCAACTTAGGCTTATTAAATAGGCTCATTAAATACTTATTAAATAGGCTTATTAAACAGGCTTATTAAATAGACTTATTAAATAGGCTCAATAAATAGGCTTATTAAATAGGCTCATTAAATATGCTTAATAAATAGGCTTATTAAATAGGCTTATTAAATAGGCTTATTAAATAGACTTATTAAATAGGCTTATTAAATAGGCTTATTAAATAGGCTTAATAAATAGGCTTATTAAATAGGCTCAAAAAACTTATTAAATAGACTTATTAAATAGGCATATTAAATAGGCTTATTAAATAGGCTTATTAAATAGGCTTATTAAATAGACTTATTAAATAGCCTCATTAAATAGGCTTATTTTAGCAACTTAGGCTTATTAAATAGGCTTATTTCAGCAACTTAGACTTATTAAATAGCCTTATTTCAGCAACTTAGGCTTATTAAAAAGGCTCATTTCAGCAACTTAGGCTTATTAAATAGCCTTATTTCAGCAACGTTGACTTATTAAATAGGCTTATTCAGCAACTTAGGCTTATTAAATAGCCTTATTAAATAGGCATATTTTAGCAACTTAGGCTTATTAAATAGGCTTATTTCAGCAAATTAGACTTATTAAAAAGCCTTATTTCAGCAACTTGGGCTTATTAAATATGCTTATTTCAGCAACTTAGGCGTATTAAATAGCATTATTAAATACGTTTATTTCTGCAACTTAGACTTATTAAATAGACTTATTAAATAGGCTTATTAAATAGGCTTATAAAATAGGCTTATTAAATAGGCTTATTAAATAGACTTATTAAATAGCCTCATTAAATAGGCTTATTTTAGCAACTTAGGCTTATTAAATAGGCTTATTTCAGCAACTTAGACTTATTAAATAGCCTTATTTCAGCAACTTAGGCTTATTAAATGGGTTTATTTCAGCAACTTAGGCTTATTAAATAGCGTTATTTCAGCAACTTAGACTTATTAAATAGGCTTTTTTCAGCAACTTAGGCTTATTAAATAGGCTTATTCTGCAACTTAGGCTTATTAAATAGGCTTATTAAATAGGCTTATTTCAGCAACTCAGGCTTATTAAATAGGCTCATTAAATACTTATTAAATAGGCTTATTAAACAGGCTTATTAAATAGACTTATTAAATAGACTCAATAAATAGGCTTATTAAATAGGCTCATTAAATATGCTTAATAAATAGGCTTATTAAATAGGCATATTAAATAGGCTTATTAAATAGGCTTATTAAATAGACTTATTAAATAGGCTTATTAAATAGGCTTATTAAATAGGCTTAATAAATAGGCTTATTAAATAGGCTCAATAAACTTATTAAATAGACTTATTAAATAGGCATATTAAATAGGCTTATTAAATAGGCTTATTAAATAGGCTTATTAAATAGACTTATTAAATAGCCTCATTAAATAGGCTTATTTTAGCAACTTAGGCTTATTAAATAGGCTTATTTCAGCAACTTAGACTTATTAAATAGCCTTATTTCAGCAACTTAGGCTTATTAAAAAGGCTCATTTCAGCAACTTAGGCTTATTAAATAGCCTTATTTCAGCAACGTAGACTTATTAAATAGGCTTATTCAGCAACTTAGGCTTAATAAAAATAGGCTTATTCAGCAACTTAGGCTCATTAAATAGGCTAATTAAATAGACTTATTTCAGCAACTTAGGCTTATTAAATAGGCTTATTCAGCAACTTAGGCTTATTAAATAGGCTCATTAAATAGTTATTAAATAGGCTTATTAAACAGGCTTATTAAATAGACTTATTAAATAGGCTCAATAAATAGGCTTATTAAATAGGCTCATTAAATCGGCGTAATAAATAGGCTTATTAAATAGGTTTATTAAATTGGCTTATTAAATAGGCTTATTAAATAGGCTCAATAAATAGGCTTAATAAATAGGCTCATTGAATACTCTTTAAATAGGCTTATTAAATAGACTTATTAAATAGACTTATTAAATAGGCTTATTAAATAGGCTTATTAAATAGGCTTATTAAATAGGCTTATTAAATAGACTTATTAAATAGCCTAATTAAATAGGCTTATTTTAGCAGCTTAGGGTTATTAAATAGGCTTATTTCAGCAACTTAGACTTATTAAATAGCCTTATTTCAGCAACTTAGGCTGATTAAATAGGCTCATTTCAGCAACTTAAGCTTATTAAATATCCTTATTTCAGCAACTTATGCTGATTAAATAGGCTCATTTCAGCAACTTAGACTTATTAAATGGCCTTATTTCAGCAACTTAGACTTATTAAATAGGCTTATTTCAGCAACTTAGGCTTATTAAATATACTTATTTCAGCAACATAGGCTTATTAAATAGGCTTATTTCAGCAACTTAGACTTATTAAATAGCCTTATTTCAGCAACTGAGGCTTATTAAATGGGCTTATTTCAGCAACTTAGGCTTATTAAATAGCGGTATTTCAGCAACTTAGGCTTATTAAATAGGCTTATTCAGCAACTTAGGCTTATTAAATAGGCTTATTAAATAGGCTTATTTCAGCAACTCAGGCTTATTAAATAGGCTTATTCAGCAACTTAGGCTTATTAAATAGGCTCATTAAATACTTATTAAATAGGCTTATTAAACAGGCTTATTAAATAGACTTATTAAATAGGCTCAATAAATAGGCTTATTAAATAGGCTCATTAAATATGCTTAATAAATAGGCTTATTAAATAGGCTTATTAAATAGGCTTATTAAATAGACTTATTAAATAGGCTTATTAAATAGGCTTATTAAATAGGCTTAATAAATAGGCTTATTAAATAGGCTCAATAAACTTATTAAATAGACTTATTAAATAGGCATATTAAATAGGCTTATTAAATAGGCTTATTAAATAGGCTTATTAAATAGACTTATTAAATAGCCTCATTAAATAGGCTTATTTTAGCAACTTAGGCTTATTAAATAGGCTTATTTCAGCAACTTAGACTTATTAAATAGCCTTATTTCAGCAACTTAGGCTTATTAAAAAGGCTCATTTCAGCAACTTAGGCTTATTAAATAGCCTTATTTCAGCAACGTTGACTTATTAAATAGGCTTATTCAGCAACTTAGGCTTATTAAATAGCCTTATTAAATAGGCATATTTTAGCAACTTAGGCTTATTAAATAGGCTTATTTCAGCAAATTAGACTTATTAAAAAGCCTTATTTCAGCAACTTGGGCTTATTAAATATGCTTATTTCAGCAACTTAGGCGTATTAAATAGCATTATTAAATACGTTTATTTCTGCAACTTAGACTTATTAAATAGACTTATTAAATAGGCTTATTAAATAGGCTTATAAAATAGGCTTATTAAATAGGCTTATTAAATAGACTTATTAAATAGCCTCATTAAATAGGCTTATTTTAGCAACTTAGGCTTATTAAATAGGCTTATTTCAGCAACTTAGACTTATTAAATAGCCTTATTTCAGCAACTTAGGCTTATTAAATAGGCTTATTTCAGCAACTTAGGCTTATTAAATAGCGTTATTTCAGCAACTTAGACTTATTAAATAGGCTTTTTTCAGCAACTTAGGCTTATTAAATAGGCTTATTCTGCAACTTAGGCTTATTAAATAGGCTTATTAAATAGGCTTATTTCAGCAACTCAGGCTTATTAAATAGGCTCATTAAATACTTATTAAATAGGCTTATTAAACAGGCTTATTAAATAGACTTATTAAATAGACTCAATAAATAGGCTTATTAAATAGGCTCATTAAATATGCTTAATAAATAGGCTTATTAAATAGGCGTATTAAATAGGCTTATTAAATAGGCTTATTAAATAGACTTATTAAATAGGCTTATTAAATAGGCTTATTAAATAGGCTTAATAAATAGGCTTATTAAATAGGCTCAATAAACTTATTAAATAGACTTATTAAATAGGCATATTAAATAGGCTTATTAAATAGGCTTATTAAATAGGCTTATTAAATAGACTTATTAAATAGCCTCATTAAATAGGCTTATTTTAGCAACTTAGGCTTATTAAATAGGCTTATTTCAGCAACTTAGACTTATTAAATAGCCTTATTTCAGCAACTTAGGCTTATTAAAAAGGCTCATTTCAGCAACTTAGGCTTATTAAATAGCCTTATTTCAGCAACGTAGACTTATTAAATAGGCTTATTCAGCAACTTAGGCTTAATAAAAATAGGCTTATTCAGCAACTTAGGCTCATTAAATAGGCTAATTAAATAGACTTATTTCAGCAACTTAGGCTTATTAAATAGGCTTATTCAGCAACTTAGGCTTATTAAATAGGCTCATTAAATAGTTATTAAATAGGCTTATTAAACAGGCTTATTAAATAGACTTATTAAATAGGCTCAATAAATAGGCTTATTAAATAGGCTCATTAAATCCGCGTAATAAATAGGCTTATTAAATAGGTTTATTAAATTGGCTTATTAAATAGGCTTATTAAATAGGCTCAATAAATAGGCTTAATAAATAGGCTCATTGAATACTCTTTAAATAGGCTTATTAAATAGACTTATTAAATAGACTTATTAAATAGGCTTATTAAATAGGCTTATTAAATAGGCTTATTAAATAGGCTTATTAAATAGACTTATTAAATAGCCTAATTAAATAGGCTTATTTTAGCAGCTTAGGGTTATTAAATAGGCTTATTTCAGCAACTTAGACTTATTAAATAGCCTTATTTCAGCAACTTAGGCTGATTAAATAGGCTCATTTCAGCAACTTAAGCTTATTAAATATCCTTATTTCAGCAACTTATGCTGATTAAATAGGCTCATTTCAGCAACTTAGACTTATTAAATGGCCATATTTCAGCAACTTAGACTTATTAAATAGGCTTATTTCAGCAACTTAGGCTTATTAAATATATTTATTTCAGCAACATAGGCTTATTAAATAGGCTTATTTCAGCAACTTAGACTTATTAAATAGCCTTATTTCAGCAACTTAGGCTTATTAAATGGGCTTATTTCAGCAACTTAGGCTTATTAAATAGCGTTATTTCAGCAACTTAGGCTTATTAAATAGGCTTATTCAGCAACTTAGGCTTATTAAATAGGCTTATTAAATAGGCTTATTTCAGCAACTCAGGCTTATTAAATAGGCTTATTCAGCAACTTAGGCTTATTAAATAGGCTCATTAAATACTTATTAAATAGGCTTATTAAACAGGCTTATTAAATAGACTTATTAAATAGGCTCAATAAATAGGCTTATTAAATAGGCTCATTAAATATGCTTAATAAATAGGCTTATTAAATAGGCTTATTAAATAGGCTTATTAAATAGACTTATTAAATAGGCTTATTAAATAGGCTTATTAAATAGGCTTAATAAATAGGCTTATTAAATAGGCTCAAAAAACTTATTAAATAGACTTATTAAATAGGCATATTAAATAGGCTTATTAAATAGGCTTATTAAATAGGCTTATTAAATAGACTTATTAAATAGCCTCATTAAATAGGCTTATTTTAGCAACTTAGGCTTATTAAATAGGCTTATTTCAGCAACTTAGACTTATTAAATAGCCTTATTTCAGCAACTTAGGCTTATTAAAAAGGCTCATTTCAGCAACTTAGGCTTATTAAATAGCCTTATTTCAGCAACGTTGACTTATTAAATAGGCTTATTCAGCAACTTAGGCTTATTAAATAGCCTTATTAAATAGGCATATTTTAGCAACTTAGGCTTATTAAATAGGCTTATTTCAGCAAATTAGACTTATTAAAAAGCCTTATTTCAGCAACTTGGGCTTATTAAATATGCTTATTTCAGCAACTTAGGCGTATTAAATAGCATTATTAAATACGTTTATTTCTGCAACTTAGACTTATTAAATAGACTTATTAAATAGGCTTATTAAATAGGCTTATAAAATAGGCTTATTAAATAGGCTTATTAAATAGACTTATTAAATAGCCTCATTAAATAGGCTTATTTTAGCAACTTAGGCTTATTAAATAGGCTTATTTCAGCAACTTAGACTTATTAAATAGCCTTATTTCAGCAACTTAGGCTTATTAAATGGGTTTATTTCAGCAACTTAGGCTTATTAAATAGCGTTATTTCAGCAACTTAGACTTATTAAATAGGCTTTTTTCAGCAACTTAGGCTTATTAAATAGGCTTATTCTGCAACTTAGGCTTATTAAATAGGCTTATTAAATAGGCTTATTTCAGCAACTCAGGCTTATTAAATAGGCTCATTAAATACTTATTAAATAGGCTTATTAAACAGGCTTATTAAATAGACTTATTAAATAGACTCAATAAATAGGCTTATTAAATAGGCTCATTAAATATGCTTAATAAATAGGCTTATTAAATAGGCGTATTAAATAGGCTTATTAAATAGGCTTATTAAATAGACTTATTAAATAGGCTTATTAAATAGGCTTATTAAATAGGCTTAATAAATAGGCTTATTAAATAGGCTCAATAAACTTATTAAATAGACTTATTAAATAGGCATATTAAATAGGCTTATTAAATAGGCTTATTAAATAGGCTTATTAAATAGACTTATTAAATAGCCTCATTAAATAGGCTTATTTTAGCAACTTAGGCTTATTAAATAGGCTTATTTCAGCAACTTAGACTTATTAAATAGCCTTATTTCAGCAACTTAGGCTTATTAAAAAGGCTCATTTCAGCAACTTAGGCTTATTAAATAGCCTTATTTCAGCAACGTAGACTTATTAAATAGGCTTATTCAGCAACTTAGGCTTAATAAAAATAGGCTTATTCAGCAACTTAGGCTCATTAAATAGGCTAATTAAATAGACTTATTTCAGCAACTTAGGCTTATTAAATAGGCTTATTCAGCAACTTAGGCTTATTAAATAGGCTCATTAAATAGTTATTAAATAGGCTTATTAAACAGGCTTATTAAATAGACTTATTAAATAGGCTCAATAAATAGGCTTATTAAATAGGCTCATTAAATCGGCGTAATAAATAGGCTTATTAAATAGGTTTATTAAATTGGCTTATTAAATAGGCTTATTAAATAGGCTCAATAAATAGGCTTAATAAATAGGCTCATTGAATACTCTTTAAATAGGCTTATTAAATAGACTTATTAAATAGACTTATTAAATAGGCTTATTAAATAGGCTTATTAAATAGGCTTATTAAATAGGCTTATTAAATAGACTTATTAAATAGCCTAATTAAATAGGCTTATTTTAGCAGCTTAGGGTTATTAAATAGGCTTATTTCAGCAACTTAGACTTATTAAATAGCCTTATTTCAGCAACTTAGGCTGATTAAATAGGCTCATTTCAGCAACTTAAGCTTATTAAATATCCTTATTTCAGCAACTTATGCTGATTAAATAGGCTCATTTCAGCAACTTAGACTTATTAAATGGCCTTATTTCAGCAACTTAGACTTATTAAATAGGCTTATTTCAGCAACTTAGGCTTATTAAATATACTTATTTCAGCAACATAGGCTTATTAAATAGGCTTATTTCAGCAACTTAGACTTATTAAATAGCCTTATTTCAGCAACTGAGGCTTATTAAATGGGCTTATTTCAGCAACTTAGGCTTATTAAATAGCGGTATTTCAGCAACTTAGGCTTATTAAATAGGCTTATTCAGCAACTTAGGCTTATTAAATAGGCTTATTAAATAGGCTTATTTCAGCAACTCAGGCTTATTAAATAGGCTTATTCAGCAACTTAGGCTTATTAAATAGGCTCATTAAATACTTATTAAATAGGCTTATTAAACAGGCTTATTAAATAGACTTATTAAATAGGCTCAATAAATAGGCTTATTAAATAGGCTCATTAAATATGCTTAATAAATAGGCTTATTAAATAGGCTTATTAAATAGGCTTATTAAATAGACTTATTAAATAGGCTTATTAAATAGGCTTATTAAATAGGCTTAATAAATAGGCTTATTAAATAGGCTCAATAAACTTATTAAATAGACTTATTAAATAGGCATATTAAATAGGCTTATTAAATAGGCTTATTAAATAGGCTTATTAAATAGACTTATTAAATAGCCTCATTAAATAGGCTTATTTTAGCAACTTAGGCTTATTAAATAGGCTTATTTCAGCAACTTAGACTTATTAAATAGCCTTATTTCAGCAACTTAGGCTTATTAAATAGCCTTATTTCAGCAACGTTGACTTATTAAATAGGCTTATTCAGCAACTTAGGCTTATTAAATAGCCTTATTAAATAGGCATATTTTAGCAACTTAGGCTTATTAAATAGGCTTATTTCAGCAAATTAGACTTATTAAAAAGCCTTATTTCAGCAACTTGGGCTTATTAAATATGCTTATTTCAGCAACTTAGGCGTATTAAATAGCATTATTAAATACGTTTATTTCTGCAACTTAGACTTATTAAATAGACTTATTAAATAGGCTTATTAAATAGGCTTATAAAATAGGCTTATTAAATAGGCTTATTAAATAGACTTATTAAATAGCCTCATTAAATAGGCTTATTTTAGCAACTTAGGCTTATTAAATAGGCTTATTTCAGCAACTTAGACTTATTAAATAGCCTTATTTCAGCAACTTAGGCTTATTAAATAGGCTTATTTCAGCAACTTAGGCTTATTAAATAGCGTTATTTCAGCAACTTAGACTTATTAAATAGGCTTTTTTCAGCAACTTAGGCTTATTAAATAGGCTTATTCTGCAACTTAGGCTTATTAAATAGGCTTATTAAATAGGCTTATTTCAGCAACTCAGGCTTATTAAATAGGCTCATTAAATACTTATTAAATAGGCTTATTAAACAGGCTTATTAAATAGACTTATTAAATAGACTCAATAAATAGGCTTATTAAATAGGCTCATTAAATATGCTTAATAAATAGGCTTATTAAATAGGCGTATTAAATAGGCTTATTAAATAGGCTTATTAAATAGACTTATTAAATAGGCTTATTAAATAGGCTTATTAAATAGGCTTAATAAATAGGCTTATTAAATAGGCTCAATAAACTTATTAAATAGACTTATTAAATAGGCATATTAAATAGGCTTATTAAATAGGCGTATTAAATAGGCTTATTAAATAGACTTATTAAATAGCCTCATTAAATAGGCTTATTTTAGCAACTTAGGCTTATTAAATAGGCTTATTTCAGCAACTTAGACTTATTAAATAGCCTTATTTCAGCAACTTAGGCTTATTAAAAAGGCTCATTTCAGCAACTTAGGCTTATTAAATAGCCTTATTTCAGCAACGTAGACTTATTAAATAGGCTTATTCAGCAACTTAGGCTTAATAAAAATAGGCTTATTCATCAACTTAGGCTCATTAAATAGGCTAATTAAATAGACTTATTTCAGCAACTTAGGCTTATTAAATAGGCTTATTCAGCAACTTAGGCTTATTAAATAGGCTCATTAAATAGTTATTAAATAGGCTTATTAAACAGGCTTATTAAATAGACTTATTAAATAGGCTCAATAAATAGGCTTATTAAATAGGCTCATTAAATCCGCGTAATAAATAGGCTTATTAAATAGGTTTATTAAATTGGCTTATTAAATAGGCTTATTAAATAGGCTCAATAAATAGGCTTAATAAATAGGCTCATTGAATACTCTTTAAATAGGCTTATTAAATAGACTTATTAAATAGACTTATTAAATAGGCTTATTAAATAGGCTTATTAAATAGGCTTATTAAATAGGCTTATTAAATAGACTTATTAAATAGCCTAATTAAATAGGCTTATTTTAGCAGCTTAGGGTTATTAAATAGGCTTATTTCAGCAACTTAGACTTATTAAATAGCCTTATTTCAGCAACTTAGGCTGATTAAATAGGCTCATTTCAGCAACTTAAGCTTATTAAATATCCTTATTTCAGCAACTTATGCTGATTAAATAGGCTCATTTCAGCAACTTAGACTTATTAAATGGCCTTATTTCAGCAACTTAGACTTATTAAATAGGCTTATTTCAGCAACTTAGACTTATTAAATAGCCTTATTTCAGCAACTTAGGCTTATTAAATGGGCTTAGTTCAGCAACTTAGGCTTATTAAATAGCGGTATTTCAGCAACTTAGGCTTATTAAATAGGCTTATTCAGCAACTTAGGCTTATTAAATAGGCTTATTAAATAGGCTTATTTCAGCAACTCAGGCTTATTAAATAGGCTTATTCAGCAACTTAGGCTTATTAAATAGGCTCATTAAATACTTATTAAATAGGCTTATTAAACAGGCTTATTAAATAGACTTATTAAATAGGCTCAATAAATAGGCTTATTAAATAGGCTCATTAAATATGCTTAATAAATAGGCTTATTAAATAGGCTTATTAAATAGGCTTATTAAATAGACTTATTAAATAGGCTTATTAAATAGGCTTATTAAATAGGCTTAATAAATAGGCTTATTAAATAGGCTCAATAAACTTATTAAATAGACTTATTAAATAGGCATATTAAATAGGCTTATTAAATAGGCTTATTAAATAGGCTTATTAAATAGACTTATTAAATAGCCTCATTAAATAGGCTTATTTTAGCAACTTAGGCTTATTAAATAGGCTTATTTCAGCAACTTAGACTTATTAAATAGCCTTATTTCAGCAACTTAGGCTTATTAAAAAGTCTCATTTCAGCAACTTAGGCTTATTAAATAGCCTTATTTCAGCAACGTTGACTTATTAAATAGGCTTATTCAGCAACTTAGGCTTATTAAATAGCCTTATTAAATAGGCATATTTTAGCAACTTAGGCTTATTAAATAGGCTTATTTCAGCAAATTAGACTTATTAAAAAGCCTTATTTCAGCAACTTGGGCTTATTAAATATGCTTATTTCAGCAACTTAGGCGTATTAAATAGCATTATTAAATACGTTTATTTCTGCAACTTAGACTTATTAAATAGACTTATTAAATAGGCTTATTAAATAGGCTTATAAAATAGGCTTATTAAATAGGCTTATTAAATAGACTTATTAAATAGCCTCATTAAATAGGCTTATTTTAGCAACTTAGGCTTATTAAATAGGCTTATTTCAGCAACTTAGACTTATTAAATAGCTTTATTTCAGCAACTTAGGCTTATTAAATAGGCTTATTTCAGCAACTTAGGCTTATTAAATAGCGTTATTTCAGCAACTTAGACTTATTAAATAGGCTTTTTTCAGCAACTTAGGCTTATTAAATAGGCTTATTCTGCAAATTAGGCTTATTAAATAGGCTCATTAAATACTTATTACATAGGCTTATTAAACAGGCTTATTAAATAGACTTATTAAATAGACTCAATAAATAGGCTTATTAAATAGGCTCATTAAATATGCTTAATAAATAGGCTTATCAACTAGGCTTATTAAATAGGCTCATTAAATAGGCTTATTAAATAGACTTATTAAATAGGCTTATTAAATAGGCTTATTAAATAGGCTTAATAAATAGACTTATTAAATAGGCTCAATAAATAGGCTTATTAAATAGGCTTATTAAATAGACTTATAAAATAGACTTATTAAATAGCCTCATTAAATAGGCTTATTTCAGCAACTTAGACTTATTAAATAGCCTTATTTCAGCAACTTAGGCTTATTAAATAGGCACATTTCAGCAACTTAAGCTTATTAAATAGCCTTATTTTAGCAACTTAGACTTATTAAATAGGCTTATTTCAGCAACTTACGCTGATTAAATAGGCTCATTTCAGCAACTTAGACTTATTAAATAGCCTTATTTCAGCAACTTAGACTTATTAAATAGGCTTATTTCAGCAACTTATGCTTATTAAATATACTTATTTCAGCAACTTAGGCCTATTAAATAGGCTTATTTCATCAACTTAGACTTATTAAATAGCCTTATTTCAGCAACTTAGGCTTATTAGATAGGCTTATCTCAGCAACTTAGGCTTATTAAATAGCGTTATTTCAGCAACTTAGACTTATTAAATAGGCTAATTAAATACTTATTAAATAGGCTCATTAAACAGGCTTATTAAATAGACTTATTAAATAGGCTCAATAAATAGGCGTATTAAATAGGCTCATTAAATATGCTTAATAAATAGGCTTATCAACTAGGCTTATTAAATAGGCTCATTAAATAGGCTTATTAAATAGACTTATTAAATAGGCTTATTAAATAGGCTTATTAAATAGGCTTAATAAATAGACTTATTAAATAGGCATATTAAATAGGCTTATTAAATAGGCTTATTAAATAGACTTATAAAATAGACTTATTAAATAGCCACATTAAATAGGCTTATTTTAGCAACTTAGGCTTATTAAATAGGCTTATTTCAGCAACTTAGACTTATTAAATAGCCTTATTTCAGCAACTTAGGCTTATTAAAAAGGCTCATTTCAGCAACTTAGGCTTATTAAATAGCCTTATTTCAGCAACGTAGACTTATTAAATAGGCTTATTCAGCAACTTAGGCTTATTAAATAGCCTTATTAAATAGGCATATTTTAGCAACTTAGGCTTATTAAATAGGCTTATTTCAGCAAATTAGACTTATTTAAAAAGCCTTATTTCAGCAACTTAGGCTTATTAAATATGCTTATTTCAGCAACGTAGGCGTATTAAATAGCATTATTAAATAGGTTTATTTCTGCAACTTAGACTTATTAAATAGACTTATTAAATAGGCTTATTAAATAGGCTCATTAAATAGGCTTATTAAATAGTCTTATTAAATAGACTTATTAAATAGCCTCATTAAATAGGCTTATTTCAGCAACTTAGACTTATTAAATAGCCTTATTTCAGCAACTTAGGCTTATTAAATAGGCACATTTCAGCAACTTAAGCTTATTAAATAGCCTTATTTTAGCAACTTAGACTTATTAAATAGGCTTATTTCAGCAACTTACGCTGATTAAATAGGCTCATTTCAGCAACTTAGACTTATTAAATAGCCTTATTTCAGCAACTTAGACTTATTAAATAGGCTTATTTCAGCAACTTATGCTTATTAAATATACTTATTTCAGCAACTTAGGCTTATTAAATAGGCTTATTTCATCAACTTAGACTTATTAAATAGCCTTATTTCAGCAACTTAGGCTTATTAGATAGGCTTATCTCAGCAACTTAGGCTTATTAAATAGCGTTATTTCAGCAACTTAGACTTATTAAATAGGCTAATTAAATACTTATTAAATAGGCTCATTAAACAGGCTTATTAAATAGACTTATTAAATAGGCTCAATAAATAGGCGTATTAAATAGGCTCATTAAATATGCTTAATAAATAGGCTTATCAACTAGGCTTATTAAATAGGCTCATTAAATAGGCTTATTAAATAGACTTATTAAATAGGCTTATTAAATAGGCTTATTAAATAGGCTTAATAAATAGGCTTATTAAATAGGCTCAATAAATAGGCTTATTAAATAGGCTCATTAAATACTTATTAAATAGGCGTATTAAATAGACTTATTAAATAGACTTATTAAATAGGCATATTAAATAGGCTTATTAAATAGGCTTATTAAATAGGCTTATTAAATAGACTTATTAAATAGCCTCATTAAATAGGCTTATTTTAGCAACTTAGACTTATTAAATAGGCTTATTTCAGCAACTTAGACTTATTAAATAGACTTATTTCAGCAACTTAGGCTTATTAAAAAGGCTCATTTCAGCAACTTAGGCTTATTAAATAGGCTTATTTCAGCAACTTAGACTTATTAAAAAGCCTTATTTCAGCAACTTAGTCTTATGAAATAGGCTTATTTCAGCAACTTAGGCTTATTAAATAGCCTTATTTCAGCAACGTAGACTTATTAAATAGGCTTATTCAGCAACTTAGGCTTATTAAAAAGCCTTATTTCAGCAACTTAGGCTTATTAAGTATGCTTATTTCAGCAACTTAGGCGTATTAAATAGCATTATTAAATAGGTTTATTAAATAGGCTTATAAAATAGGCTTATTAAATAGGCTTATTAAATAGACGTATTAAATAGCCTCATTAAATAGGCTTATTTTAGCAACTTAGGCTTATTAAATAGGCTTATTTCAGCAACTTAGACTTATTAAATAGCCTTATTTCAGCAACTTAGGCTTATTAAATAGGCTTATTTCAGCAACTTAGGCTTATTAAATAGCGTTATTTCAGCAACTTAGACTTATTAAATAGGCTTTTTTCAGCAACTTAGGCTTATTAAATAGGCTTATTCTGCAACTTAGGCTTATTAAATAGGCTTATTAAATAGGCTTATTTCAGCAACTCAGGCTTATTAAATAGGCTCATTAAATACTTATTAAATAGGCTTATTAAACAGGCTTATTAAATAGACTTATTAAATAGGCTCAATAAATAGGCTTATTAAATAGGCTCATTAAATATGCTTAATAAATAGGCTTATTAAATAGGCGTATTAAATAGGCTTATTAAATAGGCTTATTAAATAGACTTATTAAATAGGCGTATTAAATAGGCTTATTAAATAGGCTTAATAAATAGGCTTATTAAATAGGCTCAATAAACTTATTAAATAGACTTATTAAATAGGCATATTAAATAGGCTTATTAAATAGGCTTATTAAATAGGCTTATTAAATAGACTTATTAAATAGCCTCATTAAATAGGCTTATTTTAGCAACTTAGGCTTATTAAATAGGCTTATTTCAGCAACTTAGACTTATTAAATAGCCTTATTTCAGCAACTTAGGCTTATTAAAAAGGCTCATTTCAGCAACTTAGGCTTATTAAATAGCCTTATTTCAGCAACGTAGACTTATTAAATAGGCTTATTCAGCAACTTAGGCTTATTATATAGCCTTATTAAATAGGCATATTTTAGCCACTTAGGCTTATTAAATAGGCTTATTTCAGCAACGTAGGCGTATTAAATAGCATTATTAAATAGGTTTATTTCTGCAACTTAGACTTATTAAATATACTTATTAAATAGGCTTATTAAATAGGCTTATTAAATAGGCTTATTAAATAGGCTTATTAAATAGACGTATTAAATAGCCTCATTAAATAGGCTTATTTTAGCAACTTAGGCTTATTAAATAGGCTTATTTCAGCAACTTAGACTTATTAAATAGCCTTATTTCAGCAACTTAGGCTTATTAAAAAGGCTCATTTCAGCAACTTAGGCTTATTAAATAGCCTTATTTCAGCAACGTAGACTTATTAAATAGGCTTATTCAGCAACTTAGGCTTATTAAATAGCCTTATTAAATAGGCATATTTTAGCAACTTAGGCTTATTAAATATGCTTATTTCAGCAACGTAGGCGTATTAAATAGCATTATTAAATAGGTTTATTTCTGCAACTTAGACTTATTAAATAGACTTATTAAATAGGCTCATTAAATAGGCTTATTAAATAGGCTTATTAAATAGGCTTATTAAATAGACTTATTAAATAGCCTCATTAAATAGGCTTATTTTAGCAACTTAGGCTTATTAAATAGGCTTATTTCAGCAACTTAGACTTATTAAATAGCCTTATTTCAGCAACTTAGGCTTATTAAATAGGCTCATTTCAGCAACTTAAGCTTATTAAATAGCCTTATTTTAGCAACTTAGACTTATTAAATAGGCTTATTTCTGCAACTTATGCTGATTAAATAGGCTCATTTCAGCAACTTAGACTTATTAAATAGCCTTATTTTAGCAACTTAGACTTATTAAATAGGCTTATTTCAGCAACTTATGCTTATTAAATATACTTATTTCAGCAACTTAGGCTTATTAAATAGGCTTATTTCATCAACTTAGACTTATTAAATAGCCTTATTTCAGCAACTTAGGCTTATTAGATAGGCTTATCTCAGCAACTTAGGCTTATTAAATGGCGTTATTTCAGCAACTTAAACTTATTAAATAGGCTTATTTCAGCAACTTAGGCTTATTAAATAGGCTTATTCAGCAACTTAGGCTTATTAAATAGGCTTATTAAATAGGCTTATTTCAGCAACTTAGGCTTATTAAATAGGCTTATTCAGCAACTTAGGCTTATTAAATAGGCTAATTAAATATTTATTAAATAGGCTCATTAAACAGGCTTATTAAATAGACTTATTAAATAGACTCAATAAATAGGCGTATTAAATAGGCTCATTAAATATGCTTAATAAATAGGCTTATCAACTAGGCTTATTAAATAGGCTCATTAAATAGGCTTATTAAATAGTCTTATTAAATAGGCTTATTAAATAGGCTTATTAAATAGGCTTAATAAATAGGCTTATTAAATAGGCTCAATAAATAGGCTTATTAAATAGGCTCATTAAATACTTATTAAATAGGCGTATTAAATAGACGTATTAAATAGACTTATTAAATAGGCATATTAAATAGGCTTATTAAATAGGCTTATTAAATAGGCTTATTAAATAGACTTATTAAATAGCCTCATTAAATAGGCTTATTTTAGCAACTTAGACTTATTAAATAGGCTTATTTCAGCAACTTAGACTTATTAAATAGACTTATTTCAGCAACTTAGGCTTATTAAAAAGGCTCATTTCAGCAACTTAGGCTTATTAAATAGACTTATTTCAGCAACTTAGACTTATTAAATAGGCTTATTCAGCAACCTAGGCTTATCAAATAGCCTTATTAAATAGACTTATTTGAGTAACTTAGGCTTATTAAATAGGCTTATTTCAGCAACTTAGACTTATTAAAAAGCCTTATTTCAGCAACTTAGTCTTATGAAATAGGCTTATTTCAGCAACTTAGGCTTATTAAACAGCCTTATTAAATAGGCTTATTTCTGCAACTTGGGCTTATTAAATAGGCTTATTTCAGCAACTTAGACTTATTAAATAGGCTTATTAAATAGGCATATTAAATAGACTTATTAAATAGGCGTATGAAATGGGCTCAATAAATAGGCTTATTAAATAGGCTCAATAAATAGGCTTATTAAATAGGCTCAATAAATAGGCTCATTAAATAGGCTCAATAAATAGGCTTATTAAATAGGCGCATTAAATATTTATTAAATAGGCTTATTAATTAGACTTATTAAATAGACTTATTAAATAGGCTTATTAAATAGACTTATTAAATAGGCTTATTAAATAGACTTATTAAATAACCTCATTAAATAGGCTTATTTTAACAACTTAGGCTTTTAAATAGGTTTATTTCTGCAACTTAGACTTATTAAATAGCCTTATTAAATAGGCTTATTTCAGCAACTTAGGCTTATTAAATAGGCTTATTTCAACAACTTATGCTTATTAAATAGCCTTATTAACAGGTTTATTTCAGCAACTTAGGCTTATTAAATATCATTTTAAAATAAGTTTATTTCAGCAACTTAGACTTATTAAATATACCTTTTAAATAGGCTTAGTTCAGAAACTTCGTCTTATTAAATAGGCTTATTTCAGCAACTTAGGCTTATTAAATAGCCTTATTAAATATGATTATTTTGGCAACTTAGACTTATTAAATCGACTTATTAAATAGACATTTCAGCAACTTAGGCTCATTAAATAGGCTTATGAAATATGCTTATTTCTTCAACTTAGACTTATTAGATAGGCCTATTAAATAGGCTTATTTTAGCAACTTAGGCTTATTAAATATGCTTATTTCAGCAACTTAGGCGTATTAAATAGCATTATTAAATAGGTTTATTTCTGCAACATAGACTTATTAAATAGACTTATTTAATAGGCTTATTAAATAGGCTTATTAAATAGGCTTATTAAATAGGCTTATTAAATAGACTTATTAAATAGCCTCATTAAATAGGCTTATTTTAGCAACTTAGGCTTATTAAATAGGCTTTTTTCAGCAACTTAGACTTATTAAATAGCCTTATTTCAGCAACTTAGGCTTATTAAATAGGCTCATTTCAGCAACTTAAGCTTATTAAATAGCCTTATTTCAGCAACTTAGACTTATTAAATAGGCTTATTTCAGCAACTTACGCTGATTAAATAGGCTCATTTCAGCAACTTAGACTTATTAAATAGGCTTATTTCAGCAACTTAGACTCATTAAATAGCCTTATTTCAGCAACTTAGCCTTATTAGATAGGCTTATCTCAGCAACTTAGGCTTATTAAATAGCGTTATTTCAGCAACTTAGACTTATTAAATAGGCTTATTTCAGCAACTTAGGCTTATTAAATAGGCTTATTCAGCAACTTAGGCTTATTAAATAGGCTCATTAAATAGGCTTATTTCAGCAACTTAGGCTTATTAAATAGGCTTATTCAGCAACTTAGGCTTATTAAATAGGCTCATTAAATACTTATTAAATAGGCTCATTAAACAGGCTTATTAAATAGACTTATTAAATAGGCTCAATAAATAGGCTTATTAAATAGGCTCATTAAATATGCTCAATAAATAGGCTCATTAAATAGGCTCAATAAATAGACTTATTAAATAGGCTTAATAAATAGGCTTATTAAATAGGCTTATTAAATAGGCTTATTAAATAGGCTTATTAAATAGGCTCAATAAATAGGCTTACTAAATAGGCTCAATAAATAGGCTAATTAAATAGGCTCAATAAATAGGCTTATTAAATAGGCTCAATAAATAGGCTTATTAAATAGGCTCATTAAATACTTATTAAATAGGCTTATTAAATAGACTTATTAAATAGACTTATTAAATAGGCTTATTAAATAGACTTTATTAAATAGGCTTATTAATAAGGCTTATTAAATAGAATTAATAAATAGGCTCATTAAATACTTATTAAATAGGTTTATTAAATAGGCGTATTAAATAGGCTTATTTCAGCAACTTAGGCTTATTAAATAGGCTTATTCAGCAACTTAGGCTTATTAAATCGGTTTATTTCAGCAACTTAGACTTATTAAATAGCCTTATTAAATAGGCTTATTTTAGCAACTTAGGCTTATTAAATATGCTTATTTCAGCAACTTAGGCGTATTAAATAACATTATTAAATAGGTTTATTTCTGCAACTTAGACTTATTAAATAGCCTTATTAAATAGGCTTATTTCAGCAACTTAGGCTTTTTAAATAGGCTTATTTCAGCAACTTATGCTTATTAAATAGCCTTATTAAACAGGTTTATTTCAGCAATTTAGACTTTTTAAATAGACCTTTTTATATAGGCTTAGTTCTGCAACGTAGGCTTATTAAATAGGCTTATTTCAGCAACTTATGCTTATTAAATAGCCTTATTAATCAGGTTTATTTCAGCAACTTAGGCGTATTAAATAGCATTTTTAAATAGGTTTATTTCAGCAACTTAGACTTATTAAATAGACCTTTTTAAAAAGGCTTAGTTCAGAAACTTAGGCTTATTAAATAGGCTTATTTCAGCAACTTAGGCTCATTAAATAGGCTTATTTCAGCAACTTAGGTTTATTAAATAGCCTTATTAAATAGGCTTATTTTAGCAACTTAGACTTATTAAATCGACTAGTTAAATAGACATTTCAGCAACTTAGGCTCATTAAATAGGCTTATGACATATGCTTATTTCTGCAACTTAGACGTATTAGATAGGCCTATTAAATAGGCTTATTTCAGCAACTTAGGCTTACTAAATAGGCTTATTCCAGCAACTTAGACTTATTAAATAGCCTTATTTCATCAACTTACGCTTATTAAATAGGCTTATTTCAGCAACTTAGGCTTATTAAATAGCCTTATTAAATAGGCTTATTTCAGCAACTTGGGCTTATTAAATAGGCTTATTTCAGCAACTTAGGCTTAATAAAAATAGGCTTATTCAGCAACTTAGGCTCATTAAATAGGCTAATTAAATAGACTTATTTCAGCAACTTAGGCTTATTAAATAGGCTTATTCAGCAACTTAGGCTTATTAAATAGGCTCATTAAATACTTATTAAATAGGCTTATTAAACAGGCTTATTAAATAGACTTATTAAATAGGCTCAATAAATAGGCTTATTAAATAGGCTCATTAAATCGGCGTAATAAATAGGCTTATTAAATAGGTTTATTAAATTGGCTTATTAAATAGGCTTATTAAATAGGCTCAATAAATAGGCTTAATAAATAGGCTCATTGAATACTCTTTAAATAGGCTTATTAAATAGACTTATTAAATAGACTTATTAAATAGGCTTATTAAATAGGCTTATTAAAAAAGGCTTATTAAATAGGCTTATTAAATAGACTTATTAAATAGCCTAATTAAATAGGCTTATTTTAGCAGCTTAGGGTTATTAAATAGGCTTATTTCAGCAACTTAGACTTATTAAATAGCCTTATTTCAGCAACTTAGGCTTATTAAATAGGCTTATTTCAGCAAATTATGCTTATTAAATAGCCTTATTAACAGGTTTATTTCAGCAACTTAGGCTTATTAAATAGCATTTTAAAATAGGTTTATTTCAGCAACTTAGACTTATTAAATATACCTTTTAAATAGGCTTAGTTCAGAAACTTCGTCTTATTAAATAGGCTTATTTCAGCAACTTAGGCTCATTAAATAGCCTTATTAAATAGGCCTATTTCAGCAACTTAGGCTTATTAAATAGCATTTTTAAATAGGTTTATTTCAGCAACTTAGACTTTTTAAATAGACCTTTTTATATAGGCTTAGTTCTGCAACGTAGGCTTATTAAATAGGCTTATTTCAGCAACTTATGCTTATTAAATAGCCTTATTAATCAGGTTTATTTCAGCAACTTAGGCGTATTAAATAGCATTTTTAAATAGGTTTATTTCAGCAACTTAGACTTATTAAATATACCTTTTTAAAAAGGCTTAGTTCAGAAACTTAGGCTTATTAAATAGGCTTATTTCAGCAACTTAGGCTCATTAAATAGGCTTATTTCAGCAACTTAGGTTTATTAAATAGCCTTATTAAATAGGCTTATTTTAGCAACTTAGACTTATTAAATCGACTAGTTAAATAGACATTTCAGCAACTTAGGCTCATTAAATAGGCTTATGAAATATGCTTATTTCTGCAACTTAGACGTATTAGATAGGCCTATTAAATAGGCTTATTTCAGCAACTTAGGCTCATTAAATAGGCTTATTTCAGCAACTTAGGTTTATTAAATAGCCTTATTAAATAGGCTTATTTTAGCAACTTAGACTTATTAAATCGACTAGTTAAAGACATTTCAGCAACTTAGGCTCATTAAATAGGCTTATGAAATATGCTTATTTCTGCAACTTAGACGTATTAGATAGGCCTATTAAATAGGCTTATTCCAGCAACTTAGACTTATTAAATAGCCTTATTTCATCAATTTACGCTTATTAAATAGGCTTATTTCAGCAACTTAGGCTTATTAAATAGCCTTATTAAATAGGCTTGTTTCAGCAACTTGGGCTTATTAAATAGGCTTATTTCAGCAACTTAGGCTTAATAAAAATAGGCTTATTCAGCAACTTAGGCTTATTAAATAGGCTCATTAAATACTTATTAAATAGGCTTATTAAACAGGCTTATTAAATAGACTTGTTAAATAGGCTCAATAAATAGGCTTATTAAATAGGCTCATTAAATCGGCGTAATAAATAGGCTTATTAAATAGGCTTATTAAATAGGTTTATTAAATAGACTTATTAAATAGCCTAATTAAATAGGCTTATTTTAGCAGCTTAGGGTTATTAAATAGGCTTATTTCAGCAACTTAGACTTATTAAATAGCCTTATTTCAGCAACTTAGGCTTATTAAATAGGCTTATTTCAGCAAATTATGCTTATTAAATAGCCTTATTAACAGGTTTATTTCAGCAACTTAGGCTTATTAAATAGCATTTTAAAATAGGTTTATTTCAGCAACTTAGACTTATTAAATATACCTTTTAAATAGGCTTAGTTCAGAAACTTCGTCTTATTAAATAGGCTTATTTCAGCAACTTAGGCTCATTAAATAGCCTTATTAAATAGGCCTATTTCAGCAACTTAGGCTTATTAAATAGCCTTATTAAATAGGATTATTTTAGCAACTTAGACTTATTAAATCGACTTATTAAATAGACATTTCAGCAAATTAGGCTCATTAAATAGGCTTATTTCAGCAACTTAGGTTTATTAAATAGCCTTATTAAATAGGCTTATTTTAGCAACTTAGACTTATTAAATCGACTAGTTAAATAGACATTTCAGCAACTTAGGCTCATTAAATAGGCTTATGAAATATGCTTATTTCTGCAACTTAGACGTATTAGATAGGCCTATTAAATAGGCTTATTTCAGCAACTTAGGCTCATTAAATAGGCTTATTTCAGCAACTTAGGTTTATTAAATAGCCTTATTAAATAGGCTTATTTTAGCAACTTAGACTTATTAAATCGACTAGTTAAAGACATTTCAGCAACTTAGGCTCATTAAATAGGCTTATGAAATATGCTTATTTCTGCAACTTAGACGTATTAGATAGGCCTATTAAATAGGCTTATTCCAGCAACTTAGACTTATTAAATAGCCTTATTTCATCAATTTACGCTTATTAAATAGGCTTATTTCAGCAACTTAGGCTTATTAAATAGCCTTATTAAATAGGCTTTTTTCAGCAACTTGGGCTTATTAAATAGGCTTATTTCAGCAACTTAGGCTTAATAAAAATAGGCTTATTCAGCAACTTAGGCTCATTAAATAGGCTAATTAAATAGACTTATTTCAGCAACTTAGGCTTATTAAATAGGCTTATTCAGCAACTTAGGCTTATTAAATAGGCTCATTAAATACTTATTAAATAGGCTTATTAAACAGGCTTATTAAATAGACTTGTTAAATAGGCTCAATAAATAGGCTTATTAAATAGGCTCATTAAATCGGCGTAATAAATAGGCTTATTAAATAGGTTTATTAAATTGGCTCATTAAATAGGCTTATTAAATAGGCTCAATAAATAGGCTTAATAAATAGGCTCATTGAATACTCTTTAAATAGGCTTATTAAATAGACTTATTAAATAGACTTATTAAATAGGCTTATTAAATAGGCTTATTAAAAAAGGCTTATTAAATAGGTTTATTAAATAGACTTATTAAATAGCCTAATTAAATAGGCTTATTTTAGCAGCTTAGGGTTATTAAATAGGCTTATTTCAGCAACTTAGACTTATTAAATAGCCTTATTTCAGCAACTTAGGCTTATTAAATAGGCTTATTTCAGCAAATTATGCTTATTAAATAGCCTTATTAACAGGTTTATTTCAGCAACTTAGGCTTATTAAATAGCATTTTAAAATAGGTTTATTTCAGCAACTTAGACTTATTAAATATACCTTTTAAATAGGCTTAGTTCAGAAACTTCGTCTTATTAAATAGGCTTATTTCAGCAACTTAGGCTCATTAAATAGCCTTATTAAATAGGCCTATTTCAGCAACTTAGGCTTATTAAATAGCCTTATTAAATAGGATTATTTTAGCAACTTAGACTTATTAAATCGACTTATTAAATAGACATTTCAGCAAATTAGGCTCATTAAATAGGCTTATTTCAGCAACTTAGGTTTATTAAATAGCCTTAGTAAATAGGCTTATTTTAGCAACTTAGACTTATTAAATCGACTAGTTAAATAGACATTTCAGCAACTTAGGCTCATTAAATAGGCTTATGAAATATGCTTATTTCTGCAACTTAGACGTATTAGATAGGCCTATTAAATAGGCTTATTTCAGCAACTTAGGCTCATTAAATAGGCTTATTTCAGCAACTTAGGTTTATTAAATAGCCTTATTAAATAGGCTTATTTTAGCAACTTAGACTTATTAAATCGACTAGTTAAAGACATTTCAGCAACATAGGCTCATTAAATAGGCTTATGAAATATGCTTATTTCTGCAACTTAGACGTATTAGATAGGCCTATTAAATAGGCTTATTCCAGCAACTTAGACTTATTAAATAGCCTTATTTCATCAATTTACGCTTATTAAATAGGCTTATTTCAGCAACTTAGGCTTATTAAATAGCCTTATTAAATAGGCTTGTTTCAGCAACTTGGGCTTATTAAATAGGCTTATTTCAGCAACTTATGCTTAATAAAAATAGGCTTATTCAGCAACTTAGGCTCATTAAATAGGCTAATTAAATAGACTTATTTCAGCAACTTAGGCTTATTAAATAGGCTTATTCAGCAACTTAGGCTTATTAAATAGGCTCATTAAATACTTATTAAATAGGCTTATTAAACAGGCTTATTAAATAGACTTGTTAAATAGGCTCAATAAATAGGCTTATTAAATAGGCTCATTAAATCGGCGTAATAAATAGGCTTATTAAATAGGTTTATTAAATTGGCTTATTAAATAGGCTTATTAAATAGGCTCAATAAATAGGCTTAATAAATAGGCTCATTGAATACTCTTTAAATAGGCTTATTAAATAGACTAATTAAATAGACTTATTAAATAGGCTTATTAAATAGGCTTATTAAAAAAGGCTTATTAAATAGGTTTATTAAATAGACTTATTAAATAGCCTAATTAAATAGGCTTATTTTAGCAGCTTAGGGTTATTAAATAGGCTTATTTCAGCAACTTAGACTTATTAAATAGCCTTATTTCAGCAACTTAGGCTTATTAAATAGGCTTATTTCAGCAAATTATGCTTATTAAATAGCCTTATTAACAGGTTTATTTCAGCAACTTAGGCTTATTAAATAGCATTTTAAAATAGGTTTATTTCAGCAACTTAGACTTATTAAATATACCTTTTAAATAGGCTTAGTTCAGAAACTTCGTCTTATTAAATAGGCTTATTTCAGCAACTTAGGCTCATTAAATAGCCTTATTAAATAGGCCTATTTCAGAAACTTAGGCTTATTAAATAGCCTTATTAAATAGGATTATTTTAGCAACTTAGACTTATTAAATCGACTTATTAAATAGACATTTCAGCAAATTAGGCTCATTAAATAGGCTTATGAAATATGCTTATTTCTTCACCTTAGACTTATTAGATAGGCCTATTAAATATACTTATTTTTACAACTTAGGCTTATTAAATATGCTTATTTCAGCAACTTAGGCGTATTAAATAGCATTATTAAATAGATTTATTTCTGCAACATAGACTTATTAAATAGACTTATTTAATAGGCTTATTAAATAGGCTTATTAAATAGGCTTATTAAATATGCTTATTAAATAGACTTATTAAATAGCCTCATTAAATAGGCTTATTTTAGCAACTTAGGCTTATTAAATAGGCTCATTTCAGCAACTTAGGCTTATTAAATAGGCTTATTTCAGCAACTTAGACTTATTAAATAGCCTTATTTCAGCAACTTAGGCTTATTAAATAGGCTCATTTCAGCAACTTAGGCTTATTAAATAGGCTCATTTCAGCAACTTAAGCTTATTAAATAGCCTTATTTCAGCAACTTAGACTTATTAAATAGGCTTATTTCAGCAACTTACGCTGATTAAATAGGCTCATTTCAGCAACTTAGACTTATTAAATAGCCTTATTTCAGCAACTTAGACTTATTAAATAGGCTTATTTCAGCAACTTATGCTTATTAAATATACTTATTTAAGCAACTTAGGCTTATTAAATAGGCTTATTTCAGCAACTTAGACTTATTAAATAGCCTTATTTCAGCAACTTAGGCTTATTAGATAGGCTTATCTCAGCAACTTAGGCTTATTAAATAGCGTTATTTCTGCAACTTAGACTTATTAAATAGGCTTATTTCAGCAACTTAGGCTTATTAAATAGGCTTATTCAGCAACTTAGGCTTATTAAATAGGCTCATTAAATAGGCTTATTTCAGCAACTTAGGCTTATTAAATAGGCTTATTCAGCAACTTAGGCTTATTAAATAGGCTCATTAAATACTTATTAAATAGGCTCATTAAACAGGCTTATTAAATAGACTTATTAAATAGGCACAATAAATAGGCTTATTAAATAGGCTCATTAAATATGCTCAATAAATAGGCTAATTAAATAGGCTCAATAAATAGGCTTATTAAATAGGCACATTAAATACTTATTAAATAGGCTTATTAATTAGACTTATTAAATAGACTTATTAAATAGGCTTATTAAATAGACTTATTAAATAGGCTAATTAAAAAGGCTTATTAAATAGACTTATTAAATAGGCTCATTAAATACTTATTAAATAGGCTTATTAATTAGACTTATTAAATAGACTTATTAAATAGGCTTATTAAATAGACTTATTAAATAGGCTTAATAAATAGGCTTATTAAATAGGCTTATTAAATAGGCTTATTAAATAGGCTTATTAAATAGGCTCAATAAATAGGCTTACTAAATAGGCTCAATAAATAGGCTTATTAAATAGGCTCAATAAATAGGCTTATTAAATAGGCTCAATAAATAGGCTTATTAAATAGGCTCATTAAATACTTATTAAATAGGCTTATTAAATAGACTAATTAAATAGACTTATTAAATAGGCTTATTAAATAGACTTTATTAAATAGGCCTATTAATAAGGCTTATTAAATAGAATTAATAAATAGGCTCATTAAATACTTAATAAATAGGTTAATTAAATAGGCGTATTAAATAAGCTTATTAAATAGGCGTATTAAATAGGCTTATTAAATAGGCTTATTAAATGGACTTATTAAATAGCCTCATTAAATAGGCTTATTTTAGCAACTTAGGCTTATTAAATAGGTTTATTTCAGCAACTTAGACTTATTAAATAGCCTCATTAAATAGGCTTATTTTAGCAACTTAGGCTTATTAAATAGGTTTATTTCAGCAACTTAGACTTATTAAATAGCCTTATTAAATAGGCTTATTTTAGCAACTTAGGCTTATTAAATATGCTTATTTCAGCAACTTAGGCGTTTTAAATAACATTATTAAATAGGTTTATTTCTGCAACTTAGACTTATTAAATAGCTTTATTAAATAGGCTTATTTCAGCAACTTAGGCTTATTAAATAGGCTTATTTCAGCAACTTATGCTTATTAAATAGCCTTATTAAACATGTTTATTTCAGCAATTTAGGCTTATTAAATAGCATTTTTAAATAGGTTTATTTCAGCAACTTAGACTTTTTAAATATACCTTTTTATATAGGCTTAGTTCAGCAACGTAGGCTTATTAAATAGGCTTATTTCAGCAACTTATGCTTATTAAATAGCCTTATTAATCAGGTTTATTTCAGCAACTTAGGCGTATTAAATAGCATTTTTAAATCGGTTTATTTCAGCAACTTAGACTTATTAAATAGACCTTTTTAAATAGGCTTAGTTCAGAAACTTAGGCTTTTTAAATAGGCTTATTTCAGCAACTTAGGCTCATTAAATAGCCTCATTAAATAGGCTTATTTTAGCAACTTAGACTTATTCAATCGACTTATTAAATAGACATTTCAGCAACTTAGGCTCATTAAATAGGCTAATGAAATATGTTTATTTCTGCAACTTAGACTTATTAGATAGGCCTATTAAATAGGCTTAATTCAGCAACTTAGGCTTATTAAATAGGCTTATTTCAGCAACTTAGGCTTATTAAATAGCCTTATTTCAGCAACTTAGACTTATTAAATAGGCTTATTCAGGAACTTAGGCTTATTAAATAGCCTTCTTAAATAGGCTTATTTCAGCAACTTAGGCTTATTAAATAGGCTTATTTCAGCAACTTAGACTTATTAAAAAGGCTTATTTCAGCAACGTAGACTTATTAAATAGCCTTATTCAGCAACTTAGGCTTATTAAATAGGCTTATTTCAGCAACTTAGACTTATTAAATAGGCCTATTAAATAGGCTTATTAAATAGACTGATTAAATAGGCTCATTAAATACTTATTAAATAGGCTTATTAAATAGGCTTATTAAATAGACTTATTAAATAGGCTCAATAAATAGGCTTATTAAATAGGCTTATTAAATAGGCTTATTAAATAGGTTCAATAAATAGGCTTATTAAATAGGCTTATTAAATATGCTTATTAAATAGGCTTATTAAATAGACTTATTAAATAACCTCATTAAATAGGCTTATTTTAACAACTTAGGCTTTTTAAATAGGTTTATTTCTGCAACTTAGACTAATTAAATAGCCTTATTAAATAGGTTTATTTCAGCAACTTAGGCTTATTAAATAGGCTTATTTCAGCAACTTATGCTTATTAAATAGCCTTATTAACAGGTTTATTTCAGCAACTTAGGCTTATTAAATAGCATTTTAAAATAGGTTCATTTCAGCAACTTAGACTTATTAAATATACCTTTTAAATAGGCTTAGTTCAGAAACTTCGTCTTATTAAATAGGCTTATTTCAGCAACTTAGGCTCATTAAATCGCCTTATTAAATAGGCCTATTTCAGCAACTTAGGCTTATTAAATAGCCTTATTAAATAGGATTATTTTAGCAACTAAGACTTTTTAAATCGACTTATTAAATAGACATTTCAGCAACTTAGGCTCATTAAATAGGCTTATGAAATATGCTTATTTCTTCAACTTAGACTTATTAGATAGGCCTATTAAATATACTTATTTTAGCAACTTAGGCTTATTAAATATGCTTATTTCAGCAACTTAGGCGTATTAAATAGCATTATTAAATAGGTTTATTTCTGCAACATAGACTTATAAAATAGGCTTATTAAATAGGCTTATTAAATATGCTTATTAAATAGACTTATTAAATAGCCTCATTAAATAGGCTTATTTTAGCAACTTAGGCTTATTAAATAGGCTTATTTCAGCAACTTAGACTTATTAAATAGCCTTATTTCAGCAACTTAGGCTTATTAAATAGGCTCATTTCAGCAACTTAGGCTTATTAAATAGGCTCATTTCAGCAACTTAAGCTTATTAAATAGCCTTATTTCAGCAACTTAGACTTATTAAATAGGCTTATTTCAGCAACTTACGCTGATTAAATAGGCTCATTTCAGCAACTTAGACTTATTAAATAGCCTTATTTCAGCAACTTAGACTTATTAAATAGGCTTATTTCAGCAACTTATGCTTATTAAATATACTTATTTAAGCAACTTAGGCTTATTAAATAGGCTTATTTCAGCAACTTAGACTTATTAAATAGCCTTATTTCAGCAACTTAGGCTTATTAGATAGGCTTATCTCAGCAACTTAGGCTTATTAAATAGCGTTATTTCTGCAACTTAGACTTATTAAATAGGCTTATTTCAGCAACTTAGGCTTATTAAATAGGCTTATTCAGCAACTTAGGCTTATTAAATAGGCTCATTAAATACTTATTAAATAGGCTCATTAAACAGGCTTATTAAATAGACTTATTAAATAGGCACAATAAATAGGCTTATTAAATAGGCTCATTAAATATGCTCAATAAATAGGCTCATTAAATAGGCTCAATAAATAGGCTTATTAAATAGGCACATTAAATACTTATTAAATAGGCTTATTAATTAGACTTATTAAATAGACTTATTAAATAGGCTTATTAAATAGACTTATTAAATAGGCTAATTAAAAAGGCTTATTAAATAGACTTATTAAATAGGCTCATTAAATACTTATTAAATAGGCTTATTAATTAGACTTATTAAATAGACTTATTAAATAGGCTTATTAAATAGACTTATTAAATAGGCTTAATAAATAGGCTTATTAAATAGGCTTATTAAATAGGCTTATTAAATAGGCTTATTAAATAGGCTCAATAAATAGGCTTACTAAATAGGCTCAATAAATAGGCTTATTAAATAGGCTCAATAAATAGGCTTATTAAATAGGCTCAATAAATAGGCTTATTAAATAGGCTCATTAAATACTTATTAAATAGGCTTATTAAATAGACTAATTAAATAGACTTATTAAATAGGCTTATTAAATAGACTTTATTAAATAGGCTTATTAATAAGGCTTATTAAATAGAATTAATAAATAGGCTCATTAAATATTTAATAAATAGGTTTATTAAATAGGCGTATTAAATAGGCTTATTAAATAGGCGTATTAAATAGGCTTATTAAATAGGCTTATTAAATGGACTTATTAAATAGCCTCATTAAATAGGCTTATTTTAGCAACTTAGGCTTATTAAATAGGTTTATTTCAGCAACTTAGACTTATTAAATAGCCTTATTAAATAGGCTTATTTTAGCAACTTAGGCTTATTAAATATGCTTATTTCAGCAACTTAGGCGTATTAAATAACATTATTAAATAGGTTTATTTCTGCAACTTAGACTTATTAAATAGCTTTATTAAATAGGCTTATTTCAGCAACTTAGGCTTATTAAATAGGCTTATTTCAGCAACTTATGCTTATTAAATAGCCTTATTAAACAGGTTTATTTCAGCAATTTAGGCTTATTAAATAGCATTTTTAAATAGGTTTATTTCAGCAACTTAGACTTTTTAAATAAACCTTTTTATATAGGCTTAGTTCAGCAACGTAGGCTTATTAAATAGGCTTATTTCAGCAACTTATGCTTATTAAATAACCTTATTAATCAGGTTTATTTCAGCAACTTAGGCGTATTAAATAGCATTTTTAAATAGGTTTATTTCAGCAACTTAGACTTATTAAATAGACCTTTTTAAATAGGCTTAGTTCAGAAACTTAGGCTTTTTAAATAGGCTTATTTCAGCAACTTAGGCTCATTAAATAGCCTCATTAAATAGGCTTATTTTAGCAACTTAGACTTATTCAATCGACTTATTAAATAGACATTTCAGCAACTTAGGCTCATTAAATAGGCTAATGAAATATGCTTATTTCTGCAACTTAGACTTATTAGATAGGCCTATTAAATAGGCTTAATTCAGCAACTTAGGCTTATTAAATAGGCTTATTTCAGCAACTTAGGCTTATTAAATAGCCTTATTTCAGCAACTTAGACTTATTAAATAGGCTTATTCAGGAACTTAGGCTTATTAAATAGCCTTCTTAAATAGGCTTATTTCAGCAACTTAGGCTTATTAAATAGGCTTATTTCAGCAACTTAGACTTATTAAAAAGGCTTATTTCAGCAACGTAGACTTATTAAATAGGCTTATTCAGCAACTTAGGCTTATTAAATAGGCTTATTTCAGCAACTTAGACTTATTAAATAGGCCTATTAAATAGGCTTATTAAATAGACTGATTAAATAGGCTCATTAAATACTTATTAAATAGGCTTATTAAATAGGCTTATTAAATAGACTTATTAAATAGGCTCAATAAATAGGCTTATTAAATAGGCTTATTAAATAGGCTTATTAAATAGGTTCAATAAATAGGCTTATTAAATAGGCTTATTAAATATGCTTATTAAATAGGCTTATTAAATAGACTTATTAAATAACCTCATTAAATAGGCTTATTTTAACAACTTAGGCTTTTTAAATAGGTTTATTTCTGCAACTTAGACTAATTAAATAGCCTTATTAAATAGGTTTATTTCAGCAACTTAGGCTTATTAAATAGGCTTATTTCAGCAACTTATGCTTATTAAATAGCCTTATTAACAGGTTTATTTCAGCAACTTAGGCTTATTAAATAGCATTTTAAAATAGGTTTATTTCAGCAACTTAGACTTATTAAATATACCTTTTAAATAGGCTTAGTTCAGAAACTTCGTCTTATTAAATAGGCTTATTTCAGCAACTTAGGCTCATTAAATCGCCTTATTAAATAGGCCTATTTCAGCAACTTAGGCTTATTAAATAGCCTTATTAAATAGGATTATTTTAGCAACTTAGACTGATTAAATCGACTTATTAAATAGACATTTCAGCAACTTAGGCTCATTAAATAGGCTTATGAAATATGCTTATTTCTTCAACTTAGACTTATTAGATAGGCCTATTAAATATACTTATTTTAGCAACTTAGGCTTATTAAATATGCTTATTTCAGCAACTTAGGCGTATTAAATAGCATTATTAAATAGGTTTATTTCTGCAACATAGACTTATTAAATAGACTTATTTAATAGGCTTATAAAATAGGCTTATTAAATAGGCTTATTAAATATGCTTATTAAATAGACTTATTAAATAGCCTCATTAAATAGGCTTATTTTAGCAACTTAGGCTTATTAAATAGGCTTATTTCAGCAACTTAGACTTATTAAATAGCCGTATTTCAGCAACTTAGGCTTATTAAATAGGCTCATTTCAGCAACTTAGGCTTATTAAATAGGCTCATTTCAGCAACTTAAGCTTATTAAATAGCCTTATTTCAGCAACTTAGACTTATTAAATAGGCTTATTTCAGCAACTTACGCTGATTAAATAGGCTCATTTCAGCAACTTAGACTTATTAAATAGCCTTATTTCAGCAACTTAGACTTATTAAATAGGCTTATTTCAGCAACTTATGCTTATTAAATATACTTATTTAAGCAACTTAGGCTTATTAAATAGGCTTATTTCAGCAACTTAGACTTATTAAATAGCATTATTTCAGCAACTTAGGCTTATTAGATAGGCTTATCTCAGCAACTTAGGCTTATTAAATAGCGTTATTTCTGCAACTTAGACTTATTAAATAGGCTTATTTAAGCAACTTAGGCTTATTAAATAGGCTTATTCAGCAACTTAGGCTTATTAAATAGGCTCATTAAATACTTATTAAATAGGCTCATTAAACAGGCTTATTAAATAGACTTATTAAATAGGCACAATAAATAGGCTTATTAAATAGGCTCATTAAATATGCTCAATAAATAGGCTCATTAAATAGGCTCAATAAATAGGCTTATTAAATAGGCACATTAAATACTTATTAAATAGGCTTATTAATTAGACTTATTAAATAGACTTATTAAATAGGCTTATTAAATATACTTATTAAATAGGCTAATTAAAAAGGCTTATTAAATAGACTTATTAAATAGGCTCATTAAATACTTATTAAATAGGCTTATTAATTAGACTTATTAAATAGACTTATTAAATAGGCTTATTAAATAGACTTATTAAATAGGCTTAATAAATAGGCTTATTAAATAGGCTTATTAAATAGGCTTATTAAATAGGCTTATTAAATAGGCTCAATAAATAGGCTTACTAAATAGGCTCAATAAATAGGCTTATTAAATAGGCTCAATAAATAGGCTTATTAAATAGGCTCAATAAATAGGCTTATTAAATAGGCTCATTAAATACTTATTAAATAGGCTTATTAAATAGACTAATTAAATAGACTTATTAAATAGGCTTATTAAATATACTTTATTAAATAGGCTTATTAATAAGGCTTATTAAATAGAATTAATAAATAGGCTCATTAAATATTTAATAAATAGGTTTATTAAATAGGCGTATTAAATAGGCTTATTAAATAGGCGTATTAAATAGGCTTATTAAATAGGCTTATTAAATGGACTTATTAAATAGCCTCATTAAATAGGCTTATTTTAGCAACTTAGGCTTATTAAATAGGTTTATTTCAGCAACTTAGACTTATTAAATAGCCTTATTAAATAGGCTTATTTTAGCCACTTAGGCTTATTAAATATGCTTATTTCAGCAACTTAGGCGTATTAAATAACATTATTAAATAGGTTTATTTCTGCAACTTAGACTTATTAAATAGCCTTATTAAATAGGCTTATTTCAGCAACTTAGGCTTATTAAATAGGCTTATTTCAGCAACTTATGCTTATTAAATAGCCTTATTAAACAGGTTTATTTCAGCAATTTAGGCTTATTAAATAGCATTTTTAAATAGGTTTATTTCAGCAACTTAGACTTTTTAAATAGACCTTTTTATATAGGCTTAGTTCAGCAACGTAGGCTTATTAAATAGGCTTATTTCAGCAACTTATGCTTATTAAATAGCCTTATTAATCAGGTTTATTTCAGCAACTTAGGCGTATTAAATCGCATTTTTAAATAGGTTTATTTCAGCAACTTAGACTTATTAAATAGACCTTTTTAAATAGGCTTAGTTCAGAAACTTGGGCTTTTTAAATAGGCTTATTTCAGCAACTTAGGCTCATTAAATAGCCTCATTAAATAGGCTTATTTTAGCAACTTAGACTTATTCAATCGACTTATTAAATAGACATTTCAGCAACTTAGGCTCATTAAATAGGCTAATGAAATATGCTTATTTCTGCAACTTAGACTTATTAGATAGGCCTATTAAAAAGGCTTATTTCAGCAACTTAGGCTTATTAAATAGGCTTATTTCAGCAACTTAGGCTTATTAAATAGTCTTATTTCAGCAACTTAGACTTATTAAATAGGCTTATTCAGGAACTTAGGCTTATTAAATAGCCTTCTTAAATAGGCTTATTTCAGCAACTTAGGCTTATTAAATAGGCTTATTTCAGCAACTTAGACTTATTAAAAAGGCTTATTTCAGCAACGTAGACTTATTAAATAGGCTTATTCAGCAACTTAGGCTTATTAAATAGGCTTATTTCAGCAACTTAGACTTATTAAATAGGCCTCTTAAATAGGCTTATTAAATAGACTGATTAAATAGGCTCATTAAATACTTATTAAATAGGCATATTAAATAGGCTTATTAAATAGATTTATTAAATAGGCTCAATAAATAGGCTTATTAAATAGGCTTATTAAATAGGCTTATTAAATAGGTTCAATAAATAGGCTTATTAAATAGGCTTATTAAATATGCTTATTAAATAGGCTTATTAAATAGACTTATTAAATAACCTCACTAAATAGGCTTATTTTAACAACTTAGGCTTTTTAAATAGGTTTATTTCTGCAACTTAGACTAATTAAATAGCTTTATTAAATAGGTTTATTTCAGCAACATAGGCTTATTAAATAGGCTTATTTCAGCAACTTATGCTTATTAAATAGCCTTATTAACAGGTTTATTTCAGCAACTTAGGCTTATTAAATAGCATTTTAAAATAGGTTTATTTCAGCAACTTAGACTTATTAAATATACCTTTTAAATAGGCTTAGTTCAGAAACTTCGTCTTATTAAATAGGCTTATTTCAGCAACTTAGGCTCATTAAATAGAATTTTTAAATAGGTTTATTTCAGCAACTTAGACTTATTAAATAGACCTTTTTATATAGGCTTAGTTCACCAATGTAGGCTTATTAAATAGGCTTAGTTCACCAATGTAGGCTTATTAAATAGCCTTATTAATCAGGTTTATTTCAGCAACTTAGGCGTATTAAATAGCATTTTTAAATAGGTTTATTTCAGCAACTTAGACTTATTAAATAGACCTTTTTAAATAGGCTTAGTTCAGAAACTTAGGCTTATTAAATAGGCTTATTCAGCAACTTAGGCTCATTAAATAGGCTTATTTCAGCAACTTAGGTTTATTAAATAGCCTTATTAAATAGGCTTATTTTAGCAACTTAGGCTTATTAAATATGCTTATTTCAGCAACTTAGGCGTATTAAATAACATTATTAAATAGGTTTATTTCTGCAACTTAGACTTATTAAATAGCCTTATTAAATAGGCTTATTTCAGCAACTTAGGCTTATTAAATAGGCTTATTTCAGCAACTTATGCTTATTAAATAGCCTTATTAAACAGGTTTATTTCAGCAATTTAGGCTTATTAAATAGCATTTTTAAATAGGTTTATTTCAGCAACTTAGACTTTTTAAATAGACCTTTTTATATAGGCTTAGTTCAGCAACGTAGGCTTATTAAATAGGCTTATTTCAGCAACTTATGCTTATTAAATAGCCTTATTAATCAGGTTTATTTCAGCAACTTAGGCGTATTAAATAGCATTTTTAAATAGGTTTATTTCAGCAACTTAGACTTATTAAATAGACCTTTTTAAATAGGCTTAGTTCAGAAACTTAGGCTTTTTAAATAGGCTTATTTCAGCAACTTAGGCTCATTAAATAGCCTCATTAAATAGGCTTATTTTAGCAACTTAGACTTATTCAATCGACTTATTAAATAGACATTTCAGCAACTTAGGCTCATTAAATAGGCTAATGAAATATGCTTATTTCTGCAACTTAGACTTATTAGATAGGCCTATTAAATAGGCTTATTTCAGCAACTTAGGCTTATTAAATAGGCTTATTTCAGCAACTTAGGCTTATTAAATAGTCTTATTTCAGCAACTTAGACTTATTAAATAGGCTTATTCAGGAACTTAGGCTTATTAAATAGCCTTCTTAAATAGGCTTATTTCAGCAACTTAGGCTTATTAAATAGGCTTATTTCAGCAACTTAGACTTATTAAAAAGGCTTATTTCAGCAACGTAGACTTATTAAATAGGCTTATTCAGCAACTTAGGCTTATTAAATAGGCTTATTTCAGCAACTTAGACTTATTAAATAGGCCTATTAAATAGGCTTATTAAATAGACTGATTAAATAGGCTCATTAAATACTTATTAAATAGGCATATTAAATAGGCTTATTAAATAGACTTATTAAATAGGCTCAATAAATAGGCTTATTAAATAGGCTTATTAAATAGGCTTATTAAATAGGTTCAATAAATAGGCTTATTAAATAGGCTTATTAAATATGCTTATTAAATAGGCTTATTAAATAGACTTATTAAATAACCTCATTAAATAGGCTTATTTTAACAACTTAGGCTTTTTAAATAGGTTTATTTCTGCAACTTAGACTAATTAAATAGCCTTATTAAATAGGTTTATTTCAGCAACATAGGCTTATTAAATAGGCTTATTTCAGCAACTTATGCTTATTAAATAGCCTTATTAACAGGTTTATTTCAGCAACTTAGGCTTATTAAATATCATTTTAAAATAGGTTTATTTCAGCAACTTAGACTTATTAAATATACCTTTTAAATAGGCTTAGTTCAGAAACTTCGTCTTATTAAATAGGCTTATTTCAGCAACTTAGGCTCATTAAATAGAATTTTTAAATAGGTTTATTTCAGCAACTTAGACTTATTAAATATACCTTTTTATATAGGCTTAGTTCACCAATGTAGGCTTATTAAATAGGCTTAGTTCACCAATGTAGGCTTATTAAATAGCCTTATTAATCAGGTTTATTTCAGCAACTTAGGCGTATTAAATAGCATTTTTAAATAGGTTTATTTCAGCAACTTAGACTTATTAAATAGACCTTTTTAAATAGGCTTAGTTCAGAAACTTAGGCTTATTAAATAGGCTTATTCAGCAACTTAGGCTCATTAAATAGGCTTATTTCAGCAACTAAGGTTTATTAAATAGCCTTATTAAATAGGCTTATTTTAGCAACTTAGGCTTATTAAATATGCTTATTTCAGCAACTTAGGCGTATTAAATAACATTATTAAATAGGTTTATTTCTGCAACTTAGACTTATTAAATAGCCTTATTAAATAGGCTTATTTCAGCAACTTAGGCTTATTAAATAGGCTTATTTCAGCAACTTATGCTTATTAAATAGCCTTATTAAACAGGTTTATTTCAGCAATTTAGGCTTATTAAATAGCATTTTTAAATAGGTTTATTTCAGCAACTTAGACTTTTTAAATAGACCTTTTTATATAGGCTTAGTTCAGCAACGTAGGCTTATTAAATAGGCTTATTTCAGCAACTTATGCTTATTAAATAGCCTTATTAATCAGGTTTATTTCAGCAACTTAGGCGTATTAAATAGCATTTTTAAATAGGTTTATTTCAGCAACTTAGACTTATTAAATAGACCTTTTTAAATAGGCTTAGTTCAGAAACTTAGGCTTTTTAAATAGGCTTATTTCAGCAACTTAGGCACATTAAATAGCCTCATTAAATAGGCTTATTTTAGCAACTTAGACTTATTCAATCGACTTATTAAATAGACATTTCAGCAACTTAGGCTCATTAAATAGGCTAATGAAATATGCTTATTTCTGCAACTTAGACTTATTAGATAGGCCTATTAAATAGGCTTATTTCAGCAACTTAGGCTTATTAAATAGGCTTATTTCAGCAACTTAGGCTTATTAAATAGTCTTATTTCAGCAACTTAGACTTATTAAATAGGCTTATTCAGGAACTTAGGCTTATTAAATAGCCTTCTTAAATAGGCTTATTTCAGCAACTTAGGCTTATTAAATAGGCTTATTTCAGCAACTTAGACTTATTAAAAAGGCTTATTTCAGCAACGTAGACTTATTAAATAGGCTTATTCAGCAACTTAGGCTTATTAAATAGGCTTATTTCAGCAACTTAGACTTATTAAATAGGCCTATTAAATAGGCTTATTAAATAGACTGATTAAATAGGCTCATTAAATACTTATTAAATAGGCATATTAAATAGGCTTATTAAATAGACTTATTAAATAGGCTCAATAAATAGGCTTATTAAATAGGCTTATTAAATAGGCTTATTAAATAGGTTCAATAAATAGGCTTATTAAATAGGCTTATTAAATATGCTTATTAAATAGGCTTATTAAATAGACTTATTAAATAACCTCATTAAATAGGCTTATTTTAACAACTTAGGCTTTTTAAATAGGTTAATTTCTGCAACTTAGACTAATTAAATAGCCTTATTAAATAGGTTTATTTCAGCAACATAGGCTTATTAAATAGGATTATTTCAGCAACTTATGCTTATTAAATAGCCTTATTAACAGGTTTATTTCAGCAACTTAGGCTTATTAAATAGCATTTTAAAATAGGTTTATTTCAGCAACTTAGACTTATTAAATAGACCTTTTTAAATAGGCTTAGTTCAGAAACTTAGGCTTTTTAAATAGGCTTATTTCAGCAACTTAGGCTCATTAAATAGCCTCATTAAATAGGCTTATTTTAGCAACTTAGACTTATTCAATCGACTTATTAAATAGACATTTCAGCAACTTAGGCTCATTAAATAGGCTAATGAAATATGCTTATTTCTGCAACTTAGACTTATTAGATAGGCCTATTAAATAGTCTTATTTCAGCAACTTAGACTTATTAAATAGGCTTATTCAGGAACTTAGGCTTATTAAATAGCCTTCTTAAATAGGCTTATTTCAGCAACTTAGGCTTATTAAATAGGCTTATTTCAGCAACTTAGACTTATTAAAAAGGCTTATTTCAGCAACGTAGACATATTAAATAGGCTTATTCAGCAACTTAGGCTTATTAAATAGGCTTATTTCAGCAACTTAGACTTATTAAATAGGCCTATTAAATAGGCTTATTAAATAGACTGATTAAATAGGCTCATTAAATACTTATTAAATAGGCATATTAAATAGGCTTATTAAATAGACTTATTAAATAGGCTCAATAAATAGGCTTATTAAATAGGCTTATTAAATAGGCTTATTAAATAGGTTCAATAAATAGGCTTATTAAATAGGCTTATTAAATATGCTTATTAAATAGGCTTATTAAATAGACTTATTAAATAACCTCATTAAATAGGCTTATTTTAACAACTTAGGCTTTTTAAATAGGTTTATTTCTGCAACTTAGACTAATTAAATAGCCTTATTAAATAGGTTTATTTCAGCAACATAGGCTTATTAAATAGGCTTATTTCAGCAACTTATGCTTATTAAATAGCCTTATTAACAGGTTTATTTCAGCAACTTAGGCTTATTAAATAGCATTTTAAAATAGGTTTATTTCAGCAACTTAGACTTATTAAATATACCTTTTAAATAGGCTTAGTTCAGAAACTTCGTCTTATTAAATAGGCTTATTTCAGCAACTTAGGCTCATTAAATAGAATTTTTAAATAGGTTTATTTCAGCAACTTAGACTTATTAAATAGACCTTTTTATATAGGCTTAGTTCACCAATGTAGGCTTATTAAATAGGCTTAGTTCACCAATGTAGGCTTATTAAATAGCCTTATTAATCAGGTTTATTTCAGCAACTTAGGCGTATTAAATAGCATTTTTAAATAGGTTTATTTCAGCAACTTAGACTTATTAAATAGACCTTTTTAAATAGGCTTAGTTCAGAAACTTAGGCTTATTAAATAGGCTTATTCAGCAACTTAGGCTCATTAAATAGGCTTATTTCAGCAACTAAGGTTTATTAAATAGCCTTATTAAATAGGCTTATTTTAGCAACTTAGGCTTATTAAATATGCTTATTTCAGCAACTTAGGCGTATTAAATAACATTATTAAATAGGTTTATTTCTGCAACTTAGACTTATTAAATAGCCTTATTAAATAGGCTTATTTCAGCAACTTAGGCTTATTAAATAGGCTTATTTCAGCAACTTATGCTTATTAAATAGCCTTATTAAACAGGTTTATTTCAGCAATTTAGGCTTATTAAATAGCATTTTTAAATAGGTTTATTTCAGCAACTTAGACTTTTTAAATAGACCTTTTTATATAGGCTTAGTTCAGCAACGTAGGCTTATTAAATAGGCTTATTTCAGCAACTTATGCTTATTAAATAGCCTTATTAATCCGGTTTATTTCAGCAACTTAGGCGTATTAAATAGCATTTTTAAATAGGTTTATTTCAGCAACTTAGACTTATTAAATAGACCTTTTTAAATAGGCTTAGTTCAGAAACTTAGGCTTTTTAAATAGGCTTATTTCAGCAACTTAGGCTCATTAAATAGCCTCATTAAATAGGCTTATTTTAGCAACTTAGACTTATTCAATCGACTTATTAAATAGACATTTCAGCAACTTAGGCTCATTAAATAGGCTAATGAAATATGCTTATTTCTGCAACTTAGACTTATTAGATAGGCCTATTAAATAGGCTTATTTCAGCAACTTAGGCTTATTAAATAGGCTTATTTCAGCAACTTAGGCTTATTAAATAGTCTTATTTCAGCAACTTAGACTTATTAAATAGGCTTATTCAGGAACTTAGGCTTATTAAATAGCCTTCTTAAATAGGCTTATTTCAGCAACTTAGGCTTATTAAATAGGCTTATTTCAGCAACTTAGACTTATTAAAAAGGCTTATTTCAGCAACGTAGACTTATTAAATAGGCTTATTCAGCAACTTAGGCTTATTAAATAGGCTTATTTCAGCAACTTAGACTTATTAAATAGGCCTATTAAATAGGCTTATTAAATAGACTGATTAAATAGGCTCATTAAATACTTATTAAATAGGCATATTAAATAGGCTTATTAAATAGACTTATTAAATAGGCTCAATAAATAGGCTTATTAAATAGGCTTATTAAATAGGCTTATTAAATAGGTTCAATAAATAGGCTTATTAAATAGGCTTATTAAATATGCTTATTAAATAGGCTTATTAAATAGACTTATTAAATAACCTCATTAAATAGGCTTATTTTAACAACTTAGGCTTTTTAAATAGGTTTATTTCTGCAACTTAGACTAATTAAATAGCCTTATTAAATAGGTTTATTTCAGCAACATAGGCTTATTAAATAGGCTTATTTCAGCAACTTATGCTTATTAAATAGCCTTATTAACAGGTTTATTTCAGCAACTTAGGCTTATTAAATAGCATTTTAAAATAGGTTTATTTCAGCAACTTAGACTTATTAAATATACCTTTTAAATAGGCTTAGTTCAGAAACTTCGTCTTATTAAATAGGCTTATTTCAGCAACTTAGGCTCATTAAATATAATTTTTAAATAGGTTTATTTCAGCAACTTAGACTTATTAAATAAACCTTTTTATATAGGCTTAGTTCACCAATGTAGGCTTATTAAATAGGCTTAGTTCACCAATGTAGGCTTATTAAATAGCCTTATTAATCAGGTTTATTTCAGCAACTTAGGCGTATTAAATAGCATTTTTAAATAGGTTTATTTCAGCAACTTAGACTTATTAAATAGACCTTTTTAAATAGGCTTAGTTCAGAAACTTAGGCTTATTAAATAGGCTTATTCAGCAACTTAGGCTCATTAAATAGGCTTATTTCAGCAACTTAGGTTTATTAAATAGCCTTATTAAATAGGCTTATTTTAGCAACTTAGACTTATTAAATCGACTAGTTAAATAGACATTTCAGCAACTTAGGCTCATTAAATAGGCTTATGAAATATGCTTATTTCTGCAACTTAGACGTATTAGATAGGCCTATTAAATAGGCTTATTTCAGCAACTTAGGCTTACTAAATAGGCTTATTCCAGCAACTTAGACTTATTAAATAGCCTTATTTCATCAACTTACGCTTATTAAATAGGCTTATTTCAGCAACTTAGGCTTATTAAATAGCCTTATTAAATAGGCTTATTTCAGCAACTTGGGCTTATTAAATAGGCTTATTTCAGCAACTTAGGCTTAATAAAAATAGGCTTATTCAGCAACTTAGGCTCATTAAATAGGCTAATTAAATAGACTTATTTCAGCAACTTAGGCTTATTAAATAGGCTTATTCAGCAACTTAGGCTTATTAAATAGGCTCATTAAATACTTATTAAATAGGCTTATTAAACAGGTTTATTAAATAGACTTATTAAATAGGCTCAATAAATAGGCTTATTAAATAGGCTCATTAAATCGGCGTAATAAATAGGCTTATTAAATAGGTTTATTAAATTGGCTTATTAAATAGGCTTATTAAATAGGCTCAATAAATAGGCTTAATAAATAGGCTCATTGAATACTCTTTAAATAGGTTTATTAAATAGACTTATTAAATAGACTTATTAAATAGGCTTATTAATTAGGCTTATTAAATAGGCTTATTAAATAGGTTTATTAAATAGACTTATTAAATATCGTAATTAAATAGGCTTATTTTAGCAGCTTAGGGTTATTAAATAGGCTTATTTCAGCAACTTAGACTTATTAAATAGCCTTATTTCAGCAACTTAGGCTGATTAAATAGGCTCATTTCAGCAACTTAAGCTTATTAAATATCCTTATTTCCGCAACTTACGCTGATTAAATAGGCTCATTTCAGCAACTTAGACTTATTAAATGGCCTTATTTCAGCAACTTAGACTTATTAAATAGGCTTATTTCAGCAACCTAGGCTTATTAAATATACTTATTTCAGCAACATAGGCTTATTAAATAGGCTTATTTCAGCAACTTAGACTTATTAAATAGCCTTATTTCAGCAACTTAGGCTTATTAAATAGGCTTATTTCAGCAACTTAGGCTTATTAAATAGCGTTATTTCAGCAACTTAGACTTATTAAATAGGCTTATTTCAGCAACTTAGGCTTATTAAATAGGCTTATTCAGCAACTTAGGCTTATTAAATAGGCTTATTAAATAGGCTTATTTCAGCAACTCAGGCTTATTAAATAGGCTTATTCAGCAACTTAGGCTTATTAAATAGGCTCATTAAATACTTATTAAATAGGCTTATTAAACAGGCTTATTAAATAGACTTATTAAATAGGCTCAATAAATAGGCTTATTAAATAGGCTCATTAAATATGCTTAATAAATAGGCTTATTAAATAGGCTTATTAAATAGGCTTATTAAATAGACTTATTAAATAGGCTTATTAAATAGGCTTATTAAATAGGCTTAATAAATAGGCTTATTAAATAGGCTCAATAAACTTATTAAATAGACTTATTAAATAGGCATATTAAATAGGCTTATTAAATAGGCTTATTAAATAGGCTTATCAAATAGACTTATTAAATAGCCTCATTAAATAGGCTTATTTTAGCAACTTAGGCTTATTAAATAGGCTTATTTCAGCAACTTAGACTTATTAAATAGCCTTATTTCAGCAACTTAGGCTTATTAAAAAGGCTCATTTCAGCAACTTAGGCTTATTAAATAGCCTTATTTCAGCAACGTTGACTTATTAAATTGGCTTATTCAGCAACTTAGGCTTATTAAATAGCCTTATTAAATAGGCATATTTTAGCAACTTATGCTTATTAAATAGGCTTATTTCAGCAAATTAGACTTATTAAAAAGCCTTATTTCAGCAACTTGGGCTTATTAAATATGCTTATTTCAGCAACTTAGGCGTATTAAATAGCATTATTAAATAGGTTTATTTCTGCAACTTAGACTTATTAAATAGACTTATTAAATAGCCTCATTAAATAGGCTTATTTTAGCAACTTAGGCTAATTAAATAGGCTTATTTCAGCAACTTAGACTTATTAAATTGCCTTATTTCAGCAACTTAGGCTTATTAAATAGGCTTATTTCAGCAACTTAGGCTTATTAAATAGCGTTATTTCAGCAACTTAGACTTATTAAATAGGCTTATTCTGCAACTTAGGCTTATTAAATAGGCTTATTAAATAGGCTTATTTCAGCAACTCAGGCTTATTAAATAGGCTCATTAAATACTTATTAAATAGGCTTATTAAACATGCTTATTAAATAGACTTATTAAATAGGCTCAATAAATAGGCTTATTAAATAGGCTCATTAAATATGCTTAATAAATGGGCTCATTAAATAGGCTTAATAAATAGGCTTATTAAATAGGCTCAATAAACGTATTAAATAGACTTATTAAATAGGCATATTAAATAGGCTTATTAAATAGGCTTATTAAATAGACTTATTAAATAGCCTCATTAAATAGGCTTATTTTAGCAACTTAGGCTTATTAAATAGGCTTATTTCAGCAACTTAGACTTATTAAATAGCCTTATTTCAGCAACTTAGGCTTATTCAATAGGCTTATTTCAGCAACTCAGGCTTATTAAATAGGCTCATTAAATACTTATTAAATAGGCTTATTAAACAGGCTTATTAAATAGACTTATTAAATAGGCTCAATAAATAGGCGTATTAAATAGGCTCATTAAATATGCGTAATAAATAGGCTTATTAAATAGGCGTATTAAATAGGCTTATTAAATAGGCTTATTAAATAGACTTATTAAATAGGCTTATTAAATAGGCTTATTAAATAGGCTTAATAAATAGGCTTATTAAATAGGCTCAATAAACTTATTAAATAGACTTATTAAATAGGCATATTAAATAGGCTTATTAAATAGGCTTATTAAATAGGCTTATTAAATAGACTTATTAAATAGCCTCATTAAATAGGCTTATTTTAGCAACTTAGGCTTATTAAATAGGCTTATTTCAGCAACTTAGACTTATTAAATAGCCTTATTTCAGCAACTTAGACTTATTAAAAAGGCTAATTTCAGCAACTTAGGCTTATTAAATAGCCTTATTTCAGCAACGTAGACTTATTAAATAGGCTTATTCAGCAACTTAGGCTTATTAAATAGCATTATTAAATAGGCATATTTTAGCAACTTAGGCTTATTAAATAGGCTTATTTCAGCAAATTAGACTTATTTAAAAAGCCTTATTTCAGCAACTTAGGCTTATTAAATATGCTTATTTCAGCAACGTAGGCGTATTAAATAGCATTATTAAATAGGTTTATTTCTGCAACTTAGACTTATTAAATAGACTTATTAAATAGGCTTATTAAATAGGCTTATTAAATAGGCTTATTAAATAGGCTTATTAAATAGACTTATTAAATAGCCTCATTAAATAGGCTTATTTTAGCAACTTAAGCTTATTAAATAGGCTTATTTCAGCAACTTAGACTTATTAAATAGCCTTATTTCAGCAACTTAGGCTTATTAAATAGGCTCATTTCAGCAACTTAAGCTTATTAAATAACCTTATTTTAGCAACTTAGACTTATTAAATAGGCTTATTTCAGCAACTTACGCTGATTAAATAGGCTCATTTCAGCAACTTAGACTTATTAAATAGCCTTATTTCAGCAACTTAGACTTATTAAATAGGCTTATTTCAGCAACTTATGCTTATTAAATATACTTATTTCATCAACTTAGGCTTATTAAATAGGCTTATTTCATCAACTTAGACTTATTAAATAGCCTTATTTCAGCAACTTAGGCTTATTAGATAGGCTTATCTCAGCAATTTAGGCTTATTAAATAGCGTTATTTCAGCAACTTAGACTTATTAAATAGGCTTATTTCAGCAACTTAGGCTTATTAAATAGGCTTATTCAGCAACTTAGACTAATTAAATAGCCTTATTAAATAGGTTTATTTCAGCAACATAGGCTTATTAAATAGGATTATTTCAGCAACTTATGCTTATTAAATAGCCTTATTAACAGGTTTATTTCAGCAACTTAGGCTTATTAAATAGCATTTTAAAATAGGTTTATTTCAGCAACTTAGACTTATTAAATAGACCTTTTTAAATAGGCTTAGTTCAGAAACTTAGGCTTTTTAAATAGGCTTATTTCAGCAACTTAGGCTCATTAAATAGCCTCATTAAATAGGCTTATTTTAGCAACTTAGACTTATTCAATCGACTTATTAAATAGACATTTCAGCAACTTAGGCTCATTAAATAGGCTAATGAAATATGCTTATTTCTGCAACTTAGACTTATTAGATAGGCCTATTAAATAGTCTTATTTCAGCAACTTAGACTTATTAAATAGGCTTATTCAGGAACTTAGGCTTATTAAATAGCCTTCTTAAATAGGCTTATTTCAGCAACTTAGGCTTATTAAATAGGCTTATTTCAGCAACTTAGACTTATTAAAAAGGCTTATTTCAGCAACGTAGACATATTAAATAGGCTTATTCAGCAACTTAGGCTTATTAAATAGGCTTATTTCAGCAACTTAGACTTATTAAATAGGCCTATTAAATAGGCTTATTAAATAGACTGATTAAATAGGCTCATTAAATACTTATTAAATAGGCATATTAAATAGGCTTATTAAATAGACTTATTAAATAGGCTCAATAAATAGGCTTATTAAATAGGCTTATTAAATAGGCTTATTAAATAGGTTCAATAAATAGGCTTATTAAATAGGCTTATTAAATATGCTTATTAAATAGGCTTATTAAATAGACTTATTAAATAACCTCATTAAATAGGCTTATTTTAACAACTTAGGCTTTTTAAATAGGTTTATTTCTGCAACTTAGACTAATTAAATAGCCTTATTAAATAGGTTTATTTCAGCAACATAGGCTTATTAAATAGGCTTATTTCAGCAGCTTATGCTTATTAAATAGCCTTATTAACAGGTTTATTTCAGCAACTTAGGCTTATTAAATAGCATTTTAAAATAGGTTTATTTCAGCAACTTAGACTTATTAAATATACCTTTTAAATAGGCTTAGTTCAGAAACTTCGTCTTATTAAATAGGCTTATTTCAGCAACTTAGGCTCATTAAATAGAATTTTTAAATAGGTTTATTTCAGCAACTTAGACTTATTAAATAGACCTTTTTATATAGGCTTAGTTCACCAATGTAGGCTTATTAAATAGGCTTAGTTCACCAATGTAGGCTTATTAAATAGCCTTATTAATCAGGTTTATTTCAGCAACTTAGGCGTATTAAATAGCATTTTTAAATAGGTTTATTTCAGCAACTTAGACTTATTAAATAGACCTTTTTAAATAGGCTTAGTTCAGAAACTTAGGCTTATTAAATAGGCTTATTCAGCAACTTAGGCTCATTAAATAGGCTTATTTCAGCAACTAAGGTTTATTAAATAGCCTTATTAAATAGGCTTATTTTAGCAACTTAGGCTTATTAAATATGCTTATTTCAGCAACTTAGGCGTATTAAATAACATTATTAAATAGGTTTATTTCTGCAACTTAGACTTATTAAATAGCCTTATTAAATAGGCTTATTTCAGCAACTTAGGCTTATTAAATAGGCTTATTTCAGCAACTTATGCTTATTAAATAGCCTTATTAAACAGGTTTATTTCAGCAATTTAGGCTTATTAAATAGCATTTTTAAATAGGTTTATTTCAGCAACTTAGACTTTTTAAATAGACCTTTTTATATAGGCTTAGTTCAGCAACGTAGGCTTATTAAATAGGCTTATTTCAGCAACTTATGCTTATTAAATAGCCTTATTAATCCGGTTTATTTCAGCAACTTAGGCGTATTAAATAGCATTTTTAAATAGGTTTATTTCAGCAACTTAGACTTATTAAATAGACCTTTTTAAATAGGCTTAGTTCAGAAACTTAGGCTTTTTAAATAGGCTTATTTCAGCAACTTAGGCTCATTAAATAGCCTCATTAAATAGGCTTATTTTAGCAACTTAGACTTATTCAATCGACTTATTAAATAGACATTTCAGCAACTTAGGCTCATTAAATAGGCTAATGAAATATGCTTATTTCTGCAACTTAGACTTATTAGATAGGCCTATTAAATAGGCTTATTTCAGCAACTTAGGCTTATTAAATAGGCTTATTTCAGCAACTTAGGCTTATTAAATAGTCTTATTTCAGCAACTTAGACTTATTAAATAGGCTTATTCAGGAACTTAGGCTTATTAAATAGCCTTCTTAAATAGGCTTATTTCAGCAACTTAGGCTTATTAAATAGGCTTATTTCAGCAACTTAGACTTATTAAAAAGGCTTATTTCAGCAACGTAGACTTATTAAATAGGCTTATTCAGCAACTTAGGCTTATTAAATAGGCTTATTTCAGCAACTTAGACTTATTAAATAGGCCTATTAAATAGGCTTATTAAATAGACTGATTAAATAGGCTCATTAAATACTTATTAAATAGGCATATTAAATAGGCTTATTAAATAGACTTATTAAATAGGCTCAATAAATAGGCTTATTAAATAGGCTTATTAAATAGGCTTATTAAATAGGTTCAATAAATAGGCTTATTAAATAGGCTTATTAAATATGCTTATTAAATAGGCTTATTAAATAGACTTATTAAATAACCTCATTAAATAGGCTTATTTTAACAACTTAGGCTTTTTAAATAGGTTTATTTCTGCAACTTAGACTAATTAAATAGCCTTATTAAATAGGTTTATTTCAGCAACATAGGCTTATTAAATAGGCTTATTTCAGCAACTTATGCTTATTAAATAGCCTTATTAACAGGTTTATTTCAGCAACTTAGGCTTATTAAATAGCATTTTAAAATAGGTTTATTTCAGCAACTTAGACTTATTAAATATACCTTTTAAATAGGCTTAGTTCAGAAACTTCGTCTTATTAAATAGGCTTATTTCAGCAACTTAGGCTCATTAAATATAATTTTTAAATAGGTTTATTTCAGCAACTTAGACTTATTAAATAAACCTTTTTATATAGGCTTAGTTCACCAATGTAGGCTTATTAAATAGGCTTAGTTCACCAATGTAGGCTTATTAAATAGCCTTATTAATCAGGTTTATTTCAGCAACTTAGGCGTATTAAATAGCATTTTTAAATAGGTTTATTTCAGCAACTTAGACTTATTAAATAGACCTTTTTAAATAGGCTTAGTTCAGAAACTTAGGCTTATTAAATAGGCTTATTCAGCAACTTAGGCTCATTAAATAGGCTTATTTCAGCAACTTAGGTTTATTAAATAGCCTTATTAAATAGGCTTATTTTAGCAACTTAGACTTATTAAATCGACTAGTTAAATAGACATTTCAGCAACTTAGGCTCATTAAATAGGCTTATGAAATATGCTTATTTCTGCAACTTAGACGTATTAGATAGGCCTATTAAATAGGCTTATTTCAGCAACTTAGGCTTACTAAATAGGCTTATTCCAGCAACTTAGACTTATTAAATAGCCTTATTTCATCAACTTACGCTTATTAAATAGGCTTATTTCAGCAACTTAGGCTTATTAAATAGCCTTATTAAATAGGCTTATTTCAGCAACTTGGGCTTATTAAATAGGCTTATTTCAGCAACTTAGGCTTAATAAAAATAGGCTTATTCAGCAACTTAGGCTCATTAAATAGGCTAATTAAATAGACTTATTTCAGCAACTTAGGCTTATTAAATAGGCTTATTCAGCAACTTAGGCTTATTAAATAGGCTCATTAAATACTTATTAAATAGGCTTATTAAACAGGTTTATTAAATAGACTTATTAAATAGGCTCAATAAATAGGCTTATTAAATAGGCTCATTAAATCGGCGTAATAAATAGGCTTATTAAATAGGTTTATTAAATTGGCTTATTAAATAGGCTTATTAAATAGGCTCAATAAATAGGCTTAATAAATAGGCTCATTGAATACTCTTTAAATAGGTTTATTAAATAGACTTATTAAATAGACTTATTAAATAGGCTTATTAATTAGGCTTATTAAATAGGCTTATTAAATAGGTTTATTAAATAGACTTATTAAATATCGTAATTAAATAGGCTTATTTTAGCAGCTTAGGGTTATTAAATAGGCTTATTTCAGCAACTTAGACTTATTAAATAGCCTTATTTCAGCAACTTAGGCTGATTAAATAGGCTCATTTCAGCAACTTAAGCTTATTAAATATCCTTATTTCCGCAACTTACGCTGATTAAATAGGCTCATTTCAGCAACTTAGACTTATTAAATGGCCTTATTTCAGCAACTTAGACTTATTAAATAGGCTTATTTCAGCAACCTAGGCTTATTAAATATACTTATTTCAGCAACATAGGCTTATTAAATAGGCTTATTTCAGCAACTTAGACTTATTAAATAGCCTTATTTCAGCAACTTAGGCTTATTAAATAGGCTTATTTCAGCAACTTAGGCTTATTAAATAGCGTTATTTCAGCAACTTAGACTTATTAAATAGGCTTATTTCAGCAACTTAGGCTTATTAAATAGGCTTATTCAGCAACTTAGGCTTATTAAATAGGCTTATTAAATAGGCTTATTTCAGCAACTCAGGCTTATTAAATAGGCTTATTCAGCAACTTAGGCTTATTAAATAGGCTCATTAAATACTTATTAAATAGGCTTATTAAACAGGCTTATTAAATAGACTTATTAAATAGGCTCAATAAATAGGCTTATTAAATAGGCTCATTAAATATGCTTAATAAATAGGCTTATTAAATAGGCTTATTAAATAGGCTTATTAAATAGACTTATTAAATAGGCTTATTAAATAGGCTTATTAAATAGGCTTAATAAATAGGCTTATTAAATAGGCTCAATAAACTTATTAAATAGACTTATTAAATAGGCATATTAAATAGGCTTATTAAATAGGCTTATTAAATAGGCTTATCAAATAGACTTATTAAATAGCCTCATTAAATAGGCTTATTTTAGCAACTTAGGCTTATTAAATAGGCTTATTTAAGCAACTTAGACTTATTAAATAGCCTTATTTCAGCAACTTAGGCTTATTAAAAAGGCTCATTTCAGCAACTTAGGCTTATTAAATAGCCTTATTTCAGCAACGTTGACTTATTAAATTGGCTTATTCAGCAACTTAGGCTTATTAAATAGCCTTATTAAATAGGCATATTTTAGCAACTTATGCTTATTAAATAGGCTTATTTCAGCAAATTAGACTTATTAAAAAGCCTTATTTCAGCAACTTGGGCTTATTAAATATGCTTATTTCAGCAACTTAGGCGTATTAAATAGCATTATTAAATAGGTTTATTTCTGCAACTTAGACTTATTAAATAGACTTATTAAATAGCCTCATTAAATAGGCTTATTTTAGCAACTTAGGCTAATTAAATAGGCTTATTTCAGCAACTTAGACTTATTAAATTGCCTTATTTCAGCAACTTAGGCTTATTAAATAGGCTTATTTCAGCAACTTAGGCTTATTAAATAGCGTTATTTCAGCAACTTAGACTTATTAAATAGGCTTATTCTGCAACTTAGGCTTATTAAATAGGCTTATTAAATAGGCTTATTTCAGCAACTCAGGCTTATTAAATAGGCTCATTAAATACTTATTAAATAGGCTTATTAAACATGCTTATTAAATAGACTTATTAAATAGGCTCAATAAATAGGCTTATTAAATAGGCTCATTAAATATGCTTAATAAATGGGCTCATTAAATAGGCTTAATAAATAGGCTTATTAAATAGGCTCAATAAACGTATTAAATAGACTTATTAAATAGGCATATTAAATAGGCTTATTAAATAGGCTTATTAAATAGACTTATTAAATAGCCTCATTAAATAGGCTTATTTTAGCAACTTAGGCTTATTAAATAGGCTTATTTCAGCAACTTAGACTTATTAAATAGCCTTATTTCAGCAACTTAGGCTTATTCAATAGGCTTATTTCAGCAACTCAGGCTTATTAAATAGGCTCATTAAATACTTATTAAATAGGCTTATTAAACAGGCTTATTAAATAGACTTATTAAATAGGCTCAATAAATAGGCGTATTAAATAGGCTCATTAAATATGCGTAATAAATAGGCTTATTAAATAGGCGTATTAAATAGGCTTATTAAATAGGCTTATTAAATAGACTTATTAAATAGGCTTATTAAATAGGCTTATTAAATAGGCTTAATAAATAGGCTTATTAAATAGGCTCAATAAACTTATTAAATAGACTTATTAAATAGGCATATTAAATAGGCTTATTAAATAGGCTTATTAAATAGGCTTATTAAATAGACTTATTAAATAGCCTCATTAAATAGGCTTATTTTAGCAACTTAGGCTTATTAAATAGGCTTATTTCAGCAACTTAGACTTATTAAATAGCCTTATTTCAGCAACTTAGACTTATTAAAAAGGCTAATTTCAGCAACTTAGGCTTATTAAATAGCCTTATTTCAGCAACGTAGACTTATTAAATAGGCTTATTCAGCAACTTAGGCTTATTAAATAGCATTATTAAATAGGCATATTTTAGCAACTTAGGCTTATTAAATAGGCTTATTTCAGCAAATTAGACTTATTTAAAAAGCCTTATTTCAGCAACTTAGGCTTATTAAATATGCTTATTTCAGCAACGTAGGCGTATTAAATAGCATTATTAAATAGGTTTATTTCTGCAACTTAGACTTATTAAATAGACTTATTAAATAGGCTTATTAAATAGGCTTATTAAATAGGCTTATTAAATAGGCTTATTAAATAGACTTATTAAATAGCCTCATTAAATAGGCTTATTTTAGCAACTTAAGCTTATTAAATAGGCTTATTTCAGCAACTTAGACTTATTAAATAGCCTTATTTCAGCAACTTAGGCTTATTAAATAGGCTCATTTCAGCAACTTAAGCTTATTAAATAACCTTATTTTAGCAACTTAGACTTATTAAATAGGCTTATTTCAGCAACTTACGCTGATTAAATAGGCTCATTTCAGCAACTTAGACTTATTAAATAGCCTTATTTCAGCAACTTAGACTTATTAAATAGGCTTATTTCAGCAACTTATGCTTATTAAATATACTTATTTCATCAACTTAGGCTTATTAAATAGGCTTATTTCATCAACTTAGACTTATTAAATAGCCTTATTTCAGCAACTTAGGCTTATTAGATAGGCTTATCTCAGCAATTTAGGCTTATTAAATAGCGTTATTTCAGCAACTTAGACTTATTAAATAGGCTTATTTCAGCAACTTAGGCTTATTAAATAGGCTTATTCAGCAACTTAGGCTTATTAAATAGGCTTATTAAATAGGCTTATTTCAGCAACTTAGGCTTATTAAATAGGCTTATTCAGCAACTTAGGCTTATTAAATAGGCTTATTAAATACTTATTAAATAGGCTCATTAAACAGGCTTATTAAATAGACTTATTAAATAGGCTCAATAAATAGGCGTATTAAATAGGCTCATTAAATATGCTTAATAAATAGGCTTATCAACTAGGCTTATTAAATAGGCTCATTAAATAGACTTATTAAATAGGCTTATTAAATAGGCTTATTAAATAGGCTTAATAAATAGGCTTATTAAATAGGTTCAATAAATAGGCTTATTAAATAGGCTCATTAAATACTTATTAAATAGGCGTATTAAATAGACTTATTAAATAGACTTATTAAATAGGCATATTAAATAGGCTTATTAAATAGGCTTATTAAATAGGCTTATTAAATAGACTTATTAAATAGACTCATTAAATAGGCTTATTTTAGCAACTTAGACTTATTAAATAGGCTTATTTCAGCAACTTAGACTTATTAAATAGACTTATTTCAGCAACTTAGGCTTATTAAAAAGGCTCATTTCAGCAACTTAGGCTTATTAAATAGCCTTATTTCAGCAACTTAGACTTATTAAATAGGCTTATTCAGCAACTTAGACTTATTAAAAAGCCTTATTTCAGCAACTTAGTCTTATGAAATAGGCTTATTTCAGCAACTTAGGCTTATTAAATAGCCTTATTTCAGCAACGTAGACTTATTAAATAGGCTTATTCAGCAACTTAGGCTTATTAAATAGCCTTATTAAATAGGCATATTTTAGCAACTTAGGCTTATAAAATAGACTTATTAAATAGGCTTATTAAATAGGCTTATAAAATAGGCTTATTAAATAGGCTTATTAAATAGACTTATTAAATAGCCTCATTAAATTGGCTTATTTTAGCAACTTAGGCTTATTAAATAGGCTTATTTCAGCAACTTAGACTTATTAAATAGCCTTATTTCAGCAACTTAGGCTTATTAAATAGGCTTATTTCAGCAACTTAGGCTTATTAAATAGCGTTATTTCAGCAACTTAGACTTATTAAATAGGCTTTTTTCAGCAACTTAGGCTTATTAAATAGGCTTATTCTGCAACTTAGGCTTATTAAATAGGCATATTAAATAGGCTTATTTCAGCAACTCAGGCTTATTAAATAGGCTCATTAAATACTTATTAAATAGGCTTATTAAACAGGCTTATTAAATAGACTTATTAAATAGGCTCAATAAATAGGCTTATTAAATAGGCTCATTAAATATGCTTAATAAATAGGCTTATTAAATAGGCGTATTAAATAGGCTTATTAAATAGGCTTATTAACAAGACAACCAGCACAATGTCCCCCATGCAATATGGCTGACTTGGAAGTCACCTATACAATACAACCAGCACAATGTCCCCCATGCAATATGGCTGATTTGGAAGTCACCTATACAACACAACCAGCACAATGTCCCCCATGCAATATGGCTGACTTGGAAGTCACCTATACAAGACAACCAGCACAATGTCCCCCATGCAATATGGCTGATTTGGAAGTCACCTATACAACACAACCAGCATAATGTCCCCCATGCAATATGGCTGACTTGGAAGTCACCTATACAAGACAACCAGCACAATGTCCCAAATGCAATATGGCTGACTTGGAAGTCACCTATAGAACATGGCCACCAGCACAATGTCCCCCATGCAATATGGCTGACTTGGAAGTCACCTATACAACATGGCAACCAGCACAATGTCCCCTATGCAATATGGCTGACTTGGAAGTCACCTATGCAATACAACCAGCACAATGTCCCCCATGCAATATGGCTGACTTGGAAGTCACCTATACAACACAACCAGCACAATGTCCCCCATGCAATATGGCTGACTTGGAAGTCACCTATACAACACAACCAGCACAATGTCCCCCATGCAATATGGCTGACTTGGAAGTCACCTATAGAACATGGCAACCAGCACAATGTCCCCCAAGCAATATGGCTGACTTGGAAGTCACCTATACAACATGGCCACCAGCACAATGTCCCCCAAGCAATATGGCTGACTTGGAAGTCACCTATACAACACAACCAGCACAATGTCCCCCATGCAATATGGCTGACTTGGAAGTCACCTATACAACATGGCAACCAGCACAATGTCCCCCATGCAATATGGCTGACTTGGAAGTCACCTATACAACATGGCAACCAGCACAATGTCCCCCATGCAATATGGCTGACTTGGAAGTCACCTATACAAGACAACCAGCACAATGTCCCCATGCAATATGGCTGACTTGGAAGTCACCTATAGAACATGGCCACCAGCACAATGTCCCCCATGCAATATGGCTGACTTGGAAGTCACCTATACAACATGGCAACCAGCACAATGTCCCCCAAGCAATATGGCTCACTTGGAAGTCACCTATACAACATGGCAACCAGCACAATTTCCCCCAAGCAATATGGCTCACTTGGAAGTCACCTATACAACATGGCAACCAGCACAATGTCCCCCATGCAATATGGCTGACTTGGAAGTCACCTATACAACATGGCAACCAGTACAATGTCCCCCATGCAATATGGCTGACTTGGAAGTCACCTATACAACACAACCAGCACAATGTCCCCCATGCAATATGGCTGACTTGGAAGTCACCTATAGAACATGGCAACCAGCACAATGTCCCCCAAGCAATATGGCTGACTTGGAAGTCACCTATACAACATGGCCACCAGCACAATGTCCCCCAAGCAATATGGCTGACTTGGAAGTCACCTATACAACACAACCAGCACAATGTCCCCCATGCAATATGGCTGACTTGGAAGTCACCTATACAACATGGCAACCAGCACAATGTCCCCCATGCAATATGGCTGACTTGGAAGTCACCTATACAACATGGCAACCAGCACAATGTCCCCCATGCAATATGGCTGACTTGGAAGTCACCTATACAAGACAACCAGCACAATGTCCCCATGCAATATGGCTGACTTGGAAGTCACCTATAGAACATGGCCACCAGCACAATGTCCCCCATGCAATATGGCTGACTTGGAAGTCACCTATACAACATGGCAACCAGCACAATGTCCCCCAAGCAATATGGCTCACTTGGAAGTCACCTATACAACATGGCAACCAGCACAATTTCCCCCATGCAATATGGCTGACTTGGAAGTCACCTATAGTACATGGCCACCAGTACAATGTCCCCCATGCAACACGGCTGACTTGAAAGTCACCTATACAAGACAACCAGCACAATGTCCCCCATGCAATATGGCTGACTTGGAAGTCACCTATACAACACAACCAGCACAATGTCCCCCAAGCAATATGGCTCACTTGGAAGTCACCTATACAACAAGGCAACCAGCACAATGTCCCCCATGCAATATGGCTGACTTGGAAGTCACCTATACAACATGGCAACCAGCACAATGTCCCCCATGCAATATGGCTGACTTGGAAGTCACCTATACAATACAACCAGCACAATGTCCCCCAGGCAATATGGCTGACTTGGAAGTCACCTATACAACATGGCAACCAGCACAATGTCCCCCAAGCAATATGGCTGACTTGGAAGTCACCTATACAACATGGCAACCAGCACAATGTCCCCCATGCAATATGGCTGACTTGGAAGTCACCTATACAACATGGCAACCAGCACAATGTCCCCCATGCAATATGGCTGACTTGGAAGTCACCTATACAACATGGCAACCAGCACAATGTCCCCCATGCAATATGCCTGACTTGGAAGTCACCTATACAACATGGCCACCAGCACAATGTCCCCCATGCAATATGGCTGACGTGGAAGTCACCTATACAAGACAACCAGCACAATGTCCCCCATGCAATATGGCTGACTTGGAAGTCACCTATAGGACATGGCAACCAGCACAATGTCCCCCAAGCAATATGGCTGACTTGGAAGTCACCTATACAAGACAACCAGCACAATGTCCCAAATGCAATATGGCTGACTTGGAAGTCACCTATAGAACATGGCCACCAGCACAATGTCCCCCATGCAATATGGCTTACTTGGAAGTCACCTATACAACATGGCAACCAGCACAATGTCCCCCAAGCAATATGGCTGACTTGGAAGTCACCTATAGAACATGGCCACCAGCACAATGTCCCCCAAGCAATATGGCTGACTTGGAAGTCACCTATACAACATGGCAACCAGCACAATGTCCCCCATGCAATATGGCTGACTTGGAAGTCACCTATACAACATGGCAACCAGCACAATGTCCCCCATGCAATATGGCTGACTTGGAAGTCACCTATACAACATGGCAACCAGCACAATGTCCCCCATGCAATATGGCTGACTTGGAAGTCACCTATACAAGACAACCAGCACAATGTCCCCATGCAATATGGCTGACTTGGAAGTCACCTATAGAACATGGCCACCAGCACAATGTCCCCCATGCAATATGGCTGACTTGGAAGTCACCTATACAACATGGCATCCAGCACAATGTCCCCCAAGCAATATGGCTCACTTGGAAGTCACCTATACAACATGGCAACCAGCACAATGTCCCCCATGCAATATGGCTGACTTGGAAGTCACCTATAGTACATGGCCACCAGTACAATGTCCCCCATGCAACACGGCTGACTTGAAAGTCACCTATACAAGACAACCAGCACAATGTCCCCCATGCAATATGGCTGACTTGGAAGTCACCTATACAACACAACCAGCACAATGTCCCCCAAGCTATATGGCTCACTTGGAAGTCACCTATACAACATGGCAACCAGCACAATGTCCCCCATGCAATATGGCTGACTTGGAAGTCACCTATACAACATGGCAACCAGCACAATGTCCCCCATGCAATATGGCTGACTTGGAAGTCACCTATACAATACAACCAGCACAATGTCCCCCAGGCAATATGGCTGACTTAGAAGTCACCTATACAACATGGCAACCAGCACAATGTCCCCCAAGCAATATGGCTGACTTGGAAGTCACCTATACAACATGGCAACCAGCACAATGTCCCCCATGCAATATGGCTGACTTGGAAGTCACCTATACAACATGGCAACCAGCACAATGTCCCCCATGCAATATGGCTGACTTGGAAGTCACCTATACAACATGGCAACCAGCACAATGTCCCCCATGCAATATGGCTGACTTGGACGTCACCTATACAACATGGCCACCAGCACAATGTCCCCCATGCAATATGGCTGACGTGGAAGTCACCTATACAAGACAACCAGCACAATGTCCCCCATGCAATATGGCTGACTTGGAAGTCACCTATAGGACATGGCAACCAGCACAATGTCCCCCAAGCAATATGGCTGACTTGGAAGTCACCTATACAAGACAACCAGCACAATGTCCCAAATGCAATATGGCTGACTTGGAAGTCACCTATAGAACATGGCCACCAGCACAATGTCCCCCATGCAATATGGCTTACTTGGAAGTCACCTATACAACATGGCAACCAGCACAATGTCCCCCAAGCAATATGGCTGACTTTGAAGTCACCTATAGAACATGGCCACCAGCACAATGTCCCCCAAGCAATATGGCTGACTTGGAAGTCACCTACAGAACATGGCAACCAGCACAATGTCCCCCAAGCAATATGGCTGACTTGGAAGTCACCTATACAAGACAACCAGCACAATGTCCCCCATGCAATATGGCTGACTTGGAAGTCACCTATACAAGACAACCAGCACAATGTCCCCCATGCAATATGGCTGATTTGGAAGTCACCTATACAACACAACCAGCACAATGTCCCCCATGCAATATGGCTGACTTGGAAGTCACCTATACAAGACAACCAGCACAATGTCCCAAATGCAATATGGCTGACTTGGAAGTCACCTATAGAACATGGCCACCAGCACAATGTCCCCCATGCAATATGGCTGACTTGGAAGTCACCTATACAACATGGCAACCAGCACAATGTCCCCTATGCAATATGGCTGACTTGGAAGTCACCTATGCAATACAACCAGCACAATGTCCCCCATGCAATATGGCTGACTTGGAAGTCACCTATACAACACAACCAGCACAATGTCCCCCATGCAATATGGCTGACTTGGAAGTCACCTATACAACACAACCAGCACAATGTCCCCCATGCAATATGGCTGACTTGGAAGTCACCTATAGAACATGGCAACCAGCACAATGTCCCCCAAGCAATATGGCTGACTTGGAAGTCACCTATACAACATGGCCTCCAGCACAATGTCCCCCAAGCAATATGGCTGACTTGGAAGTCACCTATACAACACAACCAGCACAATGTCCCCCATGCAATATGGCTGACTTGGAAGTCACCTCTACAACATGGCAACCAGCACAATGTCCCCCATGCAATATGGCTGACTTGGAAGTCACCTATACAACATGGCAACCAGCACAATGTCCCCCATGCAATATGGCTGACTTGGAAGTCACCTATACAAGACAACCAGCACAATGTCCCCATGCAATATGGCTGACTTGGAAGTCACCTATAGAACATGGCCACCAGCACAATGTACCCCATGCAATATGGCTGACTTGGAAGTCACCTATACAACATGGCAACCAGCACAATGTCCCCCAAGCAATATGGCTCACTTGGAAGTCACCTATACAACATGGCAACCAGCACAATTTCCCCCATGCAATATGGCTGACTTGGAAGTCACCTATAGTACATGGCCACCAGTACAATGTCCCCCATGCAACACGGCTGACTTGAAAGTCACCTATACAAGACAACCAGCACAATGTCCCCCATGCAATATGGCTGACTTGGAAGTCACCTATACAACACAACCAGCACAATGTCCCCCAAGCAATATGGCTCACTTGGAAGTCACCTACACAACATGGCAACCAGCACAATGTCCCCCATGCAATATGGCTGACTTGGAAGTCACCTATACAACATGGCAACCAGCACAATGTCCCCCATGCAATATGGCTGACTTGGAAGTCACCTATACAACACAACCAGCACAATGTCCCCCATGCAATATGGCTGACTTGGAAGTCACCTATAGAACATGGCAACCAGCACAATGTCCCCCAAGCAATATGGCTGACTTGGAAGTCACCTATACAACATGGCCACCAGCACAATGTCCCCCAAGCAATATGGCTGACTTGGAAGTCACCTATACAACACAACCAGCACAATGTCCCCCATGCAATATGGCTGACTTGGAAGTCACCTATACAACATGGCAACCAGCACAATGTCCCCCATGCAATATGGCTGACTTGGAAGTCACCTATACAACATGGCAACCAGCACAATGTCCCCCATGCAATATGGCTGACTTGGAAGTCACCTATACAAGACAACCAGCACAATGTCCCCATGCAATATGGCTGACTTGGAAGTCACCTATAGAACATGGCCACCAGCACAATGTCCCCCATGCAATATGGCTTACTTGGAAGTCACCTATACAACATGGCAACCAGCACAATGTCCCCCAAGCAATATGGCTGACTTGGAAGTCACCTATAGAACATGGCCACCAGCACAATGTCCCCCAAGCAATATGGCTGACTTGGAAGTCACCTATACAACACAACCAGCACAATGTCCCCCATGCAATATGGCTGACTTGGAAGTCACCTATACAACATGGCAACCAGCACAATGTCCCCCATGCAATATGGCTGACTTGGAAGTCACCTATACAACACAACCAGCACAATGTCCCCCATGCAATATGGCTGACTTGGAAGTCACCTATAGAACATGGCAACCAGCACAATGTCCCCCAAGCAATATGGCTGACTTGGAAGTCACCTATACAACATGGCCACCAGCACAATGTCCCCCAAGCAATATGGCTGACTTGGAAGTCACCTATACAACACAACCAGCACAATGTCCCCCATGCAATATGGCTGACTTGGAAGTCACCTATACAACATGGCAACCAGCACAATGTCCCCCATGCAATATGGCTGACTTGGAAGTCACCTATACAACATGGCAACCAGCACAATGTCCCCCATGCAATATGGCTGACTTGGAAGTCACCTATACAAGACAACCAGCACAATGTCCCCATGCAATATGGCTGACTTGGAAGTCACCTATAGAACATGGCCACCAGCACAATGTCCCCCATGCAATATGGCTGACTTGGAAGTCACCTATACAACATGGCAACCAGCACAATGTCCCCCAAGCAATATGGCTCACTTGGAAGTCACCTATACAACATGGCAACCAGCACAATTTCCCCCATGCAATATGGCTGACTTGGAAGTCACCTATAGTACATGGCCACCAGTACAATGTCCCCCATGCAACACGGCTGACTTGAAAGTCACCTATACAAGACAACCAGCACAATGTCCCCCATGCAATATGGCTGACTTGGAAGTCACCTATACAACACAACCAGCACAATGTCCCCCAAGCAATATGGCTCACTTGGAAGTCACCTACACAACATGGCAACCAGCACAATGTCCCCCATGCAATATGGCTGACTTGGAAGTCACCTATACAACATGGCAACCAGCACAATGTCCCCCATGCAATATGGCTGACTTGGAAGTCACCTATACAACACAACCAGCACAATGTCCCCCATGCAATATGGCTGACTTGGAAGTCACCTATAGAACATGGCAACCAGCACAATGTCCCCCAAGCAATATGGCTGACTTGGAAGTCACCTATACAACATGGCCACCAGCACAATGTCCCCCAAGCAATATGGCTGACTTGGAAGTCACCTATACAACACAACCAGCACAATGTCCCCCATGCAATATGGCTGACTTGGAAGTCACCTATACAACATGGCAACCAGCACAATGTCCCCCATGCAATATGGCTGACTTGGAAGTCACCTATACAACATGGCAACCAGCACAATGTCCCCCATGCAATATGGCTGACTTGGAAGTCACCTATACAAGACAACCAGCACAATGTCCCCATGCAATATGGCTGACTTGGAAGTCACCTATAGAACATGGCCACCAGCACAATGTCCCCCATGCAATATGGCTTACTTGGAAGTCACCTATACAACATGGCAACCAGCACAATGTCCCCCAAGCAATATGGCTGACTTGGAAGTCACCTATAGAACATGGCCACCAGCACAATGTCCCCCAAGCAATATGGCTGACTTGGAAGTCACCTATACAACACAACCAGCACAATGTCCCCCATGCAATATGGCTGACTTGGAAGTCACCTATACAACATGGCAACCAGCACAATGTCCCCCATGCAATATGGCTGACTTGGAAGTCACCTATACAACATGGCAACCAGCACAATGTCCCCCATGCAATATGGCTGACTTGGAAGTCACCTATACAAGACAACCAGCACAATGTCCCCATGCAATATGGCTGACTTGGAAGTCACCTATAGAACATGGCCACCAGCACAATGTCCCCCATGCAATATGGCTGACTTGGAAGTCACCTATACAACATGGCATCCAGCACAATGTCCCCCAAGCAATATGGCTCACTTGGAAGTCACCTATACAACATGGCAACCAGCACAATGTCCCCCATGCAATATGGCTGACTTGGAAGTCACATATAGTACATGGCCACCAGTACAATGTCCCCCATGCAACACGGCTGACTTGAAAGTCACCTATACAAGACAACCAGCACAATGTCCCCCATGCAATATGGCTGACTTGGAAGTCACCTATACAACACAACCAGCACAATGTCCCCCAAGCTATATGGCTCACTTGGAAGTCACCTATACAACATGGCAACCAGCACAATGTCCCCCATGCAATATGGCTGACTTGGAAGTCACCTATACAACATGGCAACCAGCACAATGTCCCCCATGCAATATGGCTGACTTGGAAGTCACCTATACAATACAACCAGCACAATGTCCCCCAGGCAATATGGCTGACTTGGAAGTCACCTATACAACATGGCAACCAGCACAATGTCCCCCAAGCAATATGGCTGACTTGGAAGTCACCTATACAACATGGCAACCAGCACAATGTCCCCCATGCAATATGGCTGACTTGGAAGTCACCTATACAACATGGCAACCAGCACAATGTCCCCCATGCAATATGGCTGACTTGGAAGTCACCTATACAACATGGCAACCAGCACAATGTCCCCCATGCAATATGGCTGACTTGGAAGTCACCTATACAACATGGCCACCAGCACAATGTCCCCCATGCAATATGGCTGACGTGGAAGTCACCTATACAAGACAACCAGCACAATGTCCGCCATGCAATATGGCTGACTTGGAAGTCACCTATAGGACATGGCAACCAGCACAATGTCCCCCAAGCAATATGGCTGACTTGGAAGTCACCTATACAAGACAACCAGCACAATGTCCCAAATGCAATATGGCTGACTTGGAAGTCACCTATAGAACATGGCCACCAGCACAATGTCCCCCATGCAATATGGCTTACTTGGAAGTCACCTATACAACATGGCAACCAGCACAATGTCCCCCAAGCAATATGGCTGACTTGGAAGTCACCTATAGAACATGGCCACCAGCACAATGTCTCCCAAGCAATATGGCTGACTTGGAAGTCACCTACAGAACATGGCAACCAGCACAATGTCCCCCAAGCAATATGGCTGACTTGGAAGTCACCTATACAAGACAACCAGCACAATGTCCCCCATGCAATATGGCTGACTTGGAAGTCACCTATACAAGACAACCAGCACAATGTCCCCCATGCAATATGGCTGATTTGGAAGTCACCTATACAACACAACCAGCACAATGTCCCCCATGCAATATGGCTGACTTGGAAGTCACCTATACAAGACAACCAGCACAATGTCCCAAATGCAATATGGCTGACTTGGAAGTCACCTATAGAACATGGCCACCAGCACAATGTCCCCCATGCAATATGGCTGACTTGGAAGTCACCTATACAACATGGCAACCAGCACAATGTCCCCTATGCAATATGGCTGACTTGGAAGTCACCTATGCAATACAACCAGCACAATGTCCCCCATGCAATATGGCTGACTTGGAAGTCACCTATACAACACAACCAGCACAATGTCCCCCATGCAATATGGCTGACTTGGAAGTCACCTATAGAACATGGCAACCAGCACAATGTCCCCCAAGCAATATGGCTGACTTGGAAGTCACCTATACAACATGGCCACCAGCACAATGTTCCCCAAGCAATATGGTTGACTTGGAAGTCACCTATACAACACAACCAGCACAATGTCCCCCATGCAATATGGCTGACTTGGAAGTCACCTATACAACATGGCAACCAGCACAATGTCCCCCATGCAATATGGCTGACTTGGAAGTCACCTATACAACATGGCAACCAGCACAATGTCCCCCATGCAATATGGCTGACTTGGAAGTCACCTATACAAGACAACCAGCACAATGTCCCCATGCAATATGGCTGACTTGGAAGTCACCTATAGAACATGGCCACCAGCACAATGTCCCCCATGCAATATGGCTGACTTGGAAGTCACCTATACAACATGGCAACCAGCACAATGTCCCCCAAGCAATATGGCTCACTTGGAAGTCACCTATACAACATGGCAACCAGCACAATTTCCCCCATGCAATATGGCTGACTTGGAAGTCACCTATAGTACATGGCCACCAGTACAATGTCCCCCATGCAACACGGCTGACTTGAAAGTCACCTATACAAGACAACCAGCACAATGTCCCCCATGCAATATGGCTGACTTGGAAGTCACCTATACAACACAACCAGCACAATGTCCCCCAAGCAATATGGCTCACTTGGAAGTCACCTATACAACATGGCAACCAGCACAATGTCCCCCATGCAATATGGCTGACTTGGAAGTCACCTATACAACATGGCAACCAGCACAATGTCCCCCATGCAATATGGCTGACTTGGAAGTCACCTATACAACACAACCAGCACAATGTCCCCCATGCAATATGGCTGACTTGGAAGTCACCTATAGAACATGGCAACCAGCACAATGTCCCCCAAGCAATATGGCTGACTTGGAAGTCACCTATACAACATGGCCACCAGCACAATGTCCCCCAAGCAATATGGCTGACTTGGAAGTCACCTATACAACACAACCAGCACAATGTCCCCCATGCAATATGGCTGACTTGGAAGTCACCTATACAACATGGCAACCAGCACAATGTCCCCCATGCAATATGGCTGACTTGGAAGTCACCTATACAACATGGCAACCAGCACAATGTCCCCCATGCAATATGGCTGACTTGGAAGTCACCTATACAAGACAACCAACACAATGTCCCCATGCAATATGGCTGACTTGGAAGTCACCTATAGAACATGGCCACCAGCACAATGTCCCCCAAGCAATATGGCTCACTTGGAAGTCACCTATACAACATGGCAACCAGCACAATTTCCCCCATGCAATATGGCTGACTTGGAAGTCACCTATAGTACATGGCCACCAGTACAATGTCCCCCATGCAACACGGCTGACTTGAAAGTCACCTATACAAGACAACCAGCACAATGTCCCCCATGCAATATGGCTGACTTGGAAGTCACCTATACAACACAACCAGCACAATGTCCCCCAAGCAATATGGCTCACTTGGAAGTCACCTATACAACATGGCAACCAGCACAATGTCCCCCATGCAATATGGCTGACTTGGAAGTCACCTATACAACATGGCAACCAGCACAATGTCCCCCATGCAATATGGCTGACTTGGAAGTCACCTATACAACACAACCAGCACAATGTCCCCCATGCAATATGGCTGACTTGGAAGTCACCTATAGAACATGGCAACCAGCACAATGTCCCCCAAGCAATATGGCTGACTTGGAAGTCACCTATACAACATGGCCACCAGCACAATGTCCCCCAAGCAATATGGCTGACTTGGAAGTCACCTATACAACACAACCAGCACAATGTCCCCCATGCAATATGGCTGACTTGGAAGTCACCTATACAACATGGCAACCAGCACAATGTCCCCCATGCAATATGGCTGACTTGGAAGTCACCTATACAACATGGCAACCAGCACAATGTCCCCCATGCAATATGGCTGACTTGGAAGTCACCTATACAAGACAACCAACACAATGTCCCCATGCAATATGGCTGACTTGGAAGTCACCTATAGAACATGGCCACCAGCACAATGTCCCCCATGCAATATGGCTGACTTGGAAGTCACCTATACAACATGGCAACCAGCACAATGTCCCCCAAGCAATATGGCTCACTTGGAAGTCACCTATACAACATGGCAACCAGCACAATTTCCCCCATGCAATATGGCTGACTTGGAAGTCACCTATAGTACATGGCCACCAGTACAATGTCCCCCATGCAACACGGCTGACTTGAAAGTCACCTATACAAGACAACCAGCACAATGTCCCCCATGCAATATGGCTGACTTGGAAGTCACCTATACAACACAACCAGCACAATGTCCCCCATGCAATATGGCTCACTTGGAAGTCACCTATACAACATGGCAACCAGCACAATGTCCCCCATGCAATATGGCTGACTTGGAAGTCACCTATACAACATGGCAACCAGCACAATGTCCCCCATGCAATATGGCTGACTTGGAAGTCACCTATACAATACAACCAGCACAATGTCCCCCAGGCAATATGGCTGACTTGGAAGTCACCTATACAACATGGCAACCAGCACAATGTCCCCCAAGCAATATGGCTGACTTGGAAGTCACCTATACAACATGGCAACCAGCACAATGTCCCCCATGCAATATGGCTGACTTGGAAGTCACCTATAAAACATGGCAACCAGCACAATGTCCCCCATGCAATATGGCTGACTTGGAAGTCACCTATACAACATGGCCACCAGCACAATGTCCCCCATGCAATATGGCTGACGTTGAAGTCACCTATACAAGACAACCAGCACAATGTCCCCCATGCAATATGGCTGACTTGGAAGTCACCTATAGGACATGGCAACCAGCACAATGTCCCCCAAGCAATATGGCTGACTTGGAAGTCACCTATACAAGACAACCAGCACAATGTCCCAAATGCAATATGGCTGACTTGGAAGTCACCTGTAGAACATGGCAACCAGCACAATGTCCCCCAAGCAATATGGCTCACTTGGAAGTCACCTATACAACATGGCAACCAGCACAATTTCCCCCATGCAATATGGCTGACTTGGAAGTCACCTATAGTACATGGCCACCAGTACAATGTCCCCCATGCAACACGGCTGACTTGAAAGTCACCTATACAAGACAACCAGCACAATGTCCCCCATGCAATATGGCTGACTTGGAAGTCACCTATACAACACAACCAGCACAATGTCCCCCAAGCAATATGGCTCACTTGGAAGTCACCTATACAACATGGCAACCAGCACAATGTCCCCCATGCAATATGGCTGACTTGGAAGTCACCTATACAACATGGCAACCAGCACAATGTCCCCCATGCAATATGGCTGACTTGGAAGTCACCTATACAACACAACCAGCACAATGTCCCCCATGCAATATGGCTGACTTGGAAGTCACCTATAGAACATGGCAACCAGCACAATGTCCCCCAAGCAATATGGCTGACTTGGAAGTCACCTATACAACATGGCCACCAGCACAATGTCCCCCAAGCAATATGGCTGACTTGGAAGTCACCTATACAACACAACCAGCACAATGTCCCCCATGCAATATGGCTGACTTGGAAGTCACCTATACAACATGGCAACCAGCACAATGTCCCCCATGCAATATGGCTGACTTGGAAGTCACCTATACAACATGGCAACCAGCACAATGTCCCCCATGCAATATGGCTGACTTGGAAGTCACCTATACAAGACAACCAACACAATGTCCCCATGCAATATGGCTGACTTGGAAGTCACCTATAGAACATGGCCACCAGCACAATGTCCCACATGCAATATGGCTGACTTGGAAGTCACCTATACAACATGGCAACCAGCACAATGTCCCCCAAGCAATATGGCTCACTTGGAAGTCACCTATACAACATGGCAACCAGCACAATTTCCCCCATGCAATATGGCTGACTTGGAAGTCACCTATAGTACATGGCCACCAGTACAATGTCCCCCATGCAACACGGCTGACTTGAAAGTCACCTATACAAGACAACCAGCACAATGTCCCCCAGGCAATATGGCTGACTTGGAAGTCACCTATACAACACAACCAGCACAATGTCCCCCATGCAATATGGCTCACTTGGAAGTCACCTATACAACATGGCAACCAGCACAATGTCCCCCATGCAATATGGCTGACTTGGAAGTCACCTATACAACATGGCAACCAGCACAATGTCCCCCATGCAATATGGCTGACTTGGAAGTCACCTATACAATACAACCAGCACAATGTCCCCCAGGCAATATGGCTGACTTGGAAGTCACCTATACAACATGGCAACCAGCACAATGTCCCCCAAGCAATATGGCTGACTTGGAAGTCACCTATACAACATGGCAACCAGCACAATGTCCCCCATGCAATATGGCTGACTTGGAAGTCACCTATACAACATGGCAACCAGCACAATGTCCCCCATGCAATATGGCTGACTTGGAAGTCACCTATACAACATGGCCACCAGCACAATGTCCCCCATGCAATATGGCTGACGTTGAAGTCACCTATACAAGACAACCAGCACAATGTCCCCCATGCAATATGGCTGACTTGGAAGTCACCTATAGGACATGGCAACCAGCACAATGTCCCCCAAGCAATATGGCTGACTTGGAAGTCACCTATACAAGACAACCAGCACAATGTCCCAAATGCAATATGGCTGACTTGGAAGTCACCTGTAGAACATGGCCACCAGCACAATGTCCCCCATGCAATATGGCTTACTTGGAAGTCACCTATACAACATGGCAACCAGCACAATGTCCCCCAAGCAATATGGCTGACTTGGAAGTCACCTATAGAACATGGCCACCAGCACAATGTCCCCCAAGCAATATGGCTGACTTGGAAGTCACCTATACAACACAACCAGCACAATGTCCCCCATGCAATATGGCTGACTTGGAAGTCACCTATACAACATGGCAACCAGCACAATGTCCCCCATGCAATATGGCTGACTTGGAAGTCACCTATACAACATGGCAACCAGCACAATGTCCCCCATGCAATATGGCTGACTTGGAAGTCACCTATACAAGACAACCAGCACAATGTCCCCATGCAATATGGCTGACTTGGAAGTCACCTATAGAACATGGCCACCAGCACAATGTCCCCCATGCAATATGGCTGACTTGGAAGTCACCTATACAACATGGCATCCAGCACAATGTCCCCCAAGCAATATGGCTCACTTGGAAGTCACCTATACAACATGGCAACCAGCACAATGTCCCCCATGCAATATGGCTGACTTGGAAGTCACCTATAGTACATGGCCACCAGTACAATGTCCCCCATGCAACACGGCTGACTTGAAAGTCACCTATACAAGACAACCAGCACAATGTCCCCCATGCAATATGGCTGACTTGGAAGTCACCTATACAACACAACCAGCACAATGTCCCCCAAGCTATATGGCTCACTTGGAAGTCACCTATACAACATGGCAACCAGCACAATTTCCCCCATGCAATATGGCTGACTTGGAAGTCACCTATACAACATGGCAACCAGCACAATGTCCCCCATGCAATATGGCTGACTTGGAAGTCACCTATACAATACAACCAGCACAATGTCCCCCAGGCAATATGGCTGACTTGGAAGTCACCTATACAACATGGCAACCAGCACAATGTCCCCCAAGCAATATGGCTGACTTGGAAGTCACCTATACAACATGGCAACCAGCACAATGTCCCCCATGCAATATGGCTGACTTGGAAGTCACCTATACAACATGGCAACCAGCACAATGTCCCCCATGCAATATGGCTGACTTGGAAGTCACCTATACAACATGGCCACCAGCACAATGTCCCCCATGCAATATGGCTGACGTGGAAGTCACCTATACAAGACAACCAGCACAATGTCCCCCATGCAATATGGCTGACTTGGAAGTCACCTATAGGACATGGCAACCAGCACAATGTCCCCCAAGCAATATGGCTGACTTGGAAGTCACCTATACAAGACAACCAGCACAATGTCCCAAATGCAATATGGCTGACTTGGAAGTCACCTATAGAACATGGCCACCAGCACAATGTCCCCCATGCAATATGGCTTACTTGGAAGTCACCTATACAACATGGCAACCAGCACAATGTCCCCCAAGCAATATGGCTGACTTGGAAGTCACCTATAGAACATGGCCACCAGCACAATGTCCCCCAAGCAATATGGCTGACGTGGAAGTCACCTACAGAACATGGCAACCAGCACAATGTCCCCCAAGCAATATGGCTGACTTGGAAGTCACCTATACAAGACAACCAGCACAATGTCCCCCATGCAAAACGGCTGACTTGGAAGTCACCTATACAAGACAACCAGCACAATGTCCCCCATGCAATATGGCTGACTTGGAAGTCACCTATACAACACAACCAGCACAATGTCCCCCAAGCAATATGGCTCACTTGGAAGTCACCTATACAACATGGCAACCAGCACAATGTCCCCCATGCAATATGGCTGAATTGGAAGTCACCTATACAATACAACCAGCACAATGTCCCCCAAGCAATATGGCTGACTTGGAAGTCACCTATAGAACATGGCCACCAGCACAATGTCCCCCATGCAATATGGCTGACTTGGAAGTCACCTATACAAGACAACCATCACAATGTCCCCCATGCAATATGGCTGACTTGGAAGTTACCTATAGAACATGGCCACCAGCACAATGTCCCCCATGCAATATGGCTGACTTGGAAGTCACCTATACAAGACAACCAGCACAATTTCCCCCATGCAATATGGCTGACTTGGAAGTCACCTATAGGACATGGCAACCAGCACAATGTCCCCCATGCAATATGGCTGACTTGGAAGTCACCTATACAATACAACCAGCACAATGTCCCCCATGCAATATGGCTGACTTGGAAGTCACCTATACAACATGGCAACCAGCACAATGTCCCCAATGCAATATGGCTGACTTGGAAGTCACCTATAGAACATGGCCACCAGCACAATGTCCCCCATGCAATATGGCTGACTTGGAAGTCACCTATACAACATGGCAACCAGCACAATGTCCCCCAAGCAATATGGCTGACTTGGAAGTCACCTATAGAACATGGCCACCAGCACAATGTCCCCCAAGCAATATGGCTGACTTGGAAGTCACCTATAGAACATGGCAACCAGCACAATGTCCCCCAAGCAATATGGCTGACTTGGAAGTCACCTATACAAGACAACCAGCATAATGTCCCCCATGCAATATGGCTGACTTGGAAGTCACCTATAGGACATGGCAACCAGCACAATGTCCCCCATGCAATATGGCTGACTTGGAAGTCACCTATAGAACATGGCCACCCGCACAATGTCCCCCAAGCAATATGGCTCACTTGGAAGTCACCTATACAATACAACCAGCACAATGTCCCCCATGCAATATGGCTGTCTTGGAAGTCACCTATACAATACAACCAGCACAATGTCCCCCAAGCAATATGGCTGACTTGGAAGTCACGTATACAAGACAACCAGCACAATGTCCCCCATGCAATATGGCTGACTTGGAAGTCACCTATACAATACAACCAGCACAATGTCCCCCATGCAATATGGCTGATTTGGAAGTCACCTATACAACACAACCAGCACAATGTCCCCCATGCAATATGGCTGACTTGGAAGTCACCTATACAAGACAACCAGCACAATGTCCCAAATGCAATATGGCTGACTTGGAAGTCACCTATACAACACAACCAGCACAATGTCCCCCAAGCAATATGGCTCACTTGGAAGTCACCTATACAACATGGCAACCAGCACAATGTCCCCCATGCAATATGGCTGAATTGGAAGTCACCTATACAATACAACCAGCACAATGTCCCCCAAGCAATATGGCTGACTTGGAAGTCACCTATAGAACATGGCCACCAGCACAATGTCCCCCATGCAATATGGCTGACTTGGAAGTCACCTATACAAGACAACCAGCACAATGTCCCCCATGCAATATGGCTGACTTGGAAGTCACCTATAGAACATGGCCACCAGCACAATGTCCCCCATGCAATATGGCTGACTTGGAAGTCACCTTTAGAACATGGCAACCAGCACAATGTCCCCCAAGCAATATGGCTGACTTGGAAGTCACCTATACAAGACAACCAGCACAATTTCCCCCATGCAATATGGCTGACTTGGAAGTCACCTATAGGACATGGCAACCAGCACAATGTCCCCCATGCAATATGGCTGACTTGGAAGTCACCTATACAAAACAACCAGCACAATGTCCCCCATGCAATATGGCTGACTTGGAAGTCACCTATACAACATGGCAACCAGCACAATGTCCCCAATGCAATATGGCTGACTTGGAAGTCACCTATAGAACATGGCCACCAGCACAATGTCCCCCATGTAATATGGCTGACTTGGAAGTCACCTATACAACATGGCAACCAGCACAATGTCCCCCAAGCAATATGGCTGACTTGGAAGTCACCTATAGAACATGGCCACCAGCACAATGTCCCCCAAGCAATATGGGTGACTTGGAAGTCACCTATAGAACATGGCAACCAGCACAATGTCCCCAAGCAATATGGCTGACTTGGAAGTCACCTATACAAGACAACCAGCATAATGTCCCCCATGCAATATGGCTGACTTGGAAGTCACCTATAGGACATGGCAACCAGCACAATGTCCCCCATGCAATATGGCTGACTTGGAAGTCACCTATAGAACATGGCCACCCGCACAATGTCCCCCAAGCAATATGGCTCACTTGGAAGTCACCTATACAATACAACCAGCACAATGTCCCCCATGCAATATGGCTGACTTGGAAGTCACCTATACAATACAACCAGCACAATGTCCCAAATGCAATATGGCTGACTTGGAAGTCACCTATAGAACATGGCCACCAGCACAATGTCCCCCATGCAATATGGCTGACTTGGAAGTCACCTATACAACATGGCAACCAGCACAATGTCCCCCATGCAATATGGCTGTCTTGGAAGTCACCTATACAATACAACCAGCACAATGTCCCCCAAGCAATATGGCTGACTTGGAAGTCACCTATACAAGACAACCAGCACAATGTCCCCCATGCAATATGGCTGTCTTGGAAGTCACCTATACAATACAACCAGCACAATGTCCCCCAAGCAATATGGCTGACTTGGAAGTCACCTATACAATACAACCAGCACAATGTCCCCCATGCAATATGGCTGATTTGGAAGTCACCTATACAACACAACCAGCACAATGTCCCCCATGCAATATGGCTGACTTGGAAGTCACCTATACAAGACAACCAGCACAATGTCCCAAATGCAATATGGCTGACTTGGAAGTCACCTATAGAACATGGCCACCAGCACAATGTCCCCCATGCAATATGGCTGACTTGGAAGTCACCTATACAACATGGCAACCAGCACAATGTCCCCCATGCAATATGGCTGTCTTGGAAGTCACCTATACAATACAACCAGCACAATGTCCCCCAAGCAATATGGCTGACTTGGAAGTCACCTATACAATACAACCAGCACAATGTCCCCCATGCAATATGGCTGATTTGGAAGTCACCTATACAACACAACCAGCACAATGTCCCCCATGCAATATGGCTGACTTGGAAGTCACCTATACAAGACAACCAGCACAATGTCCCAAATGCAATATGGCTGACTTGGAAGTCACCTATAGAACATGGCCACCAGCACAATGTCCCCCATGCAATATGGCTGACTTGGAAGTCACCTATACAACATGGCAACCAGCACAATGTCCCCCATGCAATATGGCTGACTTGGAAGTCACCTATACAATACACCCAGCACAATGTCCCCCAAGCAATATGGCTGACTTGGAAGTCACCTATACAAGACAACCAGCACAATGTCCCCCATGCAATATGGCTGACTTGGAAGTCACCTATAGGACATGGCCACCAGCACAATGTCCCCCATGCAATAGGGCTGACTTGGAAGTCACCTATACAAGACAACCAGCACAATGTCCCCCATGCAATATGGCTGACTTGGAAGTCACCTATAGAACATGGCCACCAGCACAATGTCCCCCATGCAATATGGCTGACTTGGAAGTCACCTATACAACATGGCAACCAGAACAATGTCCCCCATGCAATATGGCTGACTTGGAAGTCACCTATACAATACAACCAGCACAATGTCCCCCATGCAATATGGCTGACTTGGAAGGCACCTATACAAGACAACCAGCACAATGTCCCCCATGCAATATGGCTGACTTGGAAGTCACCTATAGAACATGGCCACCAGCACAATGTCCCCCATGCAATATGGCTGACTTGGAAGTCACCTATACAACATGGCAACCAGCACAATGTCCCCCATGCAATATGGCTGACTTGGAAGTCACCTATAGAACATGGCCACCAGCACAATGTCCCTCATGCAATATGGCTGACTTGGAAGTCACCTATACAACATGGCAACCAGCACAATGTCCCCCAAGCAATATGGCTGACTTGGAAGTCACCTATAGAACATGGCCACCAGCACAATGTCCCCCAAGCAATATGGCTGACTTGGAAGTCACCTATAGAACATGGCAACCAGCACAATGTCCCCCAAGCAATATGGCTAAATTGGAAGTCACCTATACAAGAAAACCAGCACAATGTCCCCCATGCAATATGGCTGACTTGGTAGTCACCTATAGGACATGGCAACCAGCACAATGTCCCCCATGCAATATGGCTGACTTGGAATTCACCTATAGAACATGGCCACCAGCACAATGTCCCCCAAGCAATATGGCTCACTTGGAAGTCACCTATACAATACAACCAGCACAATGTCCCCCATGCAATATGGCTGACTTGGAAGTCACCTATACAATACAACCAGCACAATGTCCCCCATCCAATATGGCTGATTTGGAAGTCACCTATACAACACAACCAGCACAATGTCCCCCATGCAATATGGCTGACTTGGAAGTCACCTATACAAGACAACCAGCACAATGTCCCAAATGCAATATGGCTGACTTGGAAGTCACCTATAGAACATGGCCACCAGCACAATGTCCCCCATGCAATATGGCTGACTTGGAAGTCACCTATACAACATGGCAACCAGCACAATGTCCCCCATGCAATATGGCTGACTTGGAAGTCACCTATACAATACAACCAGCACAATGTCCCCCAAGCAATATGGCTGACTTGGAAGTCACCTATACAAGACAACCAGCACAATGTCCCCCATACAATATGGCTGACTTGGAAGTCACCTATAGGACATGGCCACCAGTACAATGTCCCCCATGCAATATGGCAGACTTGGAAGTCACCTATACAATACAACCAGCACAATGTCCCGCATGCAATATGGCTGACTTGGAAGTCACCTATACAATACAACCAGCACAATGTCCCCCATGCAATATGGCTGATTTGGAAGTCACCTATACAACACAACCAGCACAATGTCCCCCATGCAATATGGCTGACTTGGAAGTCACCTATACAAGACAACCAGCACAATGTCCCCCATGCAATATGGCTGACTTGGAAGTCACCTATAGAACATGGCCACCAGCACAATGTCCCCCATGCAATATGGCTGACTTGGAAGTCACCAATACAACATGGCAACCAGCACAATGTCCCCCAAGCAATATGGCTGACTTGGAAGTCACCTATACAACATGGCAACCAGCACAATGTCCCCCAAGCAATTTGGCTGACTTGGAAGTCACCTATAGAACATGGCAACCAGCACAATGTCCCCCAAGCAATATGGCTGACTTAAAAGTCACCTATACAAGACAACCAGCACAATTTCCCCCATGCAATATGGCTGACTTGGAAGTCACCTATAGGACATGGCAAGCAGCACAATGTCCCCCATGCAATATGGCTGACTTGTAAGTCACCTATACAACATGGCAACCAGCACAATGTCCCCCATGCAATATGGCTGACTTGGAAGTCACCTATACAACACAACCAGCACAATGTCCCCCAAGCAATATGGCTCACTTGGAAGTCACCTATACAACATGGCAACCAGCACAATGTCCCCCATGCAATATGGCTGACTTGGAAGTCACCTATAGGACATGGCAAAAAGCACAATGTCCCCCATGCAATATGGCTGACTTGGAAGTCACCTATAGAACATGGCCACCAGCACAATGTCCCCCAAACAATATGGCTCACTTGGAAGTCACCTATACAATACAACCAGCACAATGTCCCCCATGCAATATGGCTGACTTGGAAGTCACCTATACAATACAACCAGCACAATGTCCCCCATGCAATATGGCTGACTTGGAAGTCACCTATACAACACAACCAGCACAATGTCCCCCATGCAATATGGCTGACTTGGAAGTCACCTATACAACACAACCAGCACAATGTCCCCCATGCAATATGGCTCACTTGGAAGTCACCTATACAACATGGCATCCAGCACAATGTCACCCATGCAATATGGCTGACTTGGAAGTCACCTATACAACATGGCAACCAGCACAATGTCCTCCATGCAATATGGCTGACTTGGAAGTCACCTATACAACATGGCAACCAGCACAATGTCCCCCATGCAATATGGCTGACTTGGAAGTCACCTATACAAGAAACCAGCACAATGTCCCCCATGCAATGTGGCTGACTTGGAAGTCACCTATAGAACATGGCCACCAGCACAATGTCCCCCATGCAATATGGCTGACTTGGAAGTCACCTATACAATACAACCAGCACAATGTCCCCCAAGCAATATGGCTGACTTGGAAGTCACCTTTACAAGACAACCAGCACAATGTCCCCCATGCAATATGGCTGACTTGGAAGTCACCTATAGAACATGGCCACCAGCACAATGTTCCCCATGCAATATGGCTGACTTGGAAGTCACCTATACAATACAACCAGCACAATGTCCCCCAAGCAATATGGCTGACTTGGAAGTCACCTATACAAGACAACCAGCACAATGTCCCCCATGCAATATGGCTGACTTGGAAGTCACCTATAGAACATGGCCACCAGCACAATGTCCCCCATGCAATATGGCTGACTTGGAAGTCACCTATACAACATGGCAACCAGCACAATGTCCCCCATGCAATATGGCTGACTTGGAAGTCACCTATAGAACATGGCCACCAGCACAATGTCCCCCATGCAATATGGCTGACTTGGACGTCACCAATACAACATGGCAAACAGCACAATGTCCCCCAAGCAATATGGCTGACTTGGAAGTCACCTATACAACATGGCAACCAGCACAATGTCCCCCAAGCAATTTGGCTGACTTGGAAGTCACCTATAGAACATGGCAACCAGCACAATGTCCCCCAAGCAATATGGCTGACTTAAAAGTCACCTATACAAGACAACCAGCACAATTTCCCCCATGCAATATGGCTGACTTGGAAGTCACCTATAGGACATGGCAAGCAGCACAATGTCCCCCATGCAATATGGCTGACTTGTAAGTCACCTATACAACATGGCAACCAGCACAATGTCCCCCATGCAATGTGGCTGACTTGGAAGTCACCTATACAACATGGCAACCAGCACAATGTCCCCCATGCAATATGGCTGACTTGGAAGTCACCTTTACAACATGGCCGCCAGCACAATGTCCCCCATGCAATATGGCTGACTTGGAAGTCACCTATACAACACAACCAGCACAATGTCCCCCATGCAACACGGCTGACTTGGAAGTCACCTATACAAGACAACCAGCACAATGTCCCCCCTGCAATATGGCTGACTTGGAAGTCACCTATACAACACAACCAGCACAATGTCCCCCAAGCAATATGGCTCACTTGGAAGTCACCTATACAACATGGCAACCAGCACAATGTCCCCCATGCAATATGGCTGACTTGGAAGTCACCTATAGGACATGGCAACCAGCACAATGTCCCCCATGCAATATGGCTGACTTGGAAGTCACCTATAGAACATGGCCACCAGCACAATGTCCCCCAAACAATATGGCTCACTTGGAAGTCACTTATACAATACAACCAGCACAATGTCCCCCATGCAATATGGCTGACTTGGAAGTCACCTATACAATACAACCAGCACAATGTCCCCCATGCAATATGGCTGACTTGGAAGTCACCTATACAACACAACCAGCACAATGTCCCCCATGCAATATGGCTGACTTGGAAGTCACCTATACAACACAACCAGCACAATGTCCCCCATGCAATATGGCTCACTTGGAAGTCACCTATACAACATGGCATCCAGCACAATGTCACCCATGCAATATGGCTGACTTGGAAGTCACCTATACAACATGGCAACCAGCACAATATCCCCCATGCAATATGGCTGACTTGGAAGTCACCTATACAACATGGCAACCAGCACAATGTCCCCCATGCAATATGGCTGACTTGGAAGTCACCTATACAAGAAACCAGCACAATGTCCCCCATGCAATGTGGCTGACTTGGAAGTCACCTATAGAAAATGGCCACCAGCACAATGTCCCCCATGCAATATGGCTGACTTGGAAGTCACCTATACAACATGGCAACCAGCACAATGTTCCCCATGCAATATGGCTGACTTGGAAGTCACCTATACAATACAACCAGCACAATGTCCCCCAAGCAATATGGCTGACTTGGAAGTCACCTATACAAGACAACCAGCACAATGTCCCCCATGCAATATGGCTGACTTGGAAGTCACCTATAGAACATGGCCACCAGCACAATGTCCCCCATGCAATATGGCTGACTTGGAAGTCACCTATACAACATGGCAACCAGCACAATGTCCCCCATGCAATATGGCTGACTTGGAAGTCACCTATAGAACATGGCCACCAGCACAATGTCCCCCATGCAATATGGCTGACTTGAAAGTCACCTTTACAACATGGCAACCAGCACAATGTCCCCCAAGCAATATGGCTGACTTGGAAGTCACCTATAGAACATGGCCACCAGCACAATGTCAACCAAGCAATATGGCTGACTTGGAAGTCACCTATAGAACATGGCAACCAGCACAATGTCCCCCAAGCAATATGGCTGACTTGGAAGTCACCTATACAAGACAACCAGCACAATGTCCCCCTTGCAATATGGCCGACTTGGAAGTCACCTATAGGACATGGCAACCAGCACAATGTCCCCCATGCAATATGGCTGACTTGGAAGTCACCTATAGAACATGGCCACCAGCACAATGTCCCCCAAGCAACATGGCTCACTTGGAAGTCACCTATACAATACAACCAGCACAATGTCCCCCATGCAATATGGCTGACTTGGAAGTCACCTATACAATACAACCAGCACAATGTCCCAAATGCAATATGGCTGACTTGGAAGTCACCTATAGAACATGGCCACCAGCACAATGTCCCCCATGCAATATGGCTGACTTGGAAGTCACCTATACAATACAACCAGCACAATGTCCCCCATCCAATATGGCTGACTTGGAAGTCACCTATACAAGACAACCAGCACAATGTCCCCCATGCAATATGGCTGACTTGGAAGTCACCTATACAATACAACCAGCACAATGTCCCACATGCAATATGGCTGATTTGGAAGTCACCTATACAACACAACCAGCACAATGTCCCCCATGCAATATGTCTGACTTGGAAGTCACCTATACAAGACAACCAGCACAATGTCCCAAATGCAATATGGCTGACTTGGAAGTCACCTATAGAACATGGCCACCAGCACAATGTCCCCCATGCAATATGGCTGACTTGGAAGTCACCTATACAACATGGCAACCAGCACAATGTCCCCCATGCAATATGGCTGACTTGGAAGTCACCTATACAATACAACCAGCACAATGTCCCCCAAGCAATATGGCTGACTTGGAAGTCACCTATACAAGACAACCAGCACAATGTCCCCCATGCAATATGGCTGACTTGGAAGTCACCTATAGGACATGGCCACCAGCACAATGTCCCCCATGCAATATGGCTGACTTGGAAGTCACCTATACAATACAACCAGCACAATGTCCCCCATCCAATATGGCTGACTTGGAAGTCACCTATACAAGACAACCAGCACAATGTCCCCCATGCAATATGGCTGACTTGGAAGTCACCTATACAATACAACCAGCACAATGTCCCACATGCAATATGGCTGATTTGGAAGTCAACTATACAACACAACCAGCACAATGTCCCCCATGCAATATGTCTGACTTGGAAGTCACCTATACAAGACAACCAGCACAATGTCCCAAATGCAATATGGCTGACTTGGAAGTCACCTATAGAACATGGCCACCAGCACAATGTCCCCCATGCAATATGGCTGACTTGGAAGTCACCTATACAACATGGCAACCAGCACAATGTCCCCCATGCAATATGGCTGACTTGGAAGTCACCTATACAATACAACCAGCACAATGTCCCCCAAGCAATATGGCTGACTTGGAAGTCACCTATACAAGACAACCAGCACAATGTCCCCCATGCAATATGGCTGACTTGGAAGTCACCTATAGGACATGGCCACCAGCACAATGTCCCCCATGCAATATGGCTGACTTGGAAGTCACCTATACAATACAACCAGCACAATGTCCCCCATGCAATATGGCTGACTTGGAAGTCACCTATACAATACAACCAGCACAATGTCCCCCATGCAATATGGCTGATTTGGAAGTCACCTATACAACACAACCAGCACAATGTCCCCCATGCAATATGGCTGACTTGGAAGTCACCTATAGAACATGGCCACCAGCACAATGTCCCTCATGCAATATGGCTGACTTGGAAGTCACCTATACAACATGGCAACCAGCACAATGTCCCCCAAGCAATATGGCTGACTTAGAAATCACCTATAGAACATGGCAACCAGCACAATGTCCCCCATGCAATATGGCTGACTTGGAAGTCACCTATAGAACATGGCCACCAGCACAATGTCCCCCAAACAATATGGCTCACTTGGAAGTCACCTATACAATACAACCAGCACAATGTCCCAAATGCAATATGGCTGACTTGGAAGTCACCTATACAATACAACCAGCACAATGGCCCCCATGAAATATGGCTGACTTGGAAGTCACCTATACAACACAACCAGCACAATGTCCCCCATGCAATATGGCTCACTTGGAAGTCACCTATACAACATGGCATCCAGCACAATGCCCCCCATGCAATATGGCTGACTTGGAAGTCACCTATACAAGACAACCAGCACAATGTCCCCCATGCAATATGGCTGACTTGGAAGTCACCTATAGAACATGGCAACCAGCACAATGTCCCCCATGCAATATGGCTCACTTGGAAGTCACCTATACAAGACAACCAGCACAATGTCCCCCATGCAATATGGCTGACTTGGAAGTCACCTATACAACATGGCAACCAGCACAATGTCCCCCAAGCAATATGGCTGACTTGGAAGTCACCTATAGGACATGGCAACCAGCACAATGTCCCCCATGCAATATGGCTGACTTGGAAGTCACCTATAGAACATGGCCACCAGCACAATGTCCCCCAAACAATATGGCTCACTTGGAAGTCACCTATACAATACAACCAGCACAATGTCCCCCATGCAATATGGCTGACTTGGAAGTCACCTATACAATACAACCAGCACAATGTCCCCCATGCAATATGGCTTACTTGGAAGTCACCTATACAACACAACCAGCACAATGTCCCCCATGCAATATGGCTGACTTGGAAGTCACCTATACAACACAACCAGCACAATGTCCCCCATGCAATATGGCTCACTTGGAAGTCACCTATACAACATGGCATCCAGCACAATGTCCTCCATGCAATATGGCTGACTTGGAAGTCACCTATACAACATGGCAACCAGCACAATGTCCCCCATGCAATATGGCTGACTTTGAAGTCATCTATACAACATGGCAACCAGCAAAATGTCCCCCATGCAATATGGCTGACTTGGAAGTCACCTATACAAGAAACCAGCACAATGTCCCCCATGCAATGTGGCTGACTTGGAAGTCACCTATAGAACATGGCCACCAGCACAATGTCCCCCATGCAATATGGCTGACTTGGAAGTCACCTATACAACATGGCAACCAGCACAATGTCCCCCATGCAATATGGCTGACTTGGAAGTCACCTATACAATACAACCAGCACAATGTCCCCCAAGCAATATGGCTGACTTGGAAGTCACCTATACAAGACAACCAGCACAATGTCCCCCATGCAATATGGCTGACTTGGAAGTCACCTATAGAACATGGCCACCAGCACATTGTCCCCCATGCAATATGGCTGACTTGGAAGTCACCTATACAACATGGCAACCAGCACAATGTCCCCCATGCAATATGGCTGACTTGGAAGTCACCTATAGAACATGGCCACCAGCACAATGTCCCCCATGCAATATGGCTGACTTGAAAGTCACCTATACAACCTGGCAACCAGCGCAATGTCCCCCAAGCAATATGGCTGACTTGGAAGTCACCTATAGAACATGGCCACCAGCACAATGTCCACCAAGCAATATGGCTGACTTGGAAGTCACCTATAGAACATGGCAACCAGCACAATGTCCCCCAAGCAATATGGCTGACTTGGAAGTCACCTATACAAGACAACCAGCACAATGTCCCCCTTGCAATATGGCCGACTTGGAAGTCACCTATAGGACATGGCAACCAGCACAATGTCCCCCATGCAATATGGCTGACTTGGAAGTCACCTATAGAACATGGCCACCAGCACAATGTCCCCCAAGCAATATGGCTCACTTGGAAGTCACCTATACAATACAACCAGCACAATGTCCCCCATGCAGTATGGCTGACTTGGAAGTCACCTATACAATACAACCAGCACAATGTCCCAAATGCAATATGGCTGACTTGGAAGTCACCTATAGAAAATGGCCACCAGCACAATGTCCCCCATGCAATATGGCTGACTTGGAAGTCACCTATACAACATGGCAACCAGCACAATGTCCCCCATGCAATATGGCTGACTTGGAAGTCACCTATACAATACAACCAGCACAATGTCCCCCATCCAATATGGCTGACTTGGAAGTCACCTATACAAGACAACCAGCACAATGTCCCCCATGCAATATGGCTGACTTGGAAGTCACCTATACAATACAACCAGCACAATGTCCCCCATGCAATATGGCTGATTTGGAAGTCACCTATACAACACAACCAGCACAATGTCCCCCATGCAATATGGCTGACTTGGACGTCACCTATACAAGACAACCAGCACAATGTCCCAAATGCAATATGGCTGACTTGGAAGTCACCTATAGAACATGGCCACCAGCACAATGTCCCCCATGCAATATGGCTGACTTGGAAGTCACCTATACAACATGGCAACCAGCACAATGTCCCCCATGCAATATGGCTGACTTGGAAGTCACCTATACAATACAACCAGCACAATGTCCCCCAAGCAATATGGCTGACTTGGAAGTCACCTATACAAGACAACCAGCACAAAGTCCCCCATGCAATATGGCTGACTTGGAAGTCACCTATAGGACATGGCCACCAGCACAATGTCCCCCATGCAATATGGCTGACTTGGAAGTCACCTATACAATACAACCAGCACAATGTCCCCCATGCAATATGGCTGACTTGGAAGTCACCTATACAATACAACCAGCACAATGTCCCCCATGCAATATGGCTGATTTGGAAGTCACCTATACAACACAACCAGCACAATGTCCCCCATGCAATATGGCTGACTTGGAAGTCACCTATACAAGACAACCAGCACAATGTCCCCCATGCAATATGGCTGACTTGGAAGTCACCTATAGAACATGGCACCAGCACAATATCCCCCATGCAATATGGCTGACTTGGAAGTCACCTATACAACATGGCAACCAGCACAATGTCCCCCAAGCAATATGGCTGACTTGGAAGTCACCTATACAACATGGCAACCAGCGCAATGTCTACCAAGCAATATGGCTGACTTGGAAGTCACCTATAGAACATGGCAACCAGCACAATGTCCCCCAAGCAATGTGGCTGACTTAAAAGTCACCTATACAAGACAACCAGCACAATTTCCCCCATGCAATATGGCTGACTTGGAAGTCACCTATAGGACATGGCAACCAGCACAATGTCCCCCATGCAATATGGCTGACTTGTAAGTCACCTATACAACATGGCAACCAGCACAATGTCCCACATGCAATATGGCTGACTTGTGAAGTCACCTATACAACATGGCAAAGAGCACAATGTCCCCCATGCAATATGGCTGACTTGGAAGTCACCTTTACAACATGGCCACCAGCACAATGTCCCCCATGCAATATGGCTGACTTGGAAGTCACCTATACAATACAACCAGCACAATGTCCCCCATGCAACACGGCTGACTTGGAAGTCACCTATACAAGACAACCAGCACAATGTCCCCCATGCAATATGGCTGACTTGGAAGTCACCTATACAACACAACCAGCACAATGTCCCCCAAGCAATATGGCTCACTTGGAAGTCACCTATACAACAAGGCAACCAGCACAATGTCCCCCATGCAATATGGCTGACTTGGAAGTCACCTATAGGACATGGCAACCAGCACAATGTCCACCATGCAATATGGCTGGCTTGGAAGTCACCTATAGAACATGGCCACCAGCACAATGTCCCCCAAGCAATATGGCTCACTTGGAAGTCACCTATACAATACAACCAGCACAATGTCCCCCATGCAATATGGCTGAATTGGAAGTCACCTATACAATACAACCAGCACAATGTCCCCCATGCAATATGGCTGACTTGGAAGTCACCTATACAACACAACCAGCACAATGTCCCCCATGCAATATGGCTCACTTGGAAGTCACCTATACAACACAACCAGCACAATGTCCCCCATGCAATATGGCTCACTTGGAAGTCACCTATACAACATGGCATCCAGCACAATGTCCCCCATGCAATATGGCTGACTTGGAAGTCACCTATACAACATGGCAACCAGCACAATGTCCCCCATGCAATATGGTTGACTTGGAAGTCACCTATACAACATGGCAACCAGCACAATGTCCCTAATGCAATATGGTTGACTTGGAAGTCACCTATACAAGAAACCAGCACAATGTCCCCCATGCAATGTGGCTGACTTGGAAGTCACCTATAGAACATGGCCACCAGCACAATGTTCCCCATGCAATATGGCTGACTTGGAAGTCACCTATATAACATGGCAACCAGCACAATGTCCCCCAAGCAATATGGCTCACTTGGACGTCACCTATAGCACATGGCAACCAGCTCAATGTCCCCCAAGCAATATGGCTGACTTGGAAGTCACCTATACAACATGGCAACCAGCACAATGTCCCCCATGCAATATGGCTGACTTGGAAGTCACCTATAGAACATGGCCACCAGCACAATGTCCCCCATGCAACACGGCTGACTTGGAAGTCACCTATACAAGACAACCAGCACAATGTCCCCCATGCAATATGGCTGACTTGGAAGTCACCAATACAACACAACCAGCACAATGTCCCCCAAGCAATATGGCTCACTTGGAAGTCACCTATACAACATGGCAACCAGCACAATGTCCCCCATGCAATATGGCTGACTTGGAAGTCACCTATACAACATGGCAACCAGCACAATGTCCCCCATGCAATATGGCTGACTTGGAAGTCACCTATACAAGACAACCAGCACAATGTGCCCAATGCAATATGGCTGACTTGGAAGTCACCTATAGGACATGGCAACCAGCACAATGTCCCCCAAGCAATATGGCTGACTTGGAAGTCACCTATACAAGACAACCTGCACAATGTCCCAAATGCAATATGGCTGACTTGGAAGTCACCTATAGAACATGGCCACCAGCACAATGTCCCCCATGCAATATGGCTGACTTGGAAGTCACCTATACAATACAACCAGCACAATGTCCCCCAAGCAATATGGCTGACTTGGAAGTCACCTATACAAGACAACCAGCACAATGTCCCCCATGCAATATGGCTGACTTGGAAGTCACCTATACAATACAACCAGCACAATGTTCCCCATGCAATATGGCTGATTTGGAAGTCACCTATACAACACAACCAGCACAATGTCCCCCATGCAATATGGCTGACTTGGAAGTCACCTATACAACATGGCAACCAGCACAATGTCCCCCATGCAATATGGCTGACTTGGAAGTCACCTATGCAATACAACCAGCACAATGTCCCCCATGCAATATGGCTGACTTGGAAGTCACCTATACAACACAACCAGCACAATGTCCCCCATGCAATATGGCTGACTTGGAAGTCACCTATACAACACAACCAGCACAATGTCCCCCATGCAATATGGCTGACTTGGAAGTCACCTATAGAACATGGCAACCAGCACAATGTCCCCCAAGCAATATGGCTGACTTGGAAGTCACCTATACAACATGGTAACCAGCACAATGTCCCCCATGCAATATGGCTGACTTGGAAGTCACCTATAGAACATGGCCACCAGCACAATGTCCCCCATGCAACACGGCTGACTTGGAAGTCACCTATACAAGACAACCAGCACAATGTCCCCCATGCAATATGGCTGACTTGGAAGTCACCTATACAACACAACCAGCACAATGTCCCCCAAGCAATATGGCTCACTTGGAAGTCACCTATACAACATGGCAACCAGCACAATGTCCCCCATGCAATATGGCTGACTTGGAAGTCACCTATACAACATGGCAACCAGCACAATGTCCCCCATGCAATATGGCTGACTTGGAAGTCACCTATACAAGACAACCAGCACAATGTCCCCCATGCAATATGGCTGACTTGGAAGTCACCTATAGGACATGGCAACCAGCACAATGTCCCCCAAGCAATATGGCTGACTTGGAAGTCACCTATACAAGACAACCAGCACAATGTCCCCCATGCAATATGGCTGACTTGGAAGTCACCTATAGGACATGGCCACCAGCACAATGTCCCCCATGCAATATGGCTGACTTGGATGTCACCTATACAATACAACCAGCACAATGTCCCCCATGCAATATGGCTGACTTGGAAGTCACCTATACAATACAACCAGCACAATGTCCCCCATGCAATATGGCTGATTTGGAAGTCACCTATACAACACAACCAGCACAATGTCCCCCATGCAATATGGCTGACTTGGAAGTCACCTATACAAGACAACCAGCACAATGTCCCCCATGCAATATGGCTGACTTGGAAGTCACCTATAGAACATGGCACCAGCACAATGTCCCCCATGCAATATGGCTGACTTGGAAGTCACCTATACAACATGGCAACCAGCCCAATGTCCCCCAAGCAATATGGCTGACTTGGAAGTCACCTATACAACATGGCAACCAGCGCAATGTCTACCAAGCAATATGGCTGACTTGGAAGTCACCTATAGAACATGGCAACCAGCACAATGTCCCCCAAGCAATGTGGCTGACTTAAAAGTCACCTATACAAGACAACCAGCACAATTTCCCCCATGCAATATGGCTGACTTGGAAGTCACCTATAGGACATGGCAACCAGCACAATGTCCCCCATGCAATATGGCTGACTTGTAAGTCACCTATACAACATGGCAACCAGCACAATGTCCCCCATGCAATATGGCTGACTTGGAAGTCACCTATACAACATGGCAAAGAGCACAATGTCCCCCATGCAATATGGCTGACTTGGAAGTCACCTTTACAACATGGCCACCAGCACAATGTCCCCCATGCAATATGGCTGACTTGGAAGTCACCTATACAATACAACCAGCACAATGTACCCCATGCAACACGGCTGACTTGGAAGTCACCTATACAAGACAACCAGCACAATGTCCCCCATGCAATATGGCTGACTTGGAAGTCACCTATACAACACAACCAGCACAATGTCCCCCAAGCAATATGGCTCACTTGGAAGTCACCTATACAACAAGGCAACCAGCACAATGTCCCCCATGCAATATGGCTGACTTGGAAGTCACCTATAGGACATGGCAACCAGCACAATGTCCCCCATGCAATATGGCTGGCTTGGAAGTCACCTATAGAACATGGCCACCAGCACAATGTCCCCCAAGCAATATGGCTCACTTGGAAGTCACCTATACAATACAACCAGCACAATGTCCCCCATGCAATATGGCTGAATTGGAAGTCACCTATACAATACAACCAGCACAATGTCCCCCATGCAATATGGTTGACTTGGAAGTCACCTATACAACACAACCAGCACAATGTCCCCCATGCAATATGGCTCACTTGGAAGTCACCTATACAACACAACCAGCACAATGTCCCCCATGCAATATGGCTCACTTGGAAGTCACCTATACAACATGGCATCCAGCACAATGTACCCCATGCAATATGGCTGACTTGGAAGTCACCTATACAACATGGCAACCAGCACAATGTCCCCCATGCAATATGGTTGACTTGGAAGTCACCTATACAACATGGCAACCAGCACAATGTCCCTAATGCAATATGGTTGACTTGGAAGTCACCTATACAAGAAACCAGCACAATGTCCCCCATGCAATGTGGCTGACTTGGAAGTCACCTATAGAACATGGCCACCAGCACAATGTTCCCCATCCAATATGGCTGACTTGGAAGTCACCTATATAACATGGCAACCAGCACAATGTCACCCAAGCAATATGGCTCACTTGGAAGTCACCTATAGCACATGGCAACCAGCACAATGTCCCCCAAGCAATATGGCTGACTTGGAAGTCACCTATACAACATGGCAACCAGCACAATGTCCCCCATGCAATATGGCTGACTTGGAAGTCACCTATAGAACATGGCCACCAGCACAATGTCCCCCATGCAACACGGCTGACTTGGAAGTCACCTATACAAAACAACCAGCACAATGTCCCCCATGCAATATGGCTGACTTGGAAGTCACCTATACAACACAACCAGCACAATGTCTCCCAAGCAATATGGCTCACTTGGAAGTCACCTATACAACATGGCAACCAGCACAATGTCCCCCATGCAATATGGCTGACTTGGAAGTCACCTATACAACATGGCAACCAGCACAATGTCCCCCATGCAATATGGCTGACTTGGAAGTCACCTATACAAGACAACCAGCACAATGTCCCCCATGCAATATGGCTGACTTGGAAGTCACCTATAGGACATGGCAACCAGCACAATGTCCCCCAAGCAATATGGCTGACTTGGAAGTCACCTATACAAGACAACCAGCACAATGTCCCAAATGCAATATGGCTGACTTGGAAGTCACCTATAGAACATGGCCACCAGCACAATGTCCCCCATGCAATATGGCTGACTTGGAAGTCACCTATACAACATGGCAACCAGCACAATGTCCCCCATGCAATATGGCTGACTTGGAAGTCACCTATACAATACAACCAGCACAATGTCCCCCAAGCAATATGGCTGACTTGGAAGTCACCTATACAAGACAACCAGCACAATGTCCCCCATGCAATATGGCTGACTTGGAAGTCACCTATACAATACAACCAGCACAATGTTCTCCATGCAATATGGCTGATTTGGAAGTCACCTATACAACACAACCAGCACAATGTCCCCCATGCAATATGGCTGACTTGGAAGTCACCTATACAACATGGCAACCAGCACAATGTCCCCCATGCAATCTGGCTGACTTGGAAGTCACCTATGCAATACAACCAGCACAATGTCCCCCATGCAATATGGCTGACTTGGAAGTCACCTATACAACACAACCAGCACAATGTCCCCCATGCAATATGGCTGACTTGAAAGTCACCTATACAACACAACCAGCACAATGTCCCCCATGCAATATGGCTGACTTGGAAGTCACCTATAGAACATGGCAACCAGCACAATGTCCCCCAAGCAATATGGCTGACTTGGAAGTCACCTATACAACATGGCAACCAGCACAATGTCCCCCATGCAATATGGCTGACTTGGAAGTCACCTATAGAACATGGCCACCAGCACAATGTCCCCCATGCAACACGGCTGACTTGGAAGTCACCTATACAAGACAACCAGCACAATGTCCCCCATGCAATATGGCTGACTTGGAAGTCACCTATACAACACAACCAGCACAATGTCCCCCAAGCAATATGTCTCACTTGGAAGTCACCTATACAACATGGCAACCAGCACAATGTCCCCCATGCAATATGGCTGACTTGGAAGTCACCTATACAACATGGCAACCAGCACAATGTCCCCCATGCAATATGGCTGACTTGGAAGTCACCTATACAAGACAACCAGCACAATGTCCCCCAAGCAATATGGCTGACTTGGAAGTCACCTATACAAGACAACCAGCACAATGTCCCAAATGCAATATGGCTGACTTGGAAGTCACCTATAGAAAATGGCCACCAGCACAATGTCCCCCATGCAATATGGCTGACTTGGAAGTCACCTATACAACATGGCAACCAGCACAATGTCCCCCATGCAATATGGCTGACTTGGAAGTCACCTATACAATACAACCAGCACAATGTCCCCCAAGCAATATGGCGGACTTGGAAGTCACCTATACAAGACAACCAGCACAATGTCCCCCATGCAATATGGCTGACTTGGAAGTCACCTATACAATACAACCAGCACAATGTTCCCCATGCAATATGGCTGATTTGGAAGTCACCTATACAACACAACCAGCACAATGTCCCCCATGCAATATGGCTGACTTGGAAGTCACCTATACAACATGGCAACCAGCACAATGTCCCCCATGCAATATGGCTGACTTGGAACTCACCTATACAACACAACCAGCACAATGTCCCCCATGCAATATGGCTGACTTGGAAGTCACATATAGAACATGGCAACCAGCACAATGTCCCCCAAGCAATATGGCTGACTTGGAAGTCACCTATACAACATGGCCACCAGCACAATGTCCCCCAAGCAATATGGCTGACTTGGAAGTCACCTATACAACACAACCAGCACAATGTCCCCCATGCAATATGGCTGACTTGGAAGTCACCTATACAACATGGCAACCAGCACAATGTCCCCCATGCAATCTGGCTGACTTGGAAGTCACCTATGCAATACAACCAGCACAATGTCCCCCATGCAATATGGCTGACTTGGAAGTCACCTATACAACACAACCAGCACAATGTCCCCCATGCAATATGGCTGACTTGAAAGTCACCTATACAACACAACCAGCACAATGTCCCCCATGCAATATGGCTGACTTGGAAGTCACCTATAGAACATGGCAACCAGCACAATGTCCCCCAAGCAATATGGCTGACTTGGAAGTCACCTATACAACATGGCAACCAGCACAATGTCCCCCATGCAATATGGCTGACTTGGAAGTCACCTATAGAACATGGCCACCAGCACAATGTCCCCCATGCAACACGGCTGACTTGGAAGTCACCTATACAAGACAACCAGCACAATGTCCCCCATGCAATATGGCTGACTTGGAAGTCACCTATACAACACAACCAGCACAATGTCCCCCAAGCAATATGTCTCACTTGGAAGTCACCTATACAACATGGCAACCAGCACAATGTCCCCCATGCAACACGGCTGACTTGGAAGTCACCTATACAAGACAACCAGCACAATGTCCCCCATGCAATATGGCTGACTTGGAAGTCACCTATACAACACAACCAGCACAATGTCCCCCAAGCAATATGTCTCACTTGGAAGTCACCTATACAACATGGCAACCAGCACAATGTCCCCCATGCAATATGGCTGACTTGGAAGTCACCTATACAACATGGCAACCAGCACAATGTCCCCCATGCAATATGGCTGACTTGGAAGTCACCTATACAAGACAACCAGCACAATGTCCCCCATGCAATATGGCTGACTTGGAAGATACCTATAGGACATGGCAACCAGCACAATGTCCCCCAAGCAATATGGCTGACTTGGAAGTCACCTATACAAGACAACCAGCACAATGTCCCAAATGCAATATGGCTGACTTGGAAGTCACCTATAGAAAATGGCCACCAGCACAATGTCCCCCATGCAATATGGCTGACTTGGAAGTCACCTATACAACATGGCAACCAGCACAATGTCCCCCATGCAATATGGCTGACTTGGAAGTCACCTATACAATACAACCAGCACAATGTCCCCCAAGGAATATGGCGGACTTGGAAGTCACCTATACAAGACAACCAGCACAATGTCCCCCATGCAATATGGCTGACTTGGAAGTCACCTATACAATACAACCAGCACAATGTTCCCCATGCAATATGGCTGATTTGGAAGTCACCTATACAACACAACCAGCACAATGTCCCCCATGCAATATGGCTGACTTGGAAGTCACCTATACAACATGGCAACCAGCACAATGTCCCCCATGCAATATGGCTGACTTGGAACTCACCTATACAACACAACCAGCACAATGTCCCCCATGCAATATGGCTGACTTGGAAGTCACCTATAGAACATGGCAACCAGCACAATGTCCCCCAAGCAATATGGCTGACTTGGAAGTCACCTATACAACATGGCCACCAGCACAATGTCCCCCAAGCAATATGGCTGACTTGGAAGTCACCTATACAACACAACCAGCACAATGTCCCCCATGCAATATGGCTGACTTGGAAGTCACCTATACAACATGGCAACCAGCACAATGTCCCCCATGCAATATGGCTGACTTGGAAGTCACCTATACAACATGGCAACCAGCACAATGTCCCCCATGCAATATGGTTGACTTGGAAGTCACCTATACAACACAACCAGCACAATGTCCCCCATGCAATATGGCTCACTTGGAAGTCACCTATACAACACAACCAGCACAATGTCCCCCATGCAATATGGCTCACTTGGAAGTCACCTATACAACATGGCATCCAGCACAATGTACCCCATGCAATATGGCTGACTTGGAAGTCACCTATACAACATGGCAACCAGCACAATGTCCCCCATGCAATATGGTTGACTTGGAAGTCACCTATACAACATGGCAACCAGCACAATGTCCCTAATGCAATATGGTTGACTTGGAAGTCACCTATACAAGAAACCAGCACAATGTCCCCCATGCAATGTGGCTGACTTGGAAGTCACCTATAGAACATGGCCACCAGCACAATGTTCCCCATCCAATATGGCTGACTTGGAAGTCACCTATATAACATGGCAACCAGCACAATGTCACCCAAGCAATATGGCTCACTTGGAAGTCACCTATAGCACATGGCAACCAGCACAATGTCCCCCAAGCAATATGGCTGACTTGGAAGTCACCTATACAACATGGCAACCAGCACAATGTCCCCCATGCAATATGGCTGACTTGGAAGTCACCTATAGAACATGGCCACCAGCACAATGTCCCCCATGCAACACGGCTGACTTGGAAGTCACCTATACAAAACAACCAGCACAATGTCCCCCATGCAATATGGCTGACTTGGAAGTCACCTATACAACACAACCAGCACAATGTCTCCCAAGCAATATGGCTCACTTGGAAGTCACCTATACAACATGGCAACCAGCACAATGTCCCCCATGCAATATGGCTGACTTGGAAGTCACCTATACAACATGGCAACCAGCACAATGTCCCCCATGCAATATGGCTGACTTGGAAGTCACCTATACAAGACAACCAGCACAATGTCCCCCATGCAATATGGCTGACTTGGAAGTCACCTATAGGACATGGCAACCAGCACAATGTCCCCCAAGCAATATGGCTGACTTGGAAGTCACCTATACAAGACAACCAGCACAATGTCCCAAATGCAATATGGCTGACTTGGAAGTCACCTATAGAACATGGCCACCAGCACAATGTCCCCCATGCAATATGGCTGACTTGGAACTCACCTATACAACACAACCAGCACAATGTCCCCCATGCAATATGGCTGACTTGGAAGTCACCTATAGAACATGGCAACCAGCACAATGTCCCCCAAGCAATATGGCTGACTTGGAAGTCACCTATACAACATGGCCACCAGCACAATGTCCCCCAAGCAATATGGCTGACTTGGAAGTCACCTATACAACACAACCAGCACAATGTCCCCCATGCAATATGGCTGACTTGGAAGTCACCTATACAACATGGCAACCAGCACAATGTCCCCCATGCAATATGGCTGAATTGGAAGTCACCTATACAATACAACCAGCACAATGTCCCCCATGCAATATGGTTGACTTGGAAGTCACCTATACAACACAACCAGCACAATGTCCCCCATGCAATATGGCTCACTTGGAAGTCACCTATACAACACAACCAGCACAATGTCCCCCATGCAATATGGCTCACTTGGAAGTCACCTATACAACATGGCATCCAGCACAATGTACCCCATGCAATATGGCTGACTTGGAAGTCACCTATACAACATGGCAACCAGCACAATGTCCCCCATGCAATATGGTTGACTTGGAAGTCACCTATACAACATGGCAACCAGCACAATGTCCCTAATGCAATATGGTTGACTTGGAAGTCACCTATACAAGAAACCAGCACAATGTCCCCCATGCAATGTGGCTGACTTGGAAGTCACCTATAGAACATGGCCACCAGCACAATGTTCCCCATCCAATATGGCTGACTTGGAAGTCACCTATATAACATGGCAACCAGCACAATGTCACCCAAGCAATATGGCTCACTTGGAAGTCACCTATAGCACATGGCAACCAGCACAATGTCCCCCAAGCAATATGGCTGACTTGGAAGTCACCTATACAACATGGCAACCAGCACAATGTCCCCCATGCAATATGGCTGACTTGGAAGTCACCTATAGAACATGGCCACCAGCACAATGTCCCCCATGCAACACGGCTGACTTGGAAGTCACCTATACAAAACAACCAGCACAATGTCCCCCATGCAATATGGCTGACTTGGAAGTCACCTATACAACACAACCAGCACAATGTCTCCCAAGCAATATGGCTCACTTGGAAGTCACCTATACAACATGGTAACCAGCACAATGTCCCCCATGCAATATGGCTGACTTGGAAGTCACCTATACAACATGGCAACCAGCACAATGTCCCCCATGCAATATGGCTGACTTGGAAGTCACCTATACAAGACAACCAGCACAATGTCCCCCATGCAATATGGCTGACTTGGAAGTCACCTATAGGACATGGCAACCAGCACAATGTCCCCCAAGCAATATGGCTGACTTGGAAGTCACCTATACAAGACAACCAGCACAATGTCCCAAATGCAATATGGCTGACTTGGAAGTCACCTATAGAACATGGCCACCAGCACAATGTCCCCCATGCAATATGGCTGACTTGGAAGTCACCTATACAACATGGCAACCAGCACAATGTCCCCCATGCAATATGGCTGACTTGGAAGTCACCTATACAATACAACCAGCACAATGTCCCCCAAGCAATATGGCTGACTTGGAAGTCACCTATACAAGACAACCAGCACAATGTCCCCCTAGCAATATGGCTGACTTGGAAGTCACCTATACAATACAACCAGCACAATGTTCTCCATGCAATATGGCTGATTTGGAAGTCACCTATACAACACAACCAGCACAATGTCCCCCATGCAATATGGCTGACTTGGAAGTCACCTATACAACATGGCAACCAGCACAATGTCCCCCATGCAATCTGGCTGACTTGGAAGTCACCTATGCAATACAACCAGCACAATGTCCCCCATGCAATATGGCTGACTTGGAAGTCACCTATACAACACAACCAGCACAATGTCCCCCATGCAATATGGCTGACTTGAAAGTCACCTATACAACACAACCAGCACAATGTCCCCCATGCAATATGGCTGACTTGGAAGTCACCTATAGAACATGGCAACCAGCACAATGTCCCCCAAGCAATATGGCTGACTTGGAAGTCACCTATACAACATGGCAACCAGCACAATGTCCCCCATGCAATATGGCTGACTTGGAAGTCACCTATAGAACATGGCCACCAGCACAATGTCCCCCATGCAACACGGCTGACTTGGAAGTCACCTATACAAGACAACCAGCACAATGTCCCCCATGCAATATGGCTGACTTGGAAGTCACCTATACAACACAACCAGCACAATGTCCCCCAAGCAATATGTCTCACTTGGAAGTCACCTATACAACATGGCAACCAGCACAATGTCCCCCATGCAATATGGCTGACTTGGAAGTCACCTATACAACATGGCAACCAGCACAATGTCCCCCATGCAATATGGCTGACTTGGAAGTCACCTATACAAGACAACCAGCACAATGTCCCCCATGCAATATGGCTGACTTGGAAGTCACCTATAGGACATGGCAACCAGCACAATGTCCCCCAAGCAATATGGCTGACTTGGAAGTCACCTATACAAGACAACCAGCACAATGTCCCAAATGCAATATGGCTGACTTGGAAGTCACCTATAGAAAATGGCCACCAGCACAATGTCCCCCATGCAATATGGCTGACTTGGAAGTCACCTATACAACATGGCAACCAGCACAATGTCCCCCATGCAATATGGCTGACTTGGAAGTCACCTATACAATACAACCAGCACAATGTCCCCCAAGCAATATGGCGGACTTGGAAGTCACCTATACAAGACAACCAGCACAATGTCCCCCATGCAATATGGCTGACTTGGAAGTCACCTATACAATACAACCAGCACAATGTTCCCCATGCAATATGGCTGATTTGGAAGTCACCTATACAACACAACCAGCACAATGTCCCCCATGCAATATGGCTGACTTGGAAGTCACCTATACAACATGGCAACCAGCACAATGTCCCCATGCAATATGGCTGACTTGGAACTCACCTATACAACACAACCAGCACAATGTCCCCCATGCAATATGGCTGACTTGGAAGTCACATATAGAACATGGCAACCAGCACAATGTCCCCCAAGCAATATGGCTGACTTGGAAGTCACCTATACAACATGGCCACCAGCACAATGTCCCCCAAGCAATATGGCTGACTTGGAAGTCACCTATACAACACAACCAGCACAATGTCCCCCATGCAATATGGCTGACTTGGAAGTCACCTATACAACATGGCAACCAGCACAATGTCCCCCATGCAATATGGCTGACTTGGAAGTCACCTATACAACATGGCAACCAGCACAATGTCCCCCATGCAATATGGCTGACTTGGAAGTCACCTATACAAGACAACCAGCACAATGTCCCCATGCAATATGGCTGACTTGGAAGTCACCTATAGAACATGGCCACCAGCACAATGTCCCCCATGCAATATGGATGACTTGGAAGTCACCTATACAACATGGCAACCAGCACAATGTCCCCCAAGCAATATGGCTCACTTGGAAGTCACCTATACAACATGGCAACCAGCACAATGTCCCCCATGCAATATGGCTGACTTGGAAGTCACCTATAGTACATGGCCACCAGCACAATGTCCCCCATGCAACACGGCTGACTTGAAAGTCACCTATACAAGACAACCAGCACAATGTCCCCCATGCAATATGGCTGACTTGGAAGTCACCTATACAACACAACCAGCACAATGTCCCCCAAGCAATATGGCTCACTTGGAAGTCACCTATACAACATGGCAACCAGCACAATGTCCCCCATGCAATATAGCTGACTTGGAAGTCACCTATACAACATGGCAACCAGCACAATGTCCCCCATGCAATATGGCTGACTTGGAAGTCACCTATACAATACAACCAGCACAATGTCCCCCAGGTAATATGGCTGACTTGGAAGTCACCTATACAACATGGCAACCAGCACAATGTCCCCCATGCAATATGGTTGACTTGGAAGTCACCTATACAACATGGCAACCAGCACAATGTCCCTAATGCAATATGGTTGACTTGGAAGTCACCTATACAAGAAACCAGCACAATGTCCCCCATGCAATGTGGCTGACTTGGAAGTCACCTATAGAACATGGCCACCAGCACAATGTTCCCCATCCAATATGGCTGACTTGGAAGTCACCTATATAACATGGCAACCAGCACAATGTCACCCAAGCAATATGGCTCACTTGGAAGTCACCTATAGCACATGGCAACCAGCACAATGTCCCCCAAGCAATATGGCTGACTTGGAAGTCACCTATACAACAT